>NW_023276807.1:5571677-5928552 GCF_003668045.3 Cricetulus griseus
ACTTTCCAATTTCAGACACAAACACCAGCAATGTTTTATAAGTCTTTTTTCTGCATCCTAGAATTATGACTCTTTCTTTGGTTCAACAATACTGTTCAACTTAGGCTGAAACTGCTCTTCTGTGGCCAGCCATTATTTACTGTGCTGGAATGTATTCTTCATATCTCTTAAGAATGACCCTGAACCTGTGATTCCCACAGCTGTCTCGAGGTGCTGGGACTATGGGTGTATGTCACCTCGCCTGGGAAGGAAGTCCGAGGAAGCTTGGACACCTTTAAACAGCACAGGCAAAGGCTTACATAGAAATAAGCAGCCTAACATACTGGAACAAAGAAGTAGCTTGCTAGAATTTCTGTGAAAATGACACTCTTGGTGTTTTAGTTGAGAAGTTGAGTAAGTTCAGTGTTATTCTTTGGGTATAAGCTATTTGTCTAGAGGAACAGTCACTTTTAGATGGAAGCTGCTGCTTGTCTAGTCACCAGGGCAATCAAGCTTGGAGGCAACTCACACCTGAGCTACTTTCAGCATATGGTCCACAGGGAACGTTAGCCATGATCACAGACACCAGGATCGAACCAGCACTTACAGAAATGTATACACTGACCACTGTTTTTACTTGTCCTCTTGTTGACAGGGTCTCACTATGTAGCTCTGGCTGACCTGGAACTGGCTTTGTAGACCTGGGATTAGTGGCAGGCTCTCTTAAACCTGTTCCTTTTACTTTTGTAACACTAGCAGTTTTCTTATTGGTGCAGGGCTTACAGTGCTGTGTAGTAGGGATTCATGGAATAAAATAGTTATTTTGAATGGGATACACATATGTCCTACATTAAATTCAAAGTCATAAGCACACAGCTCCAAAGAGCACACTGGTTAAGCCAAACCTAGGTAAACCTCTTCCACTATCTACTTATTTTCGAAAGTTGGTAAGTCTGGAAAAAATGGCAAATCATTTAAAAGCAAGCAACATTCCAACAGAAAATTAAGTAGCCTAAGCCATAAGCAGAGTAGAGAGACATATAAAGCGCCGTACGCTCTGCGAAGGGGGAAGTTGAAAGCACTAAGTGACTCCTGAGAGATGCTGCATCTGCTGCACGTACAGCTCTTTCTCCCCGTAGATGGTGCAAAGACCACCTTGAGCGTGAATGGCTCCTACATGTTGAAGAAATTTCCTAGTGCAAGAGTGAAGTCCATTTGTTGTCCCACTGTGAGGAGATTCCTCCATTCATGCCCAGGTAATAGGGTCACAAAGTGGAATGAAAAAGAAAATGAAATCAAATTGTAATGTCACAGTGGAAAAAAAGGAAAACCCCCAATAATGTTGCAAAGTTGACCTGTCATTAAATTATTACTGATTCTTATGATAAAGTAACTAAACAATCAATGTGTTTCAAATAAAATGGAGTTATACTCTGCTTTAGCTACACAAAAGATCATGATTTAGGTGAAAATAATTCCTGCTGGCCTTGGGACTGCATGTTTTAGCAGGGACAATGCTGGGAGGGAGAACCCTTTCTTGTCCTAATCTTGGTTTGCAGAAATCCAGCCTGAAAATGACATTTGTGGTTCTGGAGAATGGAAGGAGCAAGTAGTATGCTGAGATCCCAAGAAGAAGTTTTCTCACACTAACATAAGTAACATCAACAAGGGCAGCAGCCAAATTGATTTTTGTGGACATTAAAAGAACACACACACACACACAACACACACACACACACACACACACACACACACACACACACACACACACACACACACACACGAAAGCACCTACCTTGTCTCATCCATTCAACCTCGTCCTCGGTGATGAAGCTGCACAAAGCTCTGGCCATCGCCAAGCGTATGGCTCCTGCCTGCGCTGATCTCCCACCCCCGGAGACTGTGCAGGTTACATCGTGTTTCTCCAGCCGGTCCAGGAAGTGGAAAGGGAACATGAGCTGTTCTCTAAGGCACATCACAAACACATGGGTTAAGCCTCCTGTGAAGACCCATGATTTCATAAACCACAACCCTGGGAATAGTTATAATAACCAAATGATGCCTGCCAGTTATACTAGCCACACTTCTCCATCAACTGGACACCAAGACATAGAAACACAGATCCTCCTGAGGTTTAGAATGCTTGGCTTTTATGCAAGGTTTTTCATTTATTTTTCAGTATGGACAGAGTAGAGCAGCTCACTGACCTTACTGTTCACCAAATATCTCATGAGAATCTTGTAAGTTGTGAAAATGACCTTGTGAGGAAGTCTTACAGCTGAGGAACTCTATTAACTCCCTGACTCCAGCCTTTGGATTCAATGATCAGGTATAAATTAATAGGCCTTCTGAAGCAATGTTCAAATGCCATTTGGCTTTCCTAAATGAGGTATATTCTAATATTTCTGTATAATGTAAGATGCTCATCTCCATAATGCTGCTTTAAAGTTACCAAAACCTCAGTGAACATGCCTCCCTCATCCAAAATCACACGTTCCTACTGGAGTTCTCTAAGACGCAAACACAGTCAGGCCTGCCCCCTCAGGACCAGGGAGCAAATCAAAAGTAGTCACCAATGAGCAAGCTACACACAAGCATGGTCCTGTGCTTCCTCCCATTCAGTGAACAAGCACCTGCTGAACACTAAG
This sequence comes from Cricetulus griseus, assembly GCF_003668045.3. Lineage (NCBI taxonomy): Eukaryota > Metazoa > Chordata > Mammalia > Rodentia > Cricetidae > Cricetulus > Cricetulus griseus. The sequence goes on from NW_023276807.1 coordinate 5,574,305, forward strand.
ATGCCAGTATGATGCCCACTGTCATCTCTGCAAAAGAGCTGGATTTTGTTATTTTGTCTTTACCTCTGCTGAGTTTATTTTATTTACCCAAGGCCTTGTGTGCATCAGGCAAACACTCCATCCCTGCTCTATGCATTTCCTGAACAACATAGAACAATCCATTTATATTGCACTTGCTTGCTTTGTCTGTCACCACAGCTTCTAGACATCCAAATGAAGTTGATTTTACAGCTAGCTGAGAGCTGAATACAGCTGGAGATTAATGCATCTTTTCACACTAAGAAAAATAACTGCTTTAAGTGGACTCACATAGGCACTCCAAGGCCAAGGCAAACTATGTTTGTAATGATGGGCCAATCCTACAACAGACATAAACCTATCCTGCCTTTCTGACAGAATACTTAAGGCAACCAAACAAAACCAGCCATATTTTAAGATTAACACTACTGTAAGCAGTAGTATTATTATGGAAACTAAGAAAACCAGAGACTGATAACCAAATTCTGCCACTGCAGGGCAAAGTGGGACTGCCCCATGCATCCACTGAGGAAATCCCTACATCACCTGACAGGAAGTGAGTTTGGGATGGAAGTGAAGCTACAAAAGAGGCTTCTAGATAACCATTTGTTTGGTATCATACATATTTACCTGTCTCAATTCTCAAGGTCTTAAGATTCCCAAATATATGCTTAAATAGTCACCGGGCCAAAATTCAGAAAAGAATTGCATACTACAATTTCTGGAGCTACATTAGAGTAATGGAGGCAGACTGGTCAGGGTAAGCAAGAAGAGGGCACATCTGCAGAGCTGGAAGCTGGTGGGACACTGTAAAAGACAAACTGTCTAGAAACCTCACCCCAAAGTCTAACAATGAGCACCAATGGTACCACTGCTACTGACTGAACTGCACTGGCCTGTCCACCAGTCTGTGCTAACAGGTCCATCACAGGAAAACACTCAACAACTCAGTGCCTCTAGTCCTTCTTTACAAGAACCATACTTACTTTGTTCTGGCTGTACAAATTGGCATAGCTAAAGGATACATAAATAAATGATTTCTTCATTCATATGTTCTCTGAATGCTACTCTTCTGGTAACCAAATACAGACAGTGATTTTCATGTAGCTGCTTTAAGTGCAAGCATGTTCCTTCTACTACATGGTTAGCATGTGTTAGTATCATTAGTACCAGGGAGTACTGCTTTCCAAAAAGGTTATCAACTTTTCTTGTATCCTATAGTACCAGACATGGAGTAATCTACCTGTGCTGTAAATAAGAGCAAATGGAAAAAAAAAAAAATTCTGACAACACTGGGAAGGCAACATTGCCGGCATCTTCATGACCAGCTTTCTGTTTGTGTAAAAACAGCAGGCCCTACAGAAAAGACCCCAAAGGGTGACTAGGTTCAGTGACTTTAAGACAAGCAGCAGCTCAGGGACCATCACGCTCAGTTCCCTCTCTCCAGTAACCTCGAAGCTCTGTGGGTAAAGTTACACAGCTAAGAAACAGTTCCCTGATCCTTTCTGCTGCCATCTCCTATGGGTCAGTGGTCTCTTCACTGCTGACTTATAATTACTAGCCCTGCTTCTCTAGATGGAAAGGCTGGTTCATGGCTAGCAGGGCAGCCCTTAGTTGCTACAGCTATTTTAAGTCAAAGAGAGGGTCTGAATGTCCCTTTCCACTAAGATCAGCACTAGGCATCCCAAGCAGATGTTCTCTGACAGCAGGAATCATTTTCGATGGCACTGACATCTTTTCCATGCTTTGGACAAGATGGACCACAGAAGATGCTACTGACTGGGTTCAAACCACAAATAGAAGCTGCCAGGAGTGGTGGACACACCTTTAATCAGAGCACCTGAGAGGCAGAGGCAGGTGGATCTCAGTGAGATTGAGGCTTGTCTGTGTCTCACAGAAAGTTCCAGGCTAGCCAGAGCTACGCACTGAGACCTTGCCTCAAAAGGGGGTGGTTGATTAAGATTTAGGGTATAACTGAAAGCCAGCTCAAGATATGGTTGAGATTTGCTGTTAAATCATCAGAAATTATGTCTGAATGAACAGCAAGTGACAGACAGGCCACCCATCAAATACCACTCCTTTCTGTCTCTAGTGAGTCACCACTGTCCTATGGTGTGGGTTTCTCTGGCTTTTCCTAAGCTTCCTCTATCTAGTCCAGTGCAGACGATGACAGGGTGAGTTCAATCAGTATTACATGGAGTTAAGAACAAATTCCTTCCTGACACAGGAACACAATGCACATTTCCTGAGGTAGCAATTCTGTCATTTCAGAAGGGCCCCTACTCCCTACACAAGTGTGAGAGGAGCTACAGTCCCTTTGCCCTTAAACGCCACCACATATTCAGGAAACACAGAGTAGAACCTAGGAAATAATCACGCAGCTTCTGCTATGCACGGACCCAACAGCAACTATGGGAACAATAACTACCGTCAAGAAGAGCTCTACATGGCGGTTCACTTGAGAGCTCCAAGGGGAGGAGAGTTAAGGGGCATGAGACATTTAATGCCTATTGATGACAAATGTCTGCTTCTCTGTGGATAACACACAAAGCACCGGGAATGGAGCAAAACTTGTGTTCTGACTTTACACATCCCAGGTTTCATTGCTTCCTCTATATATGTACAATTAACTTCCCCAAGCAGGAGAAGTCGAAAGAGGCAGGAAGACCTTTTCTAATGCTCACAATTAGGAGAAGCGAGCCTAAGCCACAGAGATCTGCTCACACCTCCCTTGCTCCTTGGCCTCGTCAATTAAGAAGCCAGGTTGCTTTCTGGGGTTGCTGCTTTCTGTGAATACCTGTCTTCCCGTCAGAAGGTGATATGTGCTTTCCGTACGTTTTGGCATACTCTGCACTTCAGAATGTGAGGTATGCCTCACAATATTCAACTTCCAGCAGGATCTGACAAAATGAGTCAATTAGTGGGGGCTTCTAGGAATGTTTTTCTAAAAACCTGGAAAACTACCTAGAAAAATAGCAGTAGTTTCCTGCTATTTTGTAGTTTGTTGGCGAAGAGAAATAATCCTTCAGATAAACAATCAGAAAACTGCGGTCTTCTAAATGATGATGAATTATAAAGCATGCTTTCCTTAAAAGCAGGGATCACACCACACCTGTCCTGTGTGACGGGAAAGTAAAGCAGGTAATCAAGTCCGTTCACCCGGATCTTCCCACTTCCGTGCTTGTAAACAACCGCCTGTGCTGTGGCGCTCTTCCTCCTGCCTGCAGGACAGAAAGGCGGCAAGTGAGTTCAAGACTCTGCTGCAGCATGCCCCGAAGACCACTGCTCCCTACTGCATAAGCCCACAGAGAGGAAAGTTCTAGAACCACAAAAGCAGTCAAAAGGAGAGGGGAACTCACACTGCAGCTGAGGTAATAAAGCCGACTGGGAGGTAAGTGTGCTCTTCAATTCCATTTTAGAAACACAAATGATTTCAAATTTGTTTCAAGGCCTCACATTCGTTTTGCTACAAAAACAGCAGCCAACTCACATTGTTTCTTATAATTAATAAAAATGAATCAACACAAACTTTTAAAACTATGTGGACAACAGAATGAAACATAACTGAAGAGAAATGAAAGCAATCCTTGGGAAAGGTGACCTGACAAAGGAATGAGGTTAAAAATTCAAAACTGTAAATATATTTAACAGGCCAATTTTTGAAAGAGGGATCATGTCTAACATTTTCACACTCCAGGGAAATTCAAGTTGGGGACTCAAATTTTTGCGTTACGTGTTTACATCTGAAATGCAGACTCACTGAGCATTTGTAGCTTTTGAGAACCCTTATCACAAATATTCTGCTGATTCTATCAGTTGAAAACAAAATAGTTTAATGATTGCATGGCCGTAGACCCACACTTACTCCTGCAACAGTATGGGTTCAGGGTTTTTTGTGTGTTTGGTTAAAAACAACAACAACAACAAAACAAACAACAACAAAACTCCAAGAGAATGGTAAAATAAGGAAGGCCAATGTAACAGTACCAACACCCAACAAAACAAATAGGTACTGGAGAACAACTGCATAGGAACAATTAGTTTTGAGTCTTCACTGGACTGGAGTCTCTCCGTGCAATGTTATTACCTTCGCTGGTGCTGAATGCCTGGCCTTGCTCGTCATACTGCACGGGCTCAATCACCTGCTTTTTGGACTGAATAGTTACACTTTTGCGGAACCTCTTCACAAATTCTTCTTCAGCAGGACCATAGGGCAATGTCAATAACTTTTCCAGCAGTCGAATGAACTGTACATACTGCAGACAATAGATTTCATTAGAAGAAGCAAGTGTAATTGCATTTGCTAAAGTTTTGCTATTTTTATATACTTGATCTTTCCAATGCTGCTTTCCTGATGAATTTTGACAGAATGACACTTCTGCATCTTCATGCTGCTTTTAAAACAGCATGCAGATGCATCACTTTCTTTGTAGATCTTCCGTGCTTAAGCTTTCCTCTTAAAAAACAAAGGGATTTATCATTCAAAAATATCAATTTTTCTGCATTATGATTATGAAATTGATATTTAAATTCTGTTTTCAAAAATATTTAGATGATCTTCAAAAGTACAGCTTCTATTCTGTCAATAGAACTGCATCAAAAGGAACATTAGAAATAATTTCCAGCCAGTTATAAATAGCAAAAGAGTCTGATTTTGAGAAAATGTTCCCCTTAAGTTATATTTCATAATACATTTGGCAAATATATTTTTGGCTGTTCAAGCTGTGTTACTTTAATGTTTATGATTTCCTTTAAAACCGAACAATCAAGCTATTTAAAAATTCAAGAGATACTTGACTTAAAGGGCAACCTCTTGAAATAAATTATCCTTGCTACTCTGTGCATTTTTTTTAATAGTTCTTGAACATGTGATTAGAAAGTAAACAACTTGGTATTAACCCCTTAAAATTAGAAGCCAGAATAATCACTCTAGAGTGTCTGTGGAGAAGGAAACAACTATACTTAAGAGCCTTAGTTAATATGGATCGTGGAGCCCAGTTTTTGATGACTTATTTGTTCCCTGCCAACCCTAAAAGTCATACCCAACTTTGCCACACTTGCCTTTCCAGTGGATATCCTTCAATGATAATGTGAAATATTTAAGAATCTCATCAGTCTGATTATTATTGAAACAACTGTTCAAATACAGCTTCCTGGGAGACCAGGAGAAAAGGAAGGCATGCATGTTCTAAGTCAGTGTGGAAAACTTAGCACAACCACAGCCCATGCTGCTAGGCCTTTTCCTCTTCCTCTCAGTCACACTGCTGTGTCCTTGGACTTAGCTACTCTCACAATTCCTTCACTGCACATGCACAGCTTTGTTCATGAACTAGGCTATGGTTCAGGAAGCCACACACCACTCCCACTACCCTCAGCTGTATTACCACAGACACAACTTCCAGGACTTCTGGTAATGCCAGGCATTCTGATTATCACATACACTCTGTTTTGTTTTTATAGCTATATGCCTGTATTAAAGTCCTTAGAATATTCCTCAAATGGAAAAACAACAAAAGTCCCCGAATTTCACAAAATCAAAGTGGCAGCTGGAAAGCAGGAAGAAAAGGAAATGATGCATTCACTGAAAAAAACAGAAATCTTTCCAATTCAATTCACACACAGCAGGCCTCAGCAGTTAAGATCCCAGCAATCACCTCCAGGTCTGCCACCAACCAAATTCCTGACACTTTGTCTAAGGAAACTGCAACTTTCCGAAGCCACTAACTTCTCCAGTATGAAATCGGAACAAGCAAGGGACACAATATAAAACCTGTGGTGGCAAGGAACCAGCAGTACTAGCCATTGCCACAGCAGGACCTGTGAGTATAAATCTTCTCTATTTTACATCTAAATAAGTAATACATTCAACTTCCCTGATCATGCTGGGCTCTATTAGAATACTCAACACAATAAATACAATTAGGACCTAAAATGGGTTCATGAACTTTACGGGGCACAGATTCACAGAGGGAATTTGTTTACCTTGGATTCCAGGGAGACTCTCCAAAGATTCTGTCTGGTCTGGAGTTGAGGCTTAGAGCCAGCATTCTAAGTGTCTGTACACAGCTGATGTACAGCTCCCAAGATAAAAACCACTGCCCTCATAGCCCCGGCACATGAATAAGGTAAGGCAGGAAGTTACACACTGCATGAAGGTATCCATGTATTGTATCCGTTTCTACTTGATGGCTCCCTGCATTCATCATTAGCTTATAACATTAACTACTGGCCTTGCTGAAGAGAACAAAACCAGCATCTGCTGTACTCCCTAAAACAACAGCAGAAAACATGAGGGCACTTACAAAAGGAAAAGGAGGATCTGGAGACTAGATGTGTCACTTTCCTGATGGCAGAAATCAACAAGGGCTGTATGAGAACAAGGGTAAGTGTCTGGGGAACACCTGGCTCTGAGGAGCATCACTATTAGGATCTTAATACAGCAATTGTCTGCATTCTTATGACACAGGTCCCCTTAAATTAAAAAGATTAATTACTCACATCTTGATCTGACAGTTTTTCCACTAACATTTCTTCTAGTTCCTCCTTAATCAGCCATCTGCTGCCAATCAGGTCTCTGTTAAAATATCACATATATTTTTAATTAAGCATGCAATTAGAGTTATATCACAAAAGATCCTACATACAGTAGCAATTCATGATGTGCAGACAAAATTTTATGTTATTCAGGAGCACTCCTATATACACCATTTTGGAGAAACACTTCCTTTTCCTAATCCACTTTAGAAATCACTGTGAGCAAATGTTTTGTCTGAAGAGTTAAATGTGTTACTCTGAAACTCATTTAAAAGCTAGCAAATTCCTTAAAGCTTAGGATTGTGCCTGTGTAAGTTACTAAGAAGACACAAAGGGTACAGTGTTTCCCTATCAACCAACTGAAGTAGTAATAAAGTCCCAATAAAAAGACCAAAACAACAGCCACATGCTTAATAAGTTGAATAAAATGTCTTGAACAAAACAAATACATGAGTAGGTCTCTGGAAAGCTGACACACAGGTTGATGGATCTTATCAATTGGCCAAACAGGAAAACAAACCACTAACACATGCTGAAGAGGTGTGCAGCTAGCTATATGCAAAACACTGAGGACATCACAATCCAAAACAGTGATTAAATCCACAAGTTTGGAATGGGGTAATGTAAAAATAAGCTCAGTATGTTTCCTCTTAAATAAAAATCAGCTATTTAGAAACTTAACCTTAGTGACTAATGCTGAAATCCTGTACAAATCTTAGACATCATGCTAGCAATGAGAGACAGCTTACCTGGGCTCAGTTTTCCCTGAAAGTGGACCTCTGTGGGTTTCTAGCTGGAGGACCTTTCCATACACTTCCTAAAGCAAATAAAATACACAGCTAAAATGAGAATGATGGTACAGTATTCCTGATAACATATTTTATCATTTTCCTGAGCACCACTTATTCTAAGTGCTCCCTCCTCAATCTAGCTTCAGGGTAACAAAATGTGTTTTAATAAAACGTTATCATCTGAACCAAGGGGCAATGATTTCAATGAGAATTTACAACACTTTAACTGACTTAAAAATGCCTGTAGCAACTTGTAAATTTCAAAAACTGTAAACTATGTCTTTTCCTTGTAGTTTCACATATAGGATACAAATTTTCCTTAAGAAAAAAAAATCCTAACTTACATAGCAATATGCCCTTTATACGAAGACCCAGTGAACTTAAGGCATCTTTTACTAACTACGCATCTAACATTTAATCTTACAATCAGGTTTTAAAAGCCTGTTGACTGTGGTTAGGATACTTTTAGCTGGGACTAAACTCCCATTCTCCCTTTTGCTATGCAAGTGCTCTGCCATTGAGCTTCTCGGGCAGCTAACGTACATTAGGGGAAAACTCCACATCGGTAGCAGATCATAACATTTTCAGCACACTGGTTTCTATAAAGTAGTTCTCAACACTCCCAACAGGTAAATCCTTCCAAGAAAGGAACCTTCCTCACATGTAGCAAGTGGACAGACATAGCATGTCAGTGTGCAAGTGGCAACGTCTGAGCTGTGCTCCAGGAAAAGAATGAGTCAACTAGTTCTTGGATTTGAGACTGCAGTGGCCAGAGACATGGCTTTCAAACATAGACAGGGATATGTAACTTATGAGAACACCAACATGGTCAGAATACACCTTCCTTTCTTTGAAAGGGTTTCTTTAATTTCTATAGTAACCAAGGCAACTATTATAACACTAGTTGACCTTCCTCTTAGATGAATTTCAAGTCAAAGTTAAGCTGGTAAATTAACCATTTCCAATGGCTTTCTAGAAGTTTTCAGTTTTTTTCTAAATTGTATTTATTATTGTGTATACATTTCATGGTCTGTATATGGGTGCACGTGTGGAGGTCAGGGGATGCCTCTGTCGAGCCTGCTCTCCCCTCTCATTTCCACATGGGCTCTAGGGATTGAACTCAGCAAATGCCTTCACCCCCAACTCATCCTGTCAGTCCAGTTGTCACTTTAAGTCTATTTTTCTATGAACTCTCTCACTGTGCCATTTCCTCCTGATGTTGTTTATACCCATAACTACACATGATTCAAATAAAGAAATGCAAAAGAAAGCATGACAAGTGTGCATCAAATGCCAAGCCGTGAGTTCCACTCACTGATGCCAAATGTCTGGACTGGGTGAAACCCAGCAACCTGCTGCTCCCTGCCCGGGCTTCTTGAGCAGGAGGTTCTAGGCCAGGAGTCCAGAGCCAAGCATGCAGGGAGCCTTGATGCTGACCTACACTCCTAGCTGCATTCACCATTCCCAACAAGAAAATGTGTGCAAAGAACTTAACATAGTGCTTGGCCTATAGCTGTGGCCAAAAAATGCTTTCAGAGTCAGGTAAGTGGAATCACTGTGTTGGGACTCCACTTCCATGCATTGTCTTTGTTGTTAGTGAAAGAAACCACTGTGTTGGGGCTCCACTCCATGTAGTCTCTCTGTTGTTAGTGTAAGAAACAGCTCTTTCAAGTCTACCTGTGGTTAGCTAAAAACAGCAAGCAGTTCTCTGGGAAGTCAATTCTATAGCTTTAATTCCCTGAAGAGATGTGGTCCGATTTGCATAGAAAAATCCTTGAGGGCATAAAATATGCCAGGAACTGTCAACATCACAGATTATCACTGGTAGCGTCTTGTATATTGTTACATTTCCACTTAATTTTTAAGGGACACTAGAGAATCAGAATGACCCCACCTATACTAAGCTTATATACTGTACTTAATAGTGTAATTTCAAATATGACAGGAATAACCCAGATGTGAAATGCTGAATCATTAATCACAGCTATGATTAATATTTCATAAAATCAAAGCAAGCCTATCCACCCCTTGTGCCATCAGATTTCCATAATGTATGAGTCAAATTTAGAAGGTGCCTTAATTTGAAAATACCAGATGCTCAGGTTGAGGAAAGAAATTCTTAAACTAAAAAACCCTTTTTGGAGCCTGAGCACTATGAATCTCAGTACCCTTCCAAAATTTGTTTGGGTTATACTAATCATGTGGAAATTCCAATTTTAGGAAGGGTAAACAAATAATAGTTTATTGGAGGGGCAGCATAGGAAAAGTCAATTGCATTTGGTATACAACATAGTAAGTAAGTAATAGTAATTGCTATTTGAGATAGTTCAGTCCCTGGCAGTTCATAATTTGTTACAGAATCACAGAGAAATCAACTTAAGTAATAACCACCTCAAGTGTTTTGGCCACTGGTGTAAACAGAATCATATGAATTAAACACCTATGTAATTCAGAGAGGTTTCAATGTACCTCAAGGTGCAAGTGGCATGTTTCTATTGCAGAACCCTGCCACCCCTCTGTGAATGGTCTATCTATCAAAAAGGCCATCCAACATAAATGGCAAGAATTCTCACTTCAGGTCCTATAAGCCACTCTGGAAAGCACACTGCCAAAAGCAAGGACACCAGAGTGCTTAGGACTCACATGCCACAGACTTTTTACTTTGCAAATTAGAGCCATACATTGTAATATTTGTACCACCACAAAAGAAATAATCCCATCAAATTAACAAAGGCAGCAGGTTGAATCCTGTTGTTAAAACACTGTTTCCTAACTGTGCACTTTGAGTATATAAGGTATACAATAGTGATTATTCATATATGAAGAAATGAACAGTAAAGATATCTCTAGACTGCGGAATTAACTCCTGTTGCCAAGAAGTCTTAAACCAACATGTATAAAAATATAACTCGGCACAGTATAGGGTTAAAAAAAAATACTTCACAGTCCTTAAACAGTTACTCGGTAACAGTTATTTTAATTTCATTTTTAAAAGACAACAAGACAAGATTATATCCAAGAGCTTTAAAATTTACCACAAGGTCACAAGGAACATCTAGAAACATATAAGCCAAGTACAAATGCCATAATACTTTGTCCCAGGACCCCAGCTTGCAGACTAGTGGCATCATCTAGTAGCCAACTCCTGATGGGCTGCTGTGCTTAGGGGGAAGAATTAGGGTTACTTAGGTAGTCAAAAAAAGCCTGCAGAATCTCTGCAATGCCAGTGACTCCTTTTACAAGGCAAACAAGTCCTGTTCATGTAAAACTTCCAGAGATCACAATGGCAGCTTTTCATTCTTACTCTAGACTTTTTTCTTAACACAATAGTCTAAGCAGATAATGAGCTACTTTATTTCTCACAATTTTAGTATATACAAATATTTATTTGTATATATTATATATATTATTATAATATATATTATACATGTATATATGTAAACATATATATGTATATTTCTCAGTGGCCATGTAGTTCCTTTAATTTAAAGAAACATTTTGAAAATAGTCCATTATTTACTGTAAAATTCATCACAAAATGTAAGTGAACTTTCCACCCGATATTAAATTTTTACTCTTGTTTTCAGAGTTGTGTATCTGGCTTCCCCTAAAAGTCTGGGAGAGAGATATGCAAAATGTCTTGAGTTCTGACCGTATGAGTTATTGCAGGCCTAAAATTGAGGGTTTATTTCCCAAGTTTTGGAGAAAGTGTGTCTGAATAATGCTATTCACTATTTTGCATGGCCTATCCCAACATGGGTTTCATAGGACATCAAAAGTGTTCTGTGTACAAAGGACTGCAGGCCAACAATGAGCAACAATGTATAAGGCACAAAGATTTCTTTACTCACACTCTTTTCTGAGGGGACACTCTACTCACTAAGTAACCCCTTAGTGCAAGACACCAGTGTACAACACAAAACACTTCCAAACTCTACCCACTAAGTCTGAATGTCCTCTTTCTTGAAGAACATTTCAGGGAAAGTGCATTCCAGCATTGTCATAGCAATTAAATTTGGGGAAAAAGAAAAAAAAAAAAAGAGTCCCATGGTGGTTTGAATAGGTATGGCCACCATAGACTCCTGTGTTTGAATGCTTAGCCTGTAGGAATGGCACTATTAGGAGGTGTGTGGAGTAGATGCGGCTTTGTTGGAAGTATGTCACTGTGGGGGATGGGCTTTAAGGTCTCTCTTATCCTCAAGCTATGTCCAGTGTGGTAGACAGTTCACTTCCTGTTGCCTACAGCTCAAAATGTAGAACCCTTAGCTGCTTCTCCAGCACATCTGTCTGCATGCTGCCATGCTTCCCACCATGATAATGGGCTGAACCTCTGAAACTGTAAGCCAGGTCTAATTAAATGTTTTCCTTCATAAAAGTTGCCATGGTCATGGTGTCTCTTTACAGCAATAGAAACCCTAACTAAGTCAGATGCCCATGTAAAAGTCAAGATACCAACCTCCCCCCCATAGTGAGTTGTAAATGACTTTTGCTACAGTCTGGATAACATTGTCCCCTACAACTCGGGGCCCATGTATGAATGTATGAAGGTTCTGTGTCCAGGGTGATGCTATTGAGAGGAGGCACCTATAGGAAGCTGGGATCTATAAAACATCGTCCGGTCATGGGAAGCATGACTCTGAAAGGAACTGTGGCCCCTAGTCTCCTTTATTTTTCACTTCCCTACTGTAGGACAAACAGCCCTTTTTGCACATGCTCAAAATAACAGGGGCCAATTTACCACTGACTAAAAATTCCCAAAACTATGCCAAAGAAACATCTTCTTTTTAAGTTATCATTGGTAATTTTTTAAATAGTATAGGTGAAAAAAAACTAACAAGTTTCAACTAACTTCTACTAAGTGAATTCCATGAACACAGTCCACTGCTACATCTGCCACCAAGACAGCCATCCTCGGCAGGCTCACACTGCTCTGGGAAAGCAGGGCTAAGGCCACAGGCCAAAGCAGCCTACACTCCTAGCCCAACTCTCTGGCCATCTCACTGAGCTGCCCATACAGGGTCTCACTATGGCGATTCTGATTTCACAGTGATAGAGTGAGTCCAGAGTCTCACACTTACTAGTAAGTGGTCTGCCACAGAGCCACACCCCTACTTTCTTTTTCAAACAGACACATATAATATCTTTAAATTTCTTCTCCGTCCTATACCCTTGCTTAGTGTTTTCAGGAAATTTATTCTCTCTCTTTCCTTTCTTCCGTTCTTAAAACCTAGGCTGCAGCTTCTCATGCTGGAGAAGTATACAAGTCCTACTGTTTAAATGGTTGCTGAGGAAATGGAAAGCCTCAATCCAGACAGCAGGTCCAGCCAATGCTGCCAAGCACCTAGCCGGTCAATTCTAGCTATTTAATGCCACTCTACAAAATCCAGGGAGACTCTTACTTCTTCAGGCCACTTTTTATTGTTTAAGTTGTGGGGTCAGGATGGTTTTACATCTCTTCATCATATATGTACATCTTGCTAACTGGGTTTTTATTGATTTTTCCCTGAAGACATGGGAGTTACTATGTTCACAGTAAAATTGGAGGCCCAGCTGACCTACAAATGAACCTATTAGTGTGACACAGAATGGGACCAGCAAGACTTCCTTCACTTACTCATACCCATCATGTTTCCTTTCCTGTCAGGAATAAAGAAGCTACCTGTTTCTTTTCATTGTCATTTCCCCTCAAAGACAGGTTCTTGCTAAACTTCTCTGCTGGCCTGGAATTCACTGTTCAGACCAGGCTGGCCTTGAACTTGCAGCAATCCTCTTGTCTCTACCCTGCAAGCACTGAGGTTACATGTATGTGTCATGCACAGCTATATACTGCCTTTTTTTTTTTTTTTTTTTTTTTTTTTTGGACAGGTAGTGTCTTTCTACGTAGCCTTAGCTATCCTAGAACTCAGTATGTAGACTGCCTTCAAATTCAGAGATCCACCTGCCTCTGCCTTCTGAGTGTTGAGATTAAAGGTATACATCACCATGACTAGCTTATTATATGCTGTTCTTAACTGTAGTGTGCATTGGGCTACCTTTGACTAGTTATAAAGTGGTATGTATACTTACTACGCAAACAGCCACCCATACTAAAAAGACTGGGCACGATTACAGACAATAAGAAAGGTTAATGGGGCTTAGAAAGGTCTCCTCACACAGCTGCACACAGGCAGGAGATCTGCTCCCTTGTCAAAAAGCCTGACTACAGACTGCCCTGCCTCACACAATTATAGCTGGTCACAGACATGGGAAAAGCTGTTTGGTTGAGTGTCTTTTCCCTGTCATCGTGAGAGAAAATTGTATGGACAAAAGCAAATGGCAGCAACAAAGCTTATTCCTATGGCTTTGGAGTCTGCCAGTCTACAGAGGCTGCTTCCCCTATTACAGACCATAGGGCAGAACAAAGGAAAGCAAGCCTACGGACTGGTCTAAGTTTCACAGCTGGACTTCATATGCAGTGCTCACTTCAGCATGAAAGTGCTGCTGCAGGCTCATCAGTGAACACTTATCTGAGATGCCAAAGTCCGAGCACCTCAGCAGCTCACCAGTGATTGGTGTGCTTTAAGAGATGACATGGGTGTGACTGCAGCTGTAATTAATGGCTTTTGCCATAAGTAATGCTGATATGACTGGCAAACATTTAGGATTTCCTGAGTTAACTGCAATGTAAAAGCCCAAAGAAGTCTTCTATGTGCAACAAAACCCAGCCCAAACCAGGAGAAGAGCATTTATTAGTCAAATATAATTTGACATTCCAGTCAGAGTATGGTAAAATTCTAACACATCAGTTTCTGGAGCAATACCTTTTAAGGCACACAAGCAAACTAAAAGTAAAGCCAGGCCTCTTACACAATGTGTAATTTCTTCATTATGATGGAATGCAACAAAATATCTTGCCCTTGGGTTGCTCCATTTCAGCCAAAACAAATGCAAATGGCTTGTCAGATGACAGCTGCTTGATAAGGCTCCTCTCTAAGACCTGTGCATTTTACTTTTCTCCGTGAAACTTGGGATGAAGGCAGAAGGCAGGAAGAGAATTAATGTAGCATACAGTCTAAAGGCAATGCTACAACCGTGATTAAGTAGAAAAGTTAAAAGGCACAGATTTTCCACAGCTTCGCTGCGTGCAACCCATCCGTGTAACAAGTTGACAGGCCTAGCGCGTCAGCTCCATCATCCCCTCCGACAGCTAAAACGCAGCACTGCATCCCTTTTCAGGGGAAATTTGCGTCTGCACCATGAAGCGTTGTACATTATTTCTTAGCACTGCAGGGGGCTCAAGTCCATATGGAACCTTCACAAATATTACCACAGATCAAACCAGCGGCGTTTGGAGGCAGATTTGACATACCTATTTAAATGAACAGCAGGGGTCCTCGGGCAGCCGCAGGCAGGCTGTGCGCAGGAGCCTCCATGGAAGCTGGAGCACACACAGCCCCATTACTCAGCAAAGACACACTCTACATTTGTCATTCATTTCATTTCTGCCAGGGCAAGAAGCTCATTTGCCCAAGGTCAACAAAAAGCGAAAAGAAGGTTTTCTTTTTTTCCTTAAGAAATAAATGTACCTGACAAAGTGGGGATTTTGTCCTTTGGGTTTGTGAAGCACAAATAAACAGCAGGTATGTCTAAAGGCAGAGGAATGCATGTGGACTCCAGACTCTGACTGTGGATGGGGAAGCCCCATAAATATTTCCATACTTTTAAAACTCACATATGGATAACACAAAACTTGACACCACGTTCTACAAATAAAATGGGTTCTGTCTTTTAAAATGGACACTGGCATCCAACTTTTTCTTCTCACAGCTGTTTTGGGGACCATCCTCAAATTCACACGCTACCAAACAGCTCTCTTTGAAGGAAGTAAAACAAAAACTAGCCAGTATACTCCAAAATCAAAGCGTAATAGGACCTCACTGCTTGGCCTGTGGTTGTGGCCTGGATTCTCTCACACACTGCATTACCTAACGGAAGGCGGAACTTTAACACGGTAACAGAAGCAAAACAGACAGCTGTCTAGAGGTGGACAGAAGGCCCCCCAATCCTACAGTACCTAGCCCCCTGCCCCCTTCAAATGTACACATGAGGATTACTGAGAAGGCCTGAGCTTGTGAGCAAGAGCACTTTCTGGGAAAAACATTCTGATGCAACAGCAGACAGCACAGGAAGCCTTTCACCAGCACTCCCACCTCAACAAGCCCGCCTCTGTCCACTATGAGACAGCTCTTAAGTCTCTAGCATAGTTTTATAGCTTATAAATAAATATACTTACGTGCATTAATGCATAGTATGACTGTTTGCCAGTATAGAAGAGAAAATGAAATGGGCGGCCATCTTCTCCCCACTGGATTGCTAATGAAAACAAAAAACATTCACAGAGATAAACCAAACTGAGAGTCTAACTATAGAATGGGACACATCTGTGATCCAGATTAGCATATCAAAAGTATCTAAACTATCAAAAGTATTCACATTTAAAATTCATGTATTTAGCATGTTTAATATGTAAATGCTTAGGATATTTACTTTTTCATATCAATTAGCATTAAACAATGTCTGTATTTAATATATTATTCTGCTGTGAAGATCTATTTCATTAAATAAAATCTCCTAAGCTAATCTAAATCACTTTGTTAGAGCAAAAATATTCAGGTCCCACATTTTTCAAGTGAAAACTAACCGTCAATAAGTCAGTGAGCGCATTGGGAGACTGGAAGCAGGCCCAGTGAGACAAACACATGTGCACTGGAGAGCCTGCTTACCACATCATTCAGCCCACTCTCATCGTGACCTACCTCTCAGAGTTTAAAGCGGCCACCAACAGAAGGGGCCCCAGGAAGGAGTTATAGCCGGTTCCTTTTGAAATACACAGTTAGCCACTTAAATAAATAACCACAACAAACCGAGAGACAACTCCAACTCTCTTGCCCATCCTCTGCTGTACTTTTGAACTGTTTGCTGACTCCTCTATGTTAAGGACTCTGTTCTTAGGTGGGAGGGGTGGGGCACATGTGTAATCCATACACCTTGGAGCACAGAAGGGGGATCAGGAGTCTTGAGGCTAGCCTAGGTTGTATAGGAAAACATTGTCTCAAGAGGAAAACAAGGGAAAATGACATTCCTAGGTTTACGACATAGCATAAACTATGTTTTCCTGTCTGCTACTTCCTAGAAATTTAATTTACAGTGTCCTTTACAACCAAGGGTTTACAGACTGTATTTCTCACACAGTGGATCTGGTACTTCTTGGCATCATTTGCAGCCCTGTTTTCACTACTGAGCCCACCAAGAAACTTCTTCAGACATTCTTAGCCTGCTTGTCTGGCTCCTCATGCCATGTTCTTACTGCAGATACACCGTACAACTGCTGCGTGCTGTGGGTCTTTGAAAACAGGTTTCCTTCATCTTTCTGAAACCACCTCCATCTCTACAAGAAAACATGCTTTAAAGGCTTTTGGCTAAACTTATTTTCCTCTGGAATTCTAATCACTTTCACATTCGGGTATCCAATGTATCTAGAATTTGTGCTAGTGAGGCAGAACACCATTATTTATTTATTTGTTTGTTTTTAAATAGTAAACATTTTTCTGTTTAAACACCTATACATGCAGGATGTTTTTCTTTTCTGAGTATAATTAGTATCAGACAATGAATACACTTAAAATGAAGGAACAATATTGAATGAGTGTTGAAAAAGTCTCAGCTGAGTTTAGACTGAAAGGAAAAGCCATGTTCTTTTTTTGGTTTTGTTTTTTGAGACAGGGTTTCTCTGTGTAGTCCTAGCTATCCTGGAACTCTCTCTGTAAATCAGCCTGCCTCTGCTTCCTGAGTGCTGGGATTAAAGGTGTGTGCTACCACCGCAAGGCTAGAAAAGCAGTGTTCTTACTAGCTAATGGATTTCAGATGATTTAAATACTTTCCAATGCCATCTCTGGAAGCTCCATTCCTTCCATATTGCCTGGTCCTTGAACCTGCACTATGCAATGGATTATCACTGTACTGTTTGAGTAGTCAGTCAGAAAGTAACTGAAAACACAATCTGACAAGCATCCTGTTATGCTAAGACCACTGTTAAGTTTGGGTATAACCTTGAATCACAGCTCTGTGTGTATCTGTGCTTGCAAATGTAGACTTCATAGCATACCATGTACACATGATATATTCCTGTGCAAATTTTAAGATGAACCATTGTGTATTCTGATATATTGCAAAGCTTATCATACCACAGCGTTCATCAGAGCTTAATTAATAATCAACTTCAAAGTGTATTCTGTTCCTAAAGGCACTAAATTCGAAAAGCTTCAAATTCACAAATTCTGGTCTCAACTTCGCTGACATTTGCTGTTCTCTGTTCACTTGTCTTTCTGTTCTGTACTACCATCACCAGTTTGCTCAACAGAGCTCTCTGTTCCAATAATTAGAGGGAACCATCCTCATTACTCCTTATAAAAACCTTTTACTACTTCTTAACACTTTAACAAAATCTCCCCAGATACCTAAGTATGGTTATTTTGAAATTCTGAAGACAGAACTGGGGTGCAATGGGAAACCTGAAATTCAAAAACCAGTCCAGGTAACCAGCAAGGAGATGGCTGGGATACAGTGACACTGTGCTTTTCTAAACTCAGGGAGGGCCTGGCTCTCCAGTATGGGGAGGGAAAAGGTAAGGAGAAACTTGGGGTTATTACCTTTCTTTCCTTCTTTTTTGCTAGCCAGGTTTTCACTTAAGGTCTTTAGCTGAATTTTATATGAAAATCCTGTCCATGTTCATAATTCCAAGGAGAGCTTGATGCTGTTGGTACTAGGCCCTTCCCTTTTAGTTCCCTGTCATAGATTTCAACCAATGCAGTTAAGCTAAATTATACAAGTAACATATTACTCTCCTAAAGATTAACAGTAAGGGGGGGGGTGGCGGCGGCGCAGGCCTTTAATCCCAGCACTCGGGAGGCAGAAGCAGGTAGATCTCTGTGGTTCAAGGCCAGCCTGGTCTACAAAGCTACCCTGTCTCCAAAAACCAAAAATTAAAAATAAGGATCCCTTAGCTAGGGGCAAGGTGAGAGTTATTTCTAGACTCTTTTGTGTACTCATGTATGAATACTTGCAGGAAAGAACATTTACCTAGTTATTGTCACTGTGGCTTGTATTTGCTTTTACAAAAATTACATCTAATTACTGATCTTGGAGATCATCATGGTGTAGTATGGATGTGTCAGAGAAAAAACTGTGGGAACCCATTCTCTGCTTACCCCATGAGGGTCCTACACTTGAGCCAGTATGTCAGAGTTGGTGGCAAGGGTCTTTACATGCTGAGCCATCTTGCTGGCTCTACTGGTTTTGGTATTAAACAGGGTCACATACGGTGAGGCCTGCAGTTCACCACATAGTGCAGGCTGGCCCTGACCTTCACCCTTCTGCATGCACTGTCATACGATGTGACTGCTTTTTTATAAACACACATAGCATTCTATTGTAGTTACACTATACATTACAGCACATTTTAGTTGTTTTTCCAGCCCAGCTTCATGAGCCAACACAATATTTTTACCACCTGTATGATGATGTGACTCTAACAGTTGACTCAGGAAGTCAACTGTTATAATAATATAGTTAAATTGTTTATATATAATATATATAAATATATAATATATATATTATATATTATAATATATAATAGTATAATAGTATAATATATATTATAATATATAATATAATTATTATATTATAATATAATAAATAGTTAAATTGTTTCTAATAAATATTTCATGATACTTATACTTCCTAACCCTTAAGCTGAAAAAAATGAATAGCCTCTTGTTATTGTTTTTTTATAGGGCATTATCTCTGGTCTTGGATATTTTAAAATGTTCGCTGGCTTCATTTATTTTTTTCATGTGCAAAGCTGCATGATATTCTTTGCTTATTTTTCCACTGAGCCTTTTTTTTATTAATATTTTGATTAATTTGTAAGAGTAATTTATTTTAGAAATCAAGCCCTTATACTTCAGATTTTATGGTATCTTTTTGTCAAAGAAAAGTTTTTATTGTGAAAACAATTTATTATTTTTGTCTTTCTGTTTTTTTTCTTGTGTGTGTGTGACTGTCATTTTGATAGCTGGGGCTAGAGATGGCTTAGTGGTTAAAGACATTTGTTGCTCTTATGTAAGACCAGGATTTGATTCTCAGCACCCACATGGCAGCTCTTAACTGTTCTTCTGGCCTCCATGGGTATTGTACGAATGAATGCCCCTCTTTCTGTAGCCTAGAATGACCTCAAACTCCCGACAATCCTCCTGCTTCAATCCTCTGAGTTCTGGGATTGTAGAGGTAAGCCACCAGCTTTGGCTCAGGAATTTGGCATATAATGTTGCCAGTGTCTCAACCCAAATTTCATCATCAGGTACATCTGTTTTGTCAATATTCTTTAAAAACAACACAAATTTTTACCATGTCTACATACATATGGAAACATATATTAGTATGGTTGGACTCAGTATTTTTAAGGTGGTCTCCTCAAAGAGAAAGGTAACAATTCATGGGCTGTTAGTAAGACCAGTACCACATCCAATCCAAAGTGATTTTCTTCCTTGTGTGGTTTTGGCTAATATGATATCACTGGGTGGCAAGATCCTCAAATATTACCACATGATTTCACATTTCGCCCTTTAACTCTTCTTTGGTATAAGCACTTTTATAAGACATGATTTAAAAATTTCAGAATTCAATTTTAATATTATGAATTCAGATACCAAAATAAGAAATTTCCAGTAATGCTCTAATATAGTTTTTCATTTACATTTTATCAGTTTCTCAACCATAATCTAAGAAGAGTAACTGAATTTCCTGGTATCTTTGTTGCTTGTTCTGCAGTGCTGAGGATTGGGCCCAGAGTCTTGCACATGCTAGAGAGATATGCTCCATCACTGATCTACAGTCATAGCTTCGTCTCCCATGATCTTGAATTTGCCACAAGGTCCTGGGTGCCATTAATTTCCCTAATTATTTGATTTGGACTTATACTCTTTATATATGTGTATGTAGTGCAGAGGATGGAACCTCAGACATGCTAGGCAAGCACTCTACAACTGAGCTGCATAAACTCCTAGTCCTACGTGTATTTTTTAAAATTATAATGGTTAAGGCTTCCAAATAACTGCTGATAATTGATGTATGGTATTTCTGAATGCAATGGGACTTAATGATACATTTAAAGATTTGATGTTTGTTTTCTCATGAAAAGTCGTACTCAAACAAGAATGCTTCTTTACATTTCTAGCTGAAACCTTTTTTACCAAATATAAAAGGCTCCATTTTGTTAATTGTTTTCTCTATCTAAATGTTTTCTCCTTGAATCAAAAAAGAATTACACTAATACACTGATTAATGTTAAGCCATACTTAAAATTCTGAGAAAAATGCTCTCTAGTAGTCTCTTAAAATGCTGTATTTATGTATTCAGGAGGCAGAGGAAAGTGCATCTTTCTGAGTTTGAGGCTAGCCTGGTCTATAAAGCAAGTTCCAGGTTAGCCAGGGCTATATAGTGAGATCCTGTTCTCCTAGGGGTAGGGATAAGGGGTGGAGATTTTTACTTACTTATGTGAGTCTGCAAGTAACTCTAGAAGCCTTTGTTCTTTTTTATTTTATATATAACATGCTGTTACTTCAAGGCATAATAGAACTCTTTATTTTTTCAGTAAACCTGATGACCTGTGGCCTGCCTGGCTTTTAGTCTACCCAGAATTTTCCTGACTGAGGTAACTGTGGCAATTAAATTACTCTTTAAGCGATGTGTCTGAGAGTGCATGGTCACACATTTGCACCACAAGTCATTACTACCTGGGCCAAACTACATGCCCAGCCACTTCTGTCTGTGTTTCCTTGGAAATTAAAAATGGGGAAAATAATAGTTTGTGCTTAAAAACACTGTTGTGAAAGTTTCAAGATAAAGCAAGAAGCACTTAGAACTGTGCCTGCCTACTCTGAAGTTCAATATATGCTACTGTTATTACTTGGAAGAGTTTTCAGGTTAGCATGAAGTTACTGTCTTATACTCAGACCATAATGGCATAGCTATCTATGTCCTCACAGTAGCCTCTGAATGCCTCCATTTGGAAGTGTTAATACTGGGCAGCAAACACAGCTTTGTGGTAAAGCATTTGTCTGCCTAGCATACAGGAGGAAACCCAAGGTTCAGTTCAACCAAAAAAAAGTAATAATAAAAAGCCTTCTCAAAGGTTATAGCCACTCTTCATTTGCCACTATATTCATCAATTTAAGTTTTCTTTTACTTTGTCTTTCTCAATTACTAATGACATGTGTTTGTGTTTGCATGATGTAATGATTATATTCCATAGGACTTGATGGGAACTTTCAAATACTTCCAAATAGTGTGTAATTTCAAATTTGATTCTTTAATCCAACAGCAATACAGTTCTATTGATTTTAAGTCAGAAAATCTAACTGACATAACTTCTACTCTTAGAACTTTTTTTTCTCAATGTTTCACTTCACCATGCATAATTAATTCTATTACTCTTCCGTAGTCATCAGCATAGAAAACATTCTTTGGGTTTGTGTCTACAACTACAAAACCATGATGCATTATTTGAATTCTTTAGCCTTACTTAACAGTCTCGCTCTCTAACCTGCCAGTGCTAAGTGTTTGGTACAGAAAGACTCAAGGTCATCAAGTCCACTTACTGGACAACAGCTGTTATCAATACAAATTAACTTTCTTGTCTCACTGAACCATTCCCCAGCTTCCTCCAATTCCAGGCTATCAGTGCTCCTTCTTGGCTCTGTCATCAACTTGGTATGTATCTTCATTTTCCCCAATATTTTTACCACTTTCCAGGACAGGTGTTTTATAATAATTAAATCTAGAAGCTTTCAATAAGCCAAGTGGTAGTATATAGTATATAGAGCCATAATCTCTCCAAATCTTAAGTTCATTGCTATTTTTCTCAATTCTACAAACTGGTTTATCCTATCCAAACTACAATAAAACTGAGCAGGAAGCAGAATTTCTTCTATTTCTAAAGGAACACTGTTAAATACACTTAACTGCAAGGTCAGATGATTCTAGAAATACTGGCTGTATTTTCAAAATCATACATGGACACTTTGCAGGACTAGCCTGAAGCGCTGGTTTAATATTCCAGGTGCTAGTAATAATGAACTCATAATACTGAGCAAATGGTATGATTTGAAGGAAACAAGAAGCCTCAGAGGGCAGAAGAGACATAACTTGTAGAGATGTACTAAGAGAACTAAGAGATAGAGAGGAACTGGTGAGAAGCCTTAGGAGTTGGAGAAAAGAGAAGTCAGTAAAAAGGGGAAGAACAAATTGTTGCTATTCCAAACATTTATCAGAAAAGAAACCAGTACAAGTTAACTCTGCTCATGCAGATGATTGGACTATAAATGACACTGTATCTTCAAACTTGGTGTGCACTTGCATATAACATTCATTCATTTTCCCCCCCAATTTTGAAATGAATGTTTTGTATGTTATAACCAATCATATCTAAGAATTGAGAATAGGAAACATAGGGCACATTTAGAAATATATTTAAAATATTTGTAAAAATCTAAAATAAAAGTTCCTTCAAAGAGTGAAGGGAGGGTCTGAGAGATGGCTCAGTGAGTAAAACACTTGCCACCAAGTCTGATGACCTGAGTTTTTCAGCCCTGGGACCCACATTGTACAAGCAGGGAATCAATTACTCCAAGCTGTCTTCTGACTTACATGTGTGCGTTCCTACTAGTCCCCCCCCCCTTTTTTCTCTCTCTCTCTCTAAGGTATTCAAAAAGAGTGAAGTTGAGGCACTAGTCCCCCCCTCTTTTTTTTTCTCTCTCTCTAAGGTATTCAAAAAGAGTGAAGTTGAGGCACCAGGACAGAATGAGGCTTAAGCTGAGTGTGGCCTGGGGACACAGGCCTATGACTCCATCTACACAGGAAGCTAAGGCAAAGAACTAGAAGAACAAAAAGGCTTAACACTCTATAGTAAGTATAAATATGTTTCTAAAGGAGGAGAAACAAAGACTTCACACAAGCAAGACCTATACCCACAAACTCTTCCTTATAGATAGAAGCTAGTGCAATGCAGAATGCAAGTAATTAGTGTGATATTAACAGACAAAATGGTTAACTTGATCTAACTTTCATATCCTACCAAAATCTGCACACCCTAGCCACTCATTATTATACAGAGTACTTCTGACCTACTTCACATCCAGTGAGACAAAACTCCTGATGTGTAACCCAAAACTGGAGTAAAGAAGAAACAAAATGAGCCATCTCAGTCTTGAGCAACCTTACCTCTTTGTTTTGGAAAAATTTGTTCAGGATGCTGTAAAATAAATGTAAAGTGTTATTAGGCAACCTCTATACCACATAAAAGACATTCTTTAACAAGTAGTTAAAATTACCTTCATTATTGGCCTGGCTTGCTTCTCAAACAAACCACTTGGAAAGAGGTAAGCAATAGCTCTCTGAAAATACATACAAAGGTTAATTAACAACTGTTATAAAAATATGTTCAATTTATAACCAAGATACTTACTGTATACCAGACACTGAGCTAGAGTTTTGTATGCATTGTCAGTTCAAATGGCAAAGCACAATTACTAAACATATATTCCCCAAACAAAAAGAAAACAACAAAATGTGCAGCCATTAACCTGGCTATAGACAATTTTCAAGTGTCAACCTCAAACTAGAGGTGCTCTTTCATAAACCCTGTGCCACTGTGCCAGGTAATTGTTCAACCCCAGGCCAGGGCCAAACATTGCAACTAGCAGGCTTGTGTTTCATTCACTGTGACATACTGGAGAGAATCAGTTTACAGGACAGATTCACCTTGGTTCATCATTTCAGTAAGCTGTGCCGGATCCACTGCTTTGGTTTTGAGCCAACACAGATCCACTGCTTTGGTTTTGAGCCAACAGACTTATCGGGAAAGTGTGGCAAGCTTTTTACCTCATGGTGGCCAGGAAGAAGAGAGAAACAAATAAAGGGCTGGGGACAAGGCTTGCACTTCTCTGGCATGCCCCAAAGGACTGACTTCACCTAGCAGGCCCCAGCCTCCAAGAGTCCTATCATCTTAAACAGCACTCAGATGATATAGAGCTCTCAACACATGGACCTGGAAGGCAGAGCATTCACCATGGCCCCCTTGGTATTTTTAGGTGATCTCTTAATTTGCCTTACAGTTCTAAGGACTGAACATGGACCCTCACTCACAATGAACACGTATTCTACACTGATCTACCCTGGTCCTGGTGAGTTTTAAAGTATGCTTTTCAAACAAGTCCTCCTGTGCGATTCTCACAAGGAATGAGGCTGACCATGCTTAGTCAAGCACCACTGCAGTGTCTCCTCTCATGCAGGTCTCGGAACTCCTGGCTTACTCGAAATTTCAGCCCCCGCCCCAGGACAATTTGAACATCAACAAGAATGACAATACCCTAAAGCACACTTAATGAGTGGCTGTACATATATATATGTCAGTCTAGTAGGCAAGTACACATACACACTGGAGTGAGGGGCAAAGAAAAAAGGAAACCCACTTAACAGAACAGTACTAAGTATAAAAGTAGAAGAGATGGCATAGGCAGAAAGCCCATCACTTTACAATTTCCAAGCTAGTCATAATTCAGGCAAAGATCACAAAGGCCCTGGCTGACATGCCATCAGGGACCAGAAAACTCAGACTCAAATATTACCCTCCTGTGTTAGTTATTTTTCTATTGCTGTGACAAACACCACGACAAAGGCAACTTATTTTGGCTTACAGTTCCAGAGGAATAAGTTCATCACCATCCTTGGGTGGAAGCATGGTGACAGTCAGGCATGGCAAATAGGGCAGCAGCTCAGAGTTCCTATCTTAAACCACAAGCATGAAACAGAGATCAAACTAGTGTTTTATCACTTGATGCCCCACCTCCAATGATATACTTCCTCCAACAAGGCCAGACCTAAGCCTCTCAAACAGTGCCACCAACTGGGCACCAAGTATTCAAATGCAGAGACTGTGAGGAATATCTCATTCAAACCTTCAGCCTCTAGATCACTTGCTAGGGACAAAGGAAAAGGGTACTTTCACAAGAGCTCCAGTGTGACTACAAAAGACAAAGGACAATTTCACCAACAGGGGAAACTATGTCCTCTCAGGGTGAAGCTGTACTGGTGTCTGTCAGCTGAGGACTGCCTTCATCCGCTCTAAATCTGATCATGAGGAGGCAAGCACAACTCCAGAGAGAGCAACAACTGCACAGGTGGTCTAGAATCTGAAATACTAAACAACCAGGGGCGATCTGGAAAATTTAAATATAGACCACTTACATAAACGACAGTATAGAATTGCTCTATTAGAAGTAACAATTGTACTGTGGGAGATAATGGCTTGAAGGGTATATATTTAGGTGTTTTACTGGTATGCTTAGGAGTTAAGCTTTGTGAAACCTGATTTCCGATGGACCAGTCAAAATTTTTCTACACAGAGGCAAAGGAAATATGGAAAATACTGTCAGATTTATCTATGTGAAGAGCATATAAGCATTCAAATTTCATGGAAATGTGAAACATTTCCAAGTTAAAAAGGTAGGAAAATATGTCAGAAACTTTTAAATAATACAGACTTTCTCACATTCAACCTATCTGAAGAAGGCCATCTCTAGCCTATAGCATCTACAAGGCCTTGTCCACAGAGCAACTCCAAGGTTGTCAGCAAGGTCTAGGTTAGAAGAGCACACACTGGCACAGAAGACTATGCATGCCTGTCAGCTCCTAGGCCATTCATCCTCCAATGATCATCAGGCTATTGCTGGCATCATTTGAAAGCATGAAGCTGACTAACTCCTGTGATCATGGAATAACCCTAAAGGGAAATGCAAATGTAAGAATCCAAACTTTTATATTTCTTAAGCATGATGCTAAGCCTTGAAAAAATCATGAGAAAATTACCTGGAGAGGGTGGTTAGAAAACAAAAAGAAAATCACTGCAACAATGGCTAGGATGCAAACAATCTCTTCAAATACAAAAACAAGTGAACAAAGAACCTGCTGGAAATATTCTGAAATTCAATCAAAAGGTAGATCTAACTTAAAGAGAGAAACCCAATGTTATAATCTAGTTAAAAAATAAAAAAGGGAGGGAATGGATAAAAATAGAATGAGAGCAGTAAATAAAAGAAGCCAGTTGTTTGTAAATCAAGTAAGAATATATCTCAAACAGAAAAGACGGGTTCTCAGCATGCTGCCTGCATCTGTTTAGTATGCATGGGATAGTACTGACATGACCTAACCTATTACTTCCATTCATCTCCTATGGGCATTCTATGTAGATTTTTTTTTTCATAAATTCCGAAGCAAACAAAGGACTCACTGGCTTTACTGAAAAAATAATTTTCTTGCTTTCTGGGTTCACTGAATTCCCAGTTAGCACACAGTTGTTAAAATGTAAGTGAATGCATTGTTAAAATAGATAGTGAATAAATAAGAACAAGATTTTTCATTAGTGTTGTGTTGAACAGTCTACAGTATGTTTTGGGCAGACCCCTAGGTGTTATAAACAGGAAAGCCTTGACTACACTCCACTGCAGAGAAAGGGAGCGGTGAACAAGAGCAGGATGGAGACATGAGCACAGAGGCTATGTGCTTCACCATCACTCTAGGAATCTGATTGCTGGTTGTGGAATTAAACAATATACTTTAAAAAGGCCTGCTAAATGGGCACTTAGTAAATGTTATATAAACATAAAATTTTCAGTTTATAGAAACTATATTATCCTCATATTATTTTAAGAATAAGACATGTATTTATTAACTCTATTTTACAGATGAATCCTTAATTAAGTAACAATACACAATCCAAAAGTACCTTGATTCAGAACTGAAACCTGAGATTGAATTCTGGAATATCCTCTTTCAGATTACAAAGATTTACTTATTTTCTGGCTTAAAAGGCACACAACTATTTAGCAGTAAAATTAAGAAGAAAATTCCCAAAGAAATAAAGTTTTATTTAACTATTTACCCCAAACTGATTCTAGGCACTTGACAGGTTAGAAAGAAGAATAAGACATAGCCTCCAACTTCATTCTGTCAGGAGACAAAGAATCTATAGTGTCAGATTCAGGCACTGATGTATAAAACAGACTAAAACCAGGCAGTGGTGGTGCATGCCTTTAATCCCAGCACTTGGGAGGCAGAGTCAGGCTGACCTGAGTTTGAGGCAAGCCTGGTCTACAGAGTGAGATCCAGGACAGTCAGGGTGGTTACAGAGAAACTCTGTCTCAAAAACAAAAACAAACAACAACTAAACAAACAAACAAACAAAAAACAGATTAAAATAGAGTGGTCAGTTCAGTTACTATTACAACAGCACTTCCCATCTGGTTTTCTTACCAGTCAGTCCCTCCTCTAAAACAAGGACCTGTGCTTATTGACTGTCTGACACACTACAGCTCCTACCCCTTTATACACCTAGGACATTCTCCAGAAATAGATCAAGCGAAGCCCCTGTACACCCAGGGCTCCAAGTTACTTTCCCCTGTTTTATGGAGTGCAATGCTCTCCACATTCT
The DNA here is from genome assembly GCF_003668045.3 of Cricetulus griseus. Taxonomy (NCBI): domain Eukaryota; kingdom Metazoa; phylum Chordata; class Mammalia; order Rodentia; family Cricetidae; genus Cricetulus; species Cricetulus griseus. The sequence continues at coordinate 5,602,232 of NW_023276807.1, forward strand.
GCCATGCTCTGCTACTTCTGTCAACGAAAACCTGACTGTCTTCTTCCCATCCTGCTGCTGTCATCAATTTACGGCTATCACAAAGGGTTCCTTAATGCAAACTGCTGTCACATTTGTGAGCAAATTAATATGAATGGGTCATCTAAATTAGACTGTACAAGATATGGTGGCATCCAGGCCAATATTTAATTCTCAGTTCCCAGCCCCAACCCTATCCTTAGATGTACTCATCTACTTTCTGTAACAGCCCCCTTTCCGGAGACTTCTGTCCAGACTCACTAGTATCTCAATCCTGCAACTGCTTCAACACCATGAGCAAGACAACTTATAGAAAGAGCTTATTTGGGTCTGTCACGGTAGGAAAATGTGGCAGCAAGTGGCAGGCACAGTGACTGGAGCAGGAAGATGTCTTGAACTGCAAGCACAAAGCAGAGGGTGACTTGAAATGGTGAGTTTTTAAATTCCCAAAGCCTGTCTCCAGTGATACACTTCTTCCAGCAAACTGCATCTTGTAAGCCTCCCAAAATTTCATAACTCTCTATCTCTGTCTCTTTATTTATTTTTTGGTTTTATGACAAGAGTTTCTCTTTGTAGCCTTGGCTATCCTGAAACTCACTCTGCAGACCAGGCTGACCTGGAACTCACAAGAGATCCTCCTGGCTCTGCCTCCCGATTGCTGGTATTAAAGTGTGTGCCACCACCGCCTGCTCATAACTATCTTTCTAAGCAACCTACACTCAAGATAATTACTTAAACTTAGAAATACCTAACTTTCCGGATAGTACCACTTGTACCCACTACCATACCTGCCCAAATAGTTATTTCAAATAAAGTAGTTATTATAGAGATTAAATAACAAAACTAGTTGAGGACAGAAAGCTTTGTCAATTAAAATTCTTAATTTGGGTAAATATTATGTTCTTCCAAAACATCTATATTGGCATAATGGATAATGTAAAATGTCAGATTTATGATGGGTGAAGTCCGGCTAGCCAGAAGCCCACAAGAGGGATAATGAGGGAAATGTGCTGCTGGCCTGAGTCTGTCCATTCACTACCACTGCCCTTCGATTCCCCAGTGCTCATGGTAGTTAGGAGTCATGAGAGTAAATGGGCCACTCTCTCAAGTACCTTTAAAATGGGTGTTTCATTTCCAAATTGTGATTTGGGACTACTTGAAACAAGTTCACCAACTATAACAGAAACAACCAAAATTTCACAATTCTCTTCCTAAGCCCACCAAAGATAATTAAACTGGGAAATAACAAACCTTCCACAAAAAGAAAACTGGGGGTGGCAGCTGGAACTCTGCTAATGATTCTTCAAGAAGCTTCACATGATACTGTTAGCTGAATGCCTGTTTCTGACTTAGCAAATGTGTTTTAGGAGATTGTTTCTCATTTACTGGCCAGACTCTGGGCATGGTCTGTATTAAATACACTGCATTTAACCAACTCCAACATATATGAAAATATACCTGTAACAATACAAAACTTCTCTTCTAGTCCATGAGTATGGCTGTCAGGTTTAAATTCACCCAAAGAAAATATTAACTTGAGGAACAGAAAAACAGAAGGGGTTTTCTTGTGGGTACTAGTTTAATAGTTCTTACACGAAGTCCCAAAATTCATATGAATTTAACCTGGCAAAGTTCTTTGATGTTTTAATGTCACATGCTAAAAAACTATTACACATAAAGTTTAGGTTCAATAACTGCTGTCCCCCTTCCCAAACACACACACACACATACACACACACACACACACACGAAAAAAGTAGAACACATATTCAGTTTAAGTTTACCCTTTAAATACTTAGTACATACACTAAAGTTTGACATGGATGTCTAATCTGACTCCCAAATGAAAGGGCTGACAAAAGAAACAAAGAATGTAAACTGTAAAAATTTAAGCCATGTGATAAGCTAACATCATTAGTAAATATTAGTATCTCCTTTTAAAAATGTAATTTTTGTTTTAGCCATAATTATGGCAATCCAACAGTTTCCTAAAATGAAGGCACTCTGTCTGACTATATTCTCAAGCTTCAGTCTAAAGTATAAATGGACTGCAGGCTCAGCCCAGGAGAAGCACCAGGTCAGCAATGCAATCTCTATTAATTAGGTATCCCAGCTGGGCAGGGGGTTTGCAGCTGTTAACTTGATCAATGACTTACCTAAATGTCATCTCTACTGATTCGCTTATAAATTACCAGCAAGTGAGACTAATGTACAGGTGCTAATTTATTTAAACTGTTCTCCACAGTTCTACATAGCTTTACAAACTGCATCTGGCACCTAATGTTAGCTGTCAGTTGTACTTAGACATGCCTGTCCTAACGACTCTGTTCATTAGAAGTGAGCACAAATTATGAAATATTGTGAAAAATGATACATCAAATGGAATGGGCACAGCAAATCAATTAGAGAAACTTCATACAGCACATTCACACTGAGGAGAATAAAACATTCTGGTTTTAGAATGAGGTCTATAATACCAATTAAAAAGTAATTGGTAGAATTCAGCAGTGTTATACATCAGTTTGCTGGCTTTCTTCCTGAAATTCTACAGTAATGCAGAACTTAACTTTTAATTCCCAAATAAAGGAATTAGTAAATATGAGCACACGTCTGTGTTCACCATAGTTAATAAGTCAATGAATGTCTCCAACCTAAGATTTATCACTACCATGTGTTTAGTCAGAAGGAAATCTAGTAGCCTGTAATACAAGGCAGACAAAAGATTAACAGACTCACTGAGACCTTGCAGACTGGCAGTCAGTAGTCACTGTTGCTTATGTCTGCTCTGTGCCCAGAAGATCTGCAAGTCCTGGTTCCTCCCACCCAACTGGCCATCCTTGGCCCTGGGCTCAGGAAGGCAGCTGCACCTGCACTGTCATGTGTCACCCCACACTCATGTGTTGTTAGCTCCTTATAGCCTTCACAGCCCACAGAGATGCCTTTCCTTCCCACTGTACAACCTACTCAGCTCACTGTTGCACCTAACAGATTCCTGCTAACAGTCATGAACTGCCATACACAGAAATAATTTTACACACCCATCAACACATGGCAGTGTGTGCTCTATACAGTGAGTTCTAGGACAGCCAGGACAATTACGCCGCCCCCCCCCCCCACACACACACACACACCACTGTCTGCAGTATCTGGCCTTCTGGTCCAGCTTCTGAGCAGGAGCTCCTAATCTCTTTGATTCCCTCTTCCAAATACTGGGATTGCAGGCTTGCACCAGCACACTTAGATATAGCAAATGATTACTAAGAAATTCAGGACATATATTACTGTAGCCTTAAAAACAGCACATCTTCCAAGTGATAGAATTCTAAAGTTAATACCAATAGTGTCAAGAACTGTTTATATTTCAACAAACTTATCCACCAGATTTCTTTGTGTTTTTGCTAACATATTTAGTACCCTCTAAAATAAATGTCTTATAAGAAGCACTAGTAATATTAGCTGAATATAATTTTCACACATAAATTTTATGTGACATTCAGTGAAGCCAGATTTCTATTCAAACTCAATTCTCTAAGGTAACTTTGTAAACTAAAAATCAATTGTTCTCTGTTGTAATTCACATTCCTGACAAATTCAGTTATGCCAAAAGCTTTGCTAGCAGGGAGCAACTAGAGGTGGGTTCACACTCGATGGCAAAAGGGAGGGCAAGAATCAGTGCCAGAGAGCAAAGCCTGGCTGTACACAACAGGGACAAACAGGTACTGCCAGCCCAGCCAGGAGTCAGCAGCCGAAATAGCAGGAGGAGTCCTGAGGCACACCTGGCTAACACTAAACTCACTATGCTCTATGAAATGAGACAGCAATTAATTTCAGAAACTGTTAACCCTAAAAACTAATCTTGGAAACTGCAGAGCACAGTCTTCAGAGAAAGGCCGCTCACTGACTCGGAATCTTCCACAACTGAAGACATCTCGGGGCTGTTTGTGAAGATTGAATATGACAGTGGATCAGACTCCTTGACAGCATCTCACACACAGGTTTTCAGTATGTGGTAGTTCCTTTCCTTTAACTGGAAAAATCTGCTTTTGTGAAATATTCAACTCCCGATCATAGTGAAAAAGGGAAAATTTACAGTATTATTTTTAATTAATATATTGCAAATAAAACACAATAGAGAAAAAATTATATTGTCTAACTACAGAACAGCAAATGCAATGGCTGCTTAAAATATATATATTAAAAATATATATATATATATACACACACACACACACACACATACACAAGTCTCTTAAGAAATACTAGGAAGCCTGGCGTTGGTGGCGCACGCCTTTAATCCCAGCATTTGCGAGGCAGAGGCAGGTGGATCTCTGTGAGTTTGAGACCAGCCTGGTCTACAAGAGCTAGTTCCAGGACAGGCGCCAAAGCCACAAAGAAACCCTGTCTCGGGGGGGGGGGGATAATAGGAACAGAAACCATACTAAGTAGATAACTGTAATGCTTTTATGAGAGTTGGTTGTCACTGTCTGCTTTTGCTTTTACATCTCCTTCTAAAATGCCAAAGGGAATGTACTAAAATTAATAAAAGGCCAAGAGTTAATTGTAATAAAATGTGAGAATCAGTGAAGCTGATCAATCACACACAACCCAGCCTAGTACAGCAGAATTATGTCACTGGCATCAAGGAAATAACACTCACTTCCATGTGAGCCTTTGGATATGGAACTAGGTAAGCCACATCATCCTACTGGAAACCAGGCATCTCCACTTAAAATCAATCAACGTTAAATCACAGTACTCAAGAGTATCTCAGGTGATGCTGCCAAAGGCGCCTGGGGAAAGCACCGTGTGACAAAGGCATCTGGGGTATTATGTAATGGTTCCAGCTGCAGTATACTGTATTCCTCACTACTGACAGTGATGAGAACAGTAACACTGTCTTATGCACATGCTCCTTATACTCTGATGAGAGAATCAATGTGACTTGACCCGTTAAACATCAGAGTGCTAGAGATACTGCAAGGCCCCCTCAGCCCAGGTTCTACAGCTTCCTGTATTGCTTCAACTCCCGTGAGTTTGTCACAAGAATGAAACCAATACAACATGAAGATTCTACATGCTGTGCATTAAATTCCTCCCATTTAAATTCCTCCTCAGCTCCATTTTAAGAGTCTATTAAAACAAAGGATGTTTTTCACCATAATTCATGATTTCATTACTTAGTTGACTAAAGCTAAAGGTTACTAAAACAACAGACTAAATGGTCTTCAAATGTGTATCTGTCATTGACACCTTGACAAAAACATTTTATGATACTTTATTCCATAAAAAGTTGTTTTAAGTCTTAAATATATTTGCCTAGATATATAACATAATGTTTGGAGTCCTTGCTATTTTAGCATTGGCAAAATAATATGGAAAGTCAATTTCTAAGAAAATATATAAAATAATAGTCTCAGGATCACTTAATTTACCTATGAATAAATTATAGTTAGCCTGAACTTTTAACTAGATAACTAAATGAAATCATAGGCCATGTCTACAGTATATAAATTTAACACAAAAAATAGTTATGATTTCCCAAACTAATATTCAAAGCAAACATTTAAGCAATGAATGAGCAACTCCAAAAAAGATAATTCATTTTTAATATAGTGTGAAAACGCTACCCCCCCCATGGATAAACTCTGTTTATTTGATTAAATAAAAATAAAACAAGCTGAAAAGAAACAATTTTAAAGTCCAAAGAGACACTGGCTTTAAGGAGCTGGTACATCATCTCCCTGCTATTTCTCCAGCCCTCTCTGCAGACCACATTTAACATTAACACCTGTTAAGTCACACAGCAGATTTGGAATGTTCTCTCCTGGTTCCTCACTGTCATGCTTTTAGAAAACGTTTATTCTTTTGATAGAACAATGAAACCGTTGAATGATTTTCTTCCTTCCAAAAGGCTACTATGTTCCATGAACATCAAAAGGTAATTAACATGGACATGCTGGCACCCACCTATAATCTACCACTGCTTTGGAGGCTGCATGCGGATTAGAAGTTCAAACCCCCCTTGAGCTACACAGTGACACGCTGTCTTGAAAAAACAGACCCTAAATTCAAAGAGCTATGAACTGGTATCAGACTCAAAAATCCTCAGCAAAATGCTCAAAAAACAAATCCATAAATCCATAAAATTACACAAACTGATGGAGTGGAATTATCTCATGAACACAGAAGTTATTTTAATATCTGAGTATTAATTAGCATGATAGGTGGGTTAATGGAATAAAAGACAACATATGGTCACAGAAAAAGTGTTAAGCAATATTCATCATGTTAACAACAAAAAGATTCAACAACTAGGTATGAGAAATAACTTGCAAAATGTGATGAAGTACCTATGAAACATTTATGGCTCGCGTCAAACATAACTGTAAAACAATGAACACTTTCTCCTAAGTTCCTGCACAAGATGGGAGTGTCTGAACTCACATCCCAAGTTCAACTAGGAAAGGGTAGATTAAAAAAGAAATTATAAGGTATTCAGATAGAAAATAATGAAGCTTTATGTATTCCCTGAAGATGGTATAATGAAAATGCTAAGAAATCAACCCGAAGACTCAGTAAATCACCTCAGCAATACTGCAGATTTAAGACCAATATACAAAACAAATATACTTCATAGAAAAAAAATCAACTTACATACTTGAAGAATACAGAAAGAAAAGAATTCTAGTTATGGGATTTTTATAAAAAAGAAATTAAGACAAAGAAATAAACTTACCAAGCACCAAGCATCAACTGTGGAAACTATAAAATACTACTAAGAGATACTAAAAATGTAAGCAAGCCAGACAAGTTGCTCTCATAGGCAGAATTTAACCTTCAGGCAGCAACAGTTCCCAAACTGGTCTAGCCATCCAGCAAGTTCCAAGCCACATCTCTAGGTGGTTGTTTTGCAGAAAGCAACAAACTACTCCTAAAATTCCATATACAGATTCAAGAGGTAAACAGTAACTCTAATTATCGTAGGGGGAGGGAGGACAAGAATGTCTACATTTTCCAATTTAAAATGCACTACAGGGGGCTGGAGAGGTGGCTCAGAGGTTAAGAGCACTGGCTGCTCTTCCAGATGTCCTGAGTTCAATTCCCAGCAACCACATGGTGGCTCACACCATCCCTTATGAGATCTGGTGCCCTCTTCTGGTGTGTAGATATACATGGAAGCAGAATGTTGTATGCATAATAAATAAATTAAAAAAATGCACTACAAAGCTACATTGCATTGGCAATAGAATAAAAATATAGATAATGGAACAGAAATGAGGGCTCAGAAATAAATCCTTCACATGTATACACAGTGGATTTTGGGTAAAATGACAAAGGAATTCAATGGGTAAAACAATTCCTTATAACAAATGATGCTGGATTAACTAAACATCCACAGGTAAAAGAACAAGCTGAACACCTTGTTCAACAATTTAAATGTAAAAGGTAAAATCATAAAACCCCTAAATCAAAACAGGAGGGCAATCTTCATGGCTTCGGCATAGTAATGATATAAGTAAATATTAAAAGAAATAAAAAGAATGTTGATACAAAAATGTGTAGTCACAGCATACATGCTCACAGCAGCTGTATTCACAGCAGACAAAAATGGTCAACTGATGAGTAAGTAAACAATATGCTGTCCATCCCAATAGTAGAAAAGCAGTAACATAGAGGAATGAAGATACTGTTACAAACTGAGCAAATCTTGAAACAATTTTGCTAAATGAAAAATGCCAGTGACAAAAGACTGAATGCTGTATGACTCAGCTTATACATGTCCCAACCAAGTAAATGACAGAAAGTAGACACTTAGGGGTAGGCTCAGTGGTTAAGAGCACTTGTTGCTCTTGCAGAGGACCTGGGTTCAGTTCCCAGCATCCACTTGGTTACTTACAACCATCTTTAACTTCAGTTCTGGGGGATCTAATGCCCTCTTCTGTCCTCTGCAGACACCAGGCATATATACCTGGTTACACATATAGGTATGCAGGCAAAACAGTCACAAACAAAAAATAAACAAGTATTTTTAAAACGCATATACTTTAAAAAAAGAAAGGAGATGCCTACAATTGGGGGTATGGAAAAAGTATCCATGGCTGTGAGATGAAGCCTAAACAAGGAAAGACCATTAAGTTCAAGTGGGAACATCTTCTGTTTTGTGTGTGTGCATGATGCTTAGTCTTTAGGAAAATGAAGAAATACCCACATTATCTGAGACAAGTGCCAACATTTCATTTCTCAGATGCTTTCTAGGTTATCATAAGCTATACTGACAGAACAGCAATTATAAGGTCCCTTTGTTAAATCACTTTTCCTCCAAGGGCAATAACATATCCTTCTGGGCTGGGACGTAGCTCTCTTGGTTAGAATGCTTGCCTAACACATGGTGCATGCTTGTCATATCAGACTTGAAAGGAGAGGCAAGAGGATTAGAGGTTTAATGTCATCCTTGGCTACAGGGTGAGTTTGAGGCCAGCCTGAAATAAATGAGGTCCTACCTCATGCAAATACAAAGAAGACATTCTTTTAACTGAATCAAAAATGCAGATCTGGAGCTTTATGAGGAACTTCTGTACCATTTAAAAATAATTAAGGGTATTTTTAAAAAAGGAATTAAACTAAAATGCAAAAACATAAGAATTAAAATTAGCAATCCAGCCAATTCTCTGTACTTTAGGGATTCAACTACCATTTTAAATACACTGCATCTAAGTTGCATACTCTTTTTCCCTTCATTATTCTCTAAATTTTTGCACCATGGTAAAAATGTAAATGACTTATGTTATATAAGGTTGATAACTGATCTGGGGATTAATTTAAAGCATTTGGGAAGATGTGCAGAATGAAATATATATATATATATATATATATATATATATATATATATATATCATAGCCATTTTATATGAGATCTTGGTTTGGTATGCTGGGGATTTAGAACCAACCCCTATGGTAACTGTACTCAGTCACATGCTGAATAATGTTTCAGGCAACAGCAAAAGCTATATATGACGGTGATCCAATAAATTACATTGGCTAATATCATAACCTTCTTAGTTTGTAAGAGTACTCTGCAACATGACAAAATTACCTAATGAAAAATAAATTTCTCAGACTACATCCACATCACTCAGAAAATTAAATTACAAAAAAATAAAAATAATAAATGGGTAAAAAATGTTATTCTTCAGTTAAAATATAAAACAAAGTTAGATGTTGCTTTTAAAAAATCAGATGCAGCTTTAGAGTTGTTGAATTCCCCTGCTACCCTCTTGGGGGTGTCTATCAAAACTAAAAGTATTCCCTGCCCAGCATTCTCCATTCTCCACGGGTGGCTGTTGTCTCCCAGCTGATGCTCCAGTCCTGTTTGATGAGTGTGGCTTTCACCTCTCCTCAAAGAAGCTTTTTTTTCCAGCAGATGGAGACCATTACAGAAATCCACAACTGGATTAAAGTGTAGAAAAGGGTAAACAAGCCCAATTGATAAATTACAATGCAACCCCTACACTTATCCCTCAAAGAAGAGTGAGAGAGTGGAAAGACTATAAGGTATAAGGGTCAGAGGACCGATCCTGGAGATAGAACAGGGAAACAGCACCCATGAAATCCAACAATGTTATTGCTAAACAAGATTGTCTAATGATACTACCAATCATACCAATCAATATGCCAGTATGGATGGGGCAAGGCTCCATCCCTATAAGGAGTCAGTGGCTGCTGGGGATGTGGGGTGGGAAGAGGGGGAAGGTGGTAGACAGATAGACAGGTCACTTTTTTACCCAGGGACAAGCCCCTGATAGGTTATTCAATCCCAAATGGTCAGTCCTAAACACAAGTACACAAGAGCATCACTAAATGGACTCAATAGGGTATGTGTGTGTGTTTGTGTACACATATAAGTGTGTACCTATGTGTAAATCAATAAAGAAGTAATGAATTTGAAAGGGAGTGGGGTACATCCAAGGACCTGGGGGGGAGAGGGAAGGGTAGAAATGATGTTATGTAAGAAATTCTCAAAAAAAAAAAAAAATTCAGGGGCTAGAGAGATGTCTATAGGCTAAGAGTACCTGTTACTCTTGTAGAGAATCCAAGTTCATTTCCTAGCACCCACATGATGGCTCACAACCATCTGTAGTTTCAATTCTAGGGAATCTGATGCCCTTTTCTAACATCTGTAGGCACCAATTGTGCACATGGTAAACATATACACATGCAGGCAAAACACTAACACAGAACATATCCTCACTTTGAAAACTTACTGATGGCATTTTCCTCAACTCTACTTCTATTGTCACACGTGTAATCATCTAAACTACACAACAAAGCAACATTTCCAAACTCCCAGTAGCTATGATTCGGAATCACAATCAAGAAAACAATTCATTTCTGGATAAGATCTAAAAGTTACCATACTTTGTGAGGCTTCAAATAGACCGGCATGTCTCTTTGAAATCATGGTTCCAAGTAGTAAAAACTTTAGTCAAAGAGAAGGGCACAGGGAAGAGAGATAGATGATGGAAACAAATAGGAAATAAGCCAAAGTAAATTGATCAAAGATCTAGTCATTTTAAAAACTACTCAAATAATGTGAAGTCTCAGAAAGGAAGAAAAACTTGCTACACCAGAGGTGCCTTCCCCTTTCTGATAACCTGGTGTACAACTTACAGAGCCAAAGGGCTTATGCCAAAGAAAGTGCCATCCACAGCTCTGCAGAGTCACTTTCCTATCGGATTTAACTGTACTCACGTCAACATCCTCTTCGGTAAAAGTTTCCGGGTCCTCTCCCATCATGTTGGCTAAGTGCCTCTTCCCTATGTTGAAGTCTTCGATCTGCTTTTTAATAAAATCTTCTGTATATGATTCCTGTCTTGAGGCTTGGACATTTTTCTTTTTTGTTACAACTGTGGTATGTATTAGCTTTAATAGCTAAGGGACATAAATGGAAAGAAAAGAAAGTTTTAAGAAATTAAACAGCAATTTAACAGGTCACTGTCTCTAATAAAACATCCTCAGTCAACAGGCATTCAGAAACAAAGAAAAAAGGTCTTCCAACCAAGGTTGAACTAATCATCTCTGCTCAAAACTTACAAGTACATTAATCCAGGAGAATTTTCTGTCTCACACACATTAAAAATCCCCTTCACACAAAAGCCATCCTCCCCACATTTTTCTCCCTGCCTTCAGAGAATCTTAAATTCAGAACATTCTACAGTAATTTGCCACTAAGGTTGCAAAAAAAGAAAGAAAGAAAAGAAAAAAAAAAGAAAACATTACAATACCCAATTAACAGTAAAACTTACATTCTGAACTGCCTCTGAATTAATTGGGTAAAAACTACTTTAACCTACTCTTTAATGGGTAAGAAATAGCAATTTAAAGTTCCATAAAACCTTAGTTTATTTTTGCTAGGAGAGCAGAGCTTCACCTTTGAAAAATATAATTACTCAACAATTATACTCTGGTAATGCATTGCTTTACAAAGTGTCATCAATGAGTAAAAACAAGACCAGTGGCTTAGGTTCACAGCAGCTCCTCTTGTCGTGTTCTGCTTTTCCTGGTTTCAGTTACTTGAGGATAAAGGATGAATGTGATACAGCTATTTTGAGATGGAGACATATCCACCTAACTTATATACTACTATAACTGCTGTATTTTATTACTAATTACGGTTGTTTAAGCTCTTATTGTGCCTAATTCATAGGATAAACCTTATTGTGGCTATGTAATGGGGAAAGCACAACACATAGAGAGCTGGGTACTGGCTGTAGTTTTCAGCATCCAGTGAACTCAAAAAGCATCCACTGTGGGAAGAGAGGCCTACGAGAGACAGACTACTTTAATACCCTTGCTCACAGTCTAGCGCAGCCATTTCTCCAATCTAGTTTAATCATCTAATGTGTTTAATAGTTTACATATTCTTTTAGCTGGTTGTGTTTATGATTCCAGATCTAATTTCAGCCATGGAGAATATTGTTTCCTATGCAGGCAATTAAAAAAGAAATGCTTTTCTGCTTTAAAAATACAGGCAAATGCATGAATTTGAAGCCCAAAGTACAGCAATACAATAGATTATTATTTCAATGGTCTCAATACCAAATGGATCCACCCACAGTGCAAGCAGATGTTTTGACCATCGTGAGGACAGTGCACTCAAATGCAGTTGAACCTGTGATTCAAACCAACCGAGAAGACAGTCTCTCAGGTTACCCCCACTACACTTCCCAGAAGCCAGCATCAAAGGCATTAGATCTGAGCCTCAGATAAACAGAAGTCCATGCCCTGCAGTAAAGGGTTCTAGAGGGACACAATGAGGGACGGAAGTAACAGTCCAACTGCAGGAAAGATAGGGAGAGATGTCTGATGAACATTCCAGGAAGCAGATGGCTCTGCGGATATACACAGGGGAGATCTGAGGTAGAGGTATGTGTCTATTAAAATCTACTTAAGTTGGGCATGGCAACACACACCTCTAATTCCTATTTGCAGGAGGATGTCAAGTTTGAGGTTGGCCTGAATTGTAGTTAGAACCTATCTCAAAACAAATAAACAAAACTTGGCTGGAGAGATGGCTCAGTAGTTAAGAGCACTTGCTGCTCTTCCAGAGTGTTGAGGGCTAAGCTGATCCCTGAGACCCTATTGTATGGAGAAGAAACATAGCTCCTTGGCAGAGTCAGTAATAGCCTGGGACTTCCCAGGCCGATGTATGGAAGGAACATAGTTCCTTCTCTAAAACCAGGAATATTCTTGGCTGAGCCAGTAATGGCCTGGGGCCATTGAAGAGCTGTGGTTTCAGAGCCTGAGAACTCAATTCTTCCTACCCTAAGGGCGATTGGTTATCAATCCCAAGGCCTCCTTTCTGAAGTCCTTTAGATATCCTGTGTTACCTTTGTGCAACATGGTTCAATTAGCTTCTGTTCCACTGACTTCTGTCCCATAATACTATGTTGGGTTTTTGCTGACTCTGTCCCATTTTCCCCTACAAAATAGTATGTAAGAAGCTGTTCTTCTTAATAAGCTTGCTTGGCATAAGACATAGTGTATTCAAGACCTCCTGATCTCAAACTTTTCTATCCCTTAATCTTTTGAACTCCTGGTCCTCTCTCAGGAACCTGTAACTAAAGAAAGACCTGTTGGTCCAGGTCACAGAGGACCAGAGCTTAGTTCCTAACATCCACACCAAGCTGCTCACAAGCCCCTGTAACTCTGGCTCCAGCGGACCTGACACCCCCTCTGGCCACCTCAGGCACCCACATACATGGCATATCCCCACAGGGGTACATAAATAAAAATAATGGTGCTTGACAAATAATGTTCATATACTTTGGAATATGGGAAATGGCAGGCATTAATGAACGTTACAGAAATGTAACTCTTCCATGTAAAGAAACAGCTGATAGTCAAGGGATCATGGGCAGAGAGGTAAAATGCCTTATGACTACTGCTTTCTTTGTGAAGTAGATGAGATGGTCTGTGATGATTAAGAGGGAAGGAATGATGAACCAAATACTTCCCTTTCAGAAAGCAGTGATATAGAGAAACGACAAGCAAGTGTTCACACTGGTGTGAACCAGAGTTCCATCCATACTGTGCTGTAATAATTTCTTTGTCACTCATCTTTTTCCATCAACTTGTATGCTGAGTAGCTGAAGAGAGCTGCATGCGAGGGCACACGGTACCCTTCAGCACTAAAATGTTTCCCAATCTTTTGAAGGACTTTACCTTGAATTTAATTTGGTTGGATCATAATGCAACCTTGTCAACCTTCTACTTACAATGCCCTGGAATACTAATGCCTGTACCTTTCATTTAAATTTTAGGCCACTAGAGAGTATTGAGTGTGTGTGTGTGTGTGTGTGTGTGTGTGTGTGTGTGTGTGTGTGTGTGTGTGTGTACATGTGTGTAATCTGAGTTCTCAGTAAATGAAAATATCCTTTTTACATTGGTTTTAATAGCTGCTGTCTCATCATTCATCTTTACTTTTTTATGTTTTATATCTATTTAGGAAATTAGATAATACCCACTCAGTTTTCCCCAAATATTTTGCACTTGAGTCATGGCAATGATCTTTTCTCTATATAAATTCTCCCAGACTTGTTACGATAAATCTTTCCGCCAAAAGCCGCCTGAGCCCCACCGCCATTTATCGTAACACAGACTATTCTGGCCCATTGTTTCTGCCCTCTGTGCAGTGCTTAAACCTTCATTTCTAAGACCCTTCCACTTTCTGCAGTATCAGGTCTACTTCTGCAGCCACTCTAGGTTTTAGCTTTATTGCTGGTCTATCTTCAAACTCCATGCCTCAATAGCTTCTCTTAAGCATAGCCTGTCAGGCCCCTACTCACAGAGCTCTCCCTTACCCAAACTTCCTAAGAATGTCCTTGATAATGTGAAATGGTTGTGGTAAAAATAAGATCTTTGTGTGTGTGTGTGGGGGGGGGAGGGTCACTTCTTATCTAGAGAGGGACGGAACATTCCAAAGACCTAGAGGGTAAATGAAACCACAGATAGCTCAAAATCCCATCTACTATTTCCATATATGCTTAACTTCTACATAGTAGCACAGTAGGTTAGCAACAGTAATTCACAATAATATGGACAAGTCTAACTAATTGCTGTGACAGAAAAAAGTTCAATGAATGTTGTCTCACTACTGAGAGTCAAGACTTTGGGACTGAAGCTGACCACAAAGAGTTGAAACCACAGAAGGGAAGAACTGCTGTTCTGCTTCCACTCTGTTATATGAACATCCATTTGTAGGCTCTTCATCTATCTGGGCCGCTGTTCTTTTGTTTCTTTGGTTCCTACATTTTAGCATCTTCTCAAGTGAAAGAGTTGATTATTGACTTGAAGGTTTGTTTCCTCACTTGTCAATCATAATCTCTGGAGTTTGTGACATGAGATGACAGTTTTCCTAATTTTAACGTGAGGCCTAAATATATTTACAAAAGTTTTTACTGTTCATTTAAAAAAGACTTTTAGAGATGTCCCTAATTTGGAACTTTTTTTTTTTCTTAAAGACATAAAAATATGATATCCTGAGATTCCCAATACTGGTTGTAACACAAGACACAGTCCAATAAATACATTCCTTTTTAAAGGTTCTGAATTATTCCAGCAATGAGTGAGTTTACATAAAAACATGTATTCTGAATGGAGTCCACTAATCATTGGTACAGTCTATTGAGGTGAGGCTGAATGAAAAACAAATAGCTTTTTAGCCAAACACAGTTCTAGGAGAGAATTTCTTTGTACCATGAAACAGAATGGGCTACAGGTTCCATCCCCAACTGCAGAGCTATGATGCTAGAATTTTCATCAGAGTTTTGTTCAAGGAAAAACATAGATACAACGTGACAAATTTGTTTCTTTTTAAAGATAATCAGTGGGTCAGACAACTATAATTTCAATCTAGTTGGCTGCCAAAGAGGCAGACACATCCTGACAGCTATGATGTCCCAAATTTGGCCAAATGCCAGTGTCAACATTACTTTAATAGTATTATAGCAGTATTAGACAATTTCTTTTTAGTGTAATTGGATAAAAAGAAGACTGTGCTGCTACTTTGAATAGGAAAGGTGAAAAAATACTTTAAGGAATTTTTTTTTCTTCCGGAGACAGGGTTTCTCTGTGGCTTTGGAGGCTGTCTGGGAACTCGTTCTGTAGACCAGGCTGGCCTAGAACTCACAGAGATCTGCCTGCCTCTGCCTCCCGAGTGCTGGGATTAAAGGCCTGTGCCACCACAACCCAGCTAAGGAATTTTTAAGAAGGTAAAGACTGAGTTCATATTAGAGAGAAATGTGAAATTAGAGGAAAGATACTATACAAGAACTCCAACTGAGGAATCTAGTTGAATAGATGTATAGATGTTTCAATTAGATGCTTCTGGATATAAGTATAGCTGGAAGCTTTTATGCACCCTGCCTAGTCCGGAGAAAGCTCCCTGATTTAACTAAGTAAAAGGTGCCCGTGATCCTGTAAACAACCCTAATGAAACTCCCTGGGTCACAAAACCAAAATGAACCAAAAGACATCAATGTGAAAGGACTGCTAATTGAGAAGTGGAAGGGATAAGTGGAGGATGACAAGGGGGGTAACAAGGAGGACTAAAGATGATCAATATTCACTAGTCATATGTATGAAAATGGGATAATGAAACATGCCATGCATAACTAATATATACTAATGAGCATTTTATTTTTCATGAATTTTTTAGTAGCTCTTTCTAGGATCTTTTTTAAAAATGTGTATGTGTGTGTGTTTGCTTGTCTGTATGTAGACCACATGCATGCAGCCAGAAAAGGACACTGGATCTCCTGGAAATGGAGTTATAGGCAGTTGTGCTCACTCATTGTGTGTGCTAAGAACTGAACTCACGTCCTCTTGCAAAAGTAGCAAGTGTTCTTAACCCCTGAGGCATCTCTCCAGCCCTATTTAAAAAGATTAATTAAAAAGGCTACACAATTATATGTAAAAGCAGGCAGGGTCTGAGGAAGTCTCTGACAAAGAAAACCACAAATTCCAATGATCCACAACAGGTTCAATATAATCAGAATGTGGCCACTAAGATTACATGAAACACCAACTATCTTGTCTCTTCTATTCAAGATCTCAAGACAGTAATTACCAAGGAGGGCTAAGCTGGGTCAGGTGTCCCAGGTCAGTTCTTCTGGAACATATTCAAAAACAAACAAACAAACAAACAAAAAACCCAAACAGCAGGTTCCTCTTGAGGTATTACCATGAAGGGGAAATGGCTGCTGCTTGCATTTAGAAAAACATTTTTGTAATACTGTCAACAAAAAAATCGCCATTCATATTCATTCCACAATCATGTATATTAAGACACTCAGCATACTTACCAATCAAATAAAACATATAAACCATATCTGAATAATGATTAAAACAACCCAATAACTATAAAAAGTTATGGCTATAACCATCAGGGAAATATGACTGTGACTAGCATAAATAAGCTATCACAAAAGTATTATTATAGCTACAGTGGTGGTATGGAAGCTATGCTTAAAGCTGAGAAACACCCTGATTCTGTTAGAGATGCACTTACTATTCAAGTACAAGTCACATAACAGAGTGTCTGAATTTACAGTAGCCACCCCTGGGGGACAGAATGGGTGGAAGGGAGGAAGGAAAAGAGGGAGGGAACAAGATGGGGAGGTATGGATCTATTATCAAGCTTTCTTAAAATAAATTTATAAACTGCTACATAAGGAAAACATCAGTTTTAATGTAGAGGTACTTTAATAATTAGGGCAATCAGGGAATGCGCTAAAGTTTATCCAGAACAGGATGATGTCTTAAAGGGAACAAACACCTCACTAAAGAAGCTATCTTTCCCATTACTAATAAAGTACAGTTAAAAATATACACTCAAGGACTGGGCACAGTATCTGACTGGCATGCATACAGGTCAGGGTTTGACCTTTAGCACACATACCACAACACAGATATACAACATATATGTACGTGTATGTATGTATGTGTTTGTGATGTATATGTACTTGTGTATGAATAATACTAATATTCAAAAATTATCTAGGGAAGATAAAAATTTACAAAACTGAATACAACTAACTGTCTGATAGAATGCAAGCCAATTTTAAAATGTATCTTTCAAAGTACCTTTGGCCATTGATTAAAAAGTATTTTTTTTTTAATAAAGCCCTTACTGGACACCAAAATAGTAACTTGCTAAATATAAGACGTTACAATCCTTGGGAGTTCATGAGATATAAAATGAAAAGCTACCTTACTTAGAGACCCTACCATACCTTATTATGAAACCCTAACAAATATAGATTAAACATAGATCAAATGAGAGTGATCATTCTTCTCTGGCAGATCATGCAAATCAGCAAGGGCATCATGTGGGGGTTGGGGAAAATTAAAGATTTAGCTACTAATAAAATACTTAGCAGAAAACAAAAACTAAAAAGGTATCTCACCAAAATTTCGCAGCAATGTTTTTCAAAATAGCAATGACTCTAACACTTATTTTTAAAAGCTATAGATATGAAAAGCTAAAACAGCATGCCCTCTCTATTAAACTATAATCATAGAGGGTTTTAAAATTTATGGGTAATTTTTCCAGAGCACCATGAAAGGGAACTTACCAACTGCTCCAACACTATTTTGCTCACTTGTGACAAGTAAAAAAAAAAAAAAAAAGAAAAAAAAAAGAAAAAAACTTTCACTGCCTAAAAGAGCAGAGCATACACTGACACCTAACAAAATTTCCAATCCCTCTGACGTCACCGAGACTGAGGGAAAATTAACCCTTACTCTATTTGCTTTTAGTTCCTTGCTCCTACCACTAATTCGAGAGAATATTAGCTAAGCAGGGTGCTTTTTCCAGCTTATACATTTCAACACTAACTACAGGTCACGAGATTAACGCTGCAGTTCAACATCTGGGAAAGAACTGTAAGCAGCAACTCTTTGATAACAATCGACCAATATGCTGGTTAGTTTTTGTCAACTTGACACAAACTATAGTCACCTTGAAAAAGGAACCCTCAAATGAGGAACTGCCTCCATCAGACTGGCCTCTTGCGAATTCTTTTGATTAATGATTGATGTGGTAAGGCCCAGTTAAGGGTGGTGCTACCCCCCACCCCAGGGGTGTGTGTGTCAGGTGGTTCTGGGTTGTGTAAGAAAAGCTGAGCAAGCCATAAACCGTGCAGCAGTAAGCAGTGTTCCTCTGAGGTCTTCAGATCCTGCATGGAGCTCCTGACCCAACTCCCCTTGATGATGGACTGTAACTTCCATGTTCAAACAAACCCTTTCCTCCCCAATTTGCTTTTGGCCATGGGTTTTTATCAAAACAACAAAAAGAAAATACAGGAAGATCATTAGATATGACAGATGACCCATCACAGAGGCACTTCTCCCCACCTACAATCACCTTTCCTACACCCCAGACAATCATATTCTTTATCTCATAAATACTATAAACCCCAACCTCAGGGAGGCAGAGTTGAAACCTGCTCTCCTGTGTCCAGTGGTCTGACAAGTGAACAAATCTTTCTCTCTAAACCCACTGTTTCAGTGATCGGCATAATAAGTGTGGCCATAATGTGTCTGGTTTGATAACTCCAATCTCTGCCTCAGTCCCTAAGCGCTAACCAATTATTTGTTGTTGCCAGGATCCACTATGATTATTCTGTACCTTTTTATACCTTTGGGCAATGATAGCTTTCTAGAGCATAATAACCATGTAATATTCATAGATAACATAAATAGCTCATACAAGCTCATTCATATATATGAAATCACTAATTGCTGCTGAGGCTTCCACTTTACTATCCCCTCCCCTGGGAAGCTGCCCATTAGCACCTCTGTCACCTCCTACTGGCTCCAGACCCAATCAGGTAAATACATATATTCCTGTGGCTCTTCTGTATTTTTCTGTAAATCTCTCATATCACATTACAGATTCCAAGTCTATGAGGGTGTACTTCATGAAAAGTTTGATCACTCACGTGTAAGACTGCTGTCCTTAGCCAAACTTGGGAAGCTCAGTGATTTGTGACTGGGTTGAGGTCTAGTATTAAATGGGTATACTGTAAGAATGGCAGGAGGAGGTCAGCTAGCAAGGCTCCCAACTGAGAACCAGGAGTCACACCTAACTAAAGCTTGCTTCCTCTTCTTCATTGCATTAGTGTTTCTCAAAAACATTTACTGTCACCCATAATTTCTGTTTATGTCACTACCTGGCACACACCAGTGTAAACAAATGCAAAAATACTCTTTATGAAATGCATTTTATTATTCTATTGCCTCTACTCCTTTCAAGCTGTTTACGACCTCTGAAGAGATTCCATAATTAATGAAACATGACCCAAATATGAAATGAAGGAAGTTAGTTGGATAGTGTTTTATTTGCTCACAAAGTCATTAATTTTTTTTATAGAAAACATGGGCCCCATGAGAAATACAGCTATTAATGTTGGATGCAGAAGTAGATAAGTACTTTTTAATATGAACATTAAGAAACATTAATATTTCAGACAGGCACTGTACAAATAACAGGTTTCTAAATGTCTTTGTGTATATATACATACATACATCATACGTGTCTGTGTGTGTGTGTGTGTGTGTGTGTGTGTGTGTGTGTGTGTGTGTGTGTGTGTGTGTGTAGGCTGGGAAGGAGAGGTGATTTGAAAGAGGATGGCCCAAATAGGCTAAAATATTTGATGCTTGGTCCATAGTTGGTAGAACTCTCTTGGGAAGGATTAGGAGGCGTTACCTTATTGGATGAGGCGTGTCTCCAAGGTCTGGGCTTTTAGGTTTCAAAAGCCCATTCCAAGCCCAGTCTCTCCCTCCCCTCCATCACTCCTCTCCCCTTCTCTCTGCTGCTAATGCTGCTCATGGATTAGGAAGTAAGCTCTTAGCTTACTCCACTACCATAGCTGCCTGTCTCCATGCTCCCCACCATGATGATCGTGACTAACCCTCCGAAATTGTAAGCAAACCCTAATTAAATGCTTTCCTTTATAAGTTGCCTTGGTATGTGTCTTTTCACAGCAACAGAAAAGTAACTAAGTGTGTATGTATGACATGATCAAGGATCTAAAGCAGTTAAGTTTTTCAGTTATTATTTAAGATGTATATTATGTAGCAAAACATATGCTGTGGAGGTATTCAGGAATTTGGAAGATCCGCCCCAAGACAACCATTCCTTGAGAGTGCTAAGGATCAATTCTCATAAGTAGTTGTTTACATTTGAGTATCTAGCTCAAGAGATGTGCTCAGTAAGCATTTGGCATAATTGGGTAAATGGGTCATTTCAAGAGTAGACAAGGAAATAAATATTAGCAAAGACCCATGCCATCCTACAACATTAACATGCAAATCCTGATGGAGGTAGAAAATGGAACACTCTTGTGTCTCAATGATGAAATGAGACTTGTACACAGCCTATGGGAATAGTGATATGAAACAATGGAAATGAGGATGTACATACCATTTGCAACAATAACCTCACATGTGAAAGCACAGAACTGGAGCAAGATGTTTGCGTTGACAGCATTAGCAAAGAAAGCAAGCAAGCAGAACTGGCTGTAGATGGAATAAAAGACTTACTCGTATTTCCCCATTAGGTAAAAAGTAAGAGGGATGTGACCCAACAAGGCCTATTTTTTTTTAACATGTGTTGGTTTACACATAATTATAGGAATATGGAGAAAGACAGAGAAGGTCTTTCTAGGTTTAGAATGTGGGAGGGAGAGAAAGCCACCTGTGCTATATGCACGCTATCACAATAAAAATATTCTGTATGCTACAGTTCCTCTCACATACAATTATGTGTATAAGGGAATATTCAATAGCTGGCCATGGTGGTGTACAACTTTCATCCCAGTACTCAGGAGGCAGAGGCAGGCTCTGAGTTCAAGGCCACAAATCGAGTTCCAGGACAGTCAGGGTTACAAAGAGAAATCTTGTGTGGAAATGGACAGCCCCCCCCCCCAAAAAAAAAAGAAAGGAAAAAATATCCAAAGGGATGTATAGGAGAAATAAAAAAGTCCAGCAGAAAATCAGATGTTTGATGGGTCAATGGACAGGCTGGCTGTTTTATGTTAAAACATCAAACAACACAGGAAAAGATGACCAGTCATTTTGCAAACTAGTATCTGATGCTAGTATTTCTTCGCCAACATTTTGGTACTTTTTCTATTTTAAAGGTTCTGTTTTCCAACCCCCCACTTCTTTGGCAGCACATTCTCAATCTCTTGAGATCTTTCTTCTGAGCTGTTGGTACTTTAAAGCCCTGTCCCTCTGCCTAGTCATGTTCTACACCC
This sequence comes from Cricetulus griseus, assembly GCF_003668045.3. Taxonomy (NCBI): domain Eukaryota; kingdom Metazoa; phylum Chordata; class Mammalia; order Rodentia; family Cricetidae; genus Cricetulus; species Cricetulus griseus. The sequence continues at coordinate 5,624,071 of NW_023276807.1, forward strand.
TCCCCGTGCGCTATTCCCCGGGCTTCAGTTAGTACCTACAAGGAAACAGGACTTCCAAGTTAGGTCTCCCCTATGTCACAAACACACCATAGACCGAAGTGTCTACTGGAAATCGCCGGTGGAACTCCCCACAGACACCTTAAATACAATCACAGCCAACACTAAACCCGTCGTCTTCCCTCTTTCAGTGGCCCTGTCAGTGGACCCGCATAGGCGGGTAACAGAGACACAAGCTGGAAATCGCGGCTCCCCTCTGCCCTCGGGATTGAGCTGAGCGGACAAAACTCTGCCCTCCAAATGCCAGAGGACAAAGTTCCGGGGAAATTACGAAAACTGAAATTCCACAATGCAAGGCACTTGTAAAAAAAAAAAAAAAAGTCTCTGTCCCCGCCACGGTGAGGTTTCCCCCCACGACGTCTTCCGGGTCGCAGCAGAGTTCCGCTCCGCTTCTCCCCTGGAGAAGCCACACCGAGGCAGCCGCTAACCTCCATCTGCTCAACGCTTTGCCTGGCCGCGCAGGAGGAGGCTGCAGAGATCCGCCCACTCCCACGCGTGACCTCCGACCTCCACCAACACCTCAGGGCCCGGGGCCGCCACAGACAGCGCGCAGCCCCGGGAAGTGAGCCGGCTTCACTTCACCCAACCACACGGACCGCCATCTCCAGCTCCCTAGGCCTTACCTGGGACCTGGGACCCGCCTGCCAGTCAACCGCCGAGGTGGGCCAGTACCCCGGCCTCTGGCAGAGGCTAACCCTAACCGCGTGGGAGAGCCGACGCGAAAGCGCCCGGCCGCAGGACACACAGGGAGCCGCCATGTTGGCTGTGAGAGCCCCTGGAGGGAGGGGCAGGGGCGGGGCCTAGAGACTGCGCAAGCGCGGAACGCCCAGGCGGAAGCGCTTCCCTAGCAATAGGAACTAGGGGGCGTGTCCTGCAGCCAGGCCCCTCGCCGCTGATTGGGTGCGCGGGGCTTTGGCTGCAAGGTTGACTTGCACGCGGATCTTCAGCGGGCTGCTAATTGTAGTAGGAAGCCTTGCACGCTTGCCCCTCCTTCCAATTCCTAGCTGAGCCGCGGTACCCACACTCAGACATTCCTTTAGCAGTCCTTGCTCCCACTCCGTGAATTTTAAGCTTGCTTTCTTGTCCGCCTGCCTTCCCAGAACGGCCTTTTCCTTCTCTCGAACTTGCCAGGGTTCGAGATGTCAAAGACCTTCCTCCAGATGCTGACTAACTCTCTCCTGTGTTGATTTTTAGCTGTATGACCCACGGACTGACAACAAGCATTGCTCTGCTTAGCTTGGGGCTCTCTCTATGGTATTGTGTCTGAGCTTTGAAACCAGTAAGAACAGAGTGGCTGCATAGACAAGAATTTTCCTTACATTCTGAAAACTTGTAACTCCTAACAGTAACTCCCAGGGTGATTTCTATCCAGTACAAGTTGAATGATGGAATAAACCACTCTAAAAGGTTTTTCCAAACATTTTGAAAGGATTAGTAGAAGTCTAAAACATTGGTTTTTGGGGGGGTGGGGGTTGTTTTGTTTTTCCGCTGAGTAGTACTCCATTTTGTAAATGTACCACATTTTCTCTATCCATTCTTCAGTTGAGGGGCATCTGTGTTGCTTCCAGGTTCTGGCTATTACAAATAATGCTGCGATGAACATCGTTGAACAGATGTCCTTGTTGTATGAATGTGCTTCTTTTGGGTATATGCTTAAGAGTGGAATTGCTGGATCTTTTGGTAGACTGATTCCCATTTTCCTGAGGAATCGCCGTACTGATTTCCAAAGTTGGCACTCCCACCAGCAGTGGAGGAGTGTTTCCCTTTCTCCACATCCTCTCCAGCATAAACTGTGTCATTGGTGTTGTTGATTTTAGCCATTCTGACAGGTGTAAGATGGTATCTCAGAGTTGTTTTGATTTGCATTTCCCTGATGGCTAAGGATGTTGAACATTTCTGTGTCTTTCAGCCATTTTAGATTCCTCTATTGAGAATTGTCTATTTAGTTCTGTACCCCACTTTTTATTGAATTATTTGGTGTTTTGGAGACTAGCTTCTTGAGTTCTTTGTAAATTTTGGAGATAAGCCCTATGTCGGATGTGGGGCTTGTGAATATCTTTTCCCAATCCGTGGGCTGTCATTTTGTCTTGTTGACTGTGTCCTTTGCCTTCCAGAAGCTTACCAGTTCCAGGAGGTCCCATTTATTAATTGTTGATCTCAGTGTCTGTGCTTCTGGTGTAATGTTCAGGAAGTGGTCTCCTGTACCAATTCGTTCAAGGGTATTTTCTACTTTCTCTTCTAATAAATTAAGTGTGGCTGGATTTATGTTGAGGGCTTTGATCCATTTGGACTTCAATTTTGTGCATGAAGATAGTCTTCTATATGCCAGCACCATTTGTTGAAGATGCTTTCTTTGTTTCATTGTATAGCTTTAGCTTCTTTGTCAGGTGTTCGTAGGTATTCGGGTTAATATCAGGGTTTTCAACTCGATTCCATTGGTCTACTGTCTATTTTTGTGCCAATACCAAAAACAAAAACAATGGAATCTTGAAATTCGAAGGCAAATGGATGGAACTAGAAGAAACTATTCTGAGCGAGGTAACCCAGTCACAAAAAGACAAACATGGAATGTACTTACTCATATGTGGATTTTCGACATAGAGTAAAGGATTACCAGCCTACAATCCACACTGCCAGAGAAACTAGTAAACAAGGAGGACCCTAAGAGAGATATTCATGGTTCCCTGTAGAAGGGGAAAGGGACAAGATCTCCTGAGCAAATTGGGAGCATGGTGGGAGGGGAGAGGGAGCAAGGAGATGGGGAGAAGAGGAGGGGTGAGGATTTCATGATGGGACAGGGAGGTTGAGTTGGGGGAAGAACAGAAGAGAGCAAGATAAGAGATACTATAATAGAGGGAGACATTATAGGTTTAAAGACAAATCAGGCACTAGGGAAATGTCTGGAGAGCTACAAAGATGACACCAACTAACAATCTAAGCAACAGAGGAGAGGCTACCTTAAATGCCCTCCCTTGATAATGAGATTGATGACTAATTTATATGCCATCCTATAGACTTCATCCAGCAGCTGGTGGAAGTAGAAGCAGACACCCACAGCTAAACCTTGAACTGAACTGGAATCCAGTTGCAGAGAAGGAGGACTGATGATCAAAGGGGTCCAGACAAGGCTAGTGAAACCCACAGAAACAGCTGACCTGAACAAGGGAGAGCTCTTGGTCCCCAGACTGATAGCTGGGAAACCAGCATGGGACTGGTCCTGACCTCCTGAATGTGGGTATCAGTGAGGAGACCTTGGAAATCTATGGGGTCCCTTGTAGTGGATCAGTACTTATCCCTAGCATAGGAATGGACTTTGGGAGCCCTTCCCACATGGAGGAATACTCCCTGAGCCTAGACACAAGGGGGTGGGCCTAGGCCCTATTCCAAAGGAAAGAACAGACTCTGAAGACCCCCTATGGAAGGCCTCGCCCTCCCTGGGGAGCAGAAAGGGTATGGGATGGGAAAGGTATTAGTTGGGGCCAGGGGAGGAGGGGAGTGAGAGGGATCTGGGATTGACATGTAAAATAATCTTCTTTCTAATTAAAATAAAAAATAAAAAAGTTTAAAACAGAAAATGAAATCAAAGTGGCCAAGTAAAAGGCTAGGGGATGGCTCAGCAGTTAAGAACACTAGATATGCTGGGCGGGGTGGCTCATGCCTTTAATCCAAGCACTGGGGAGGCAGAGGCAAGTGGATCTATGTGAGTTCGAGACCAGCCTGGTCTACAAGAGCTAGTTCCAGGATGGCCTCCAAAGCCACAGAGAAACCCTGTCTCGAAAAAACAAAACAAAAGAACACTAGATACTCTTGCAGAAGACCTAGGTTTGGTCCCTAGCATTCATGTGGCAGGTCACATCTGTCTGTAATTCTAGCTCTGGGCCATCTGACACTGTCTCTGTATTTTAAGGACATTATGTTTGTGGATACAGACATACATACATGCAAGCAAAACACTCATACATATGAAGTAGAAATCCTTTTTTAAAGTGATGATGTAAGTACCAACACTATGCTTAATCACCTCACAGAACATAGCTCTAGGGGAGTAAAAATAGCATAGTTTCAGAATATAAGAGAAAAACTTTAAATGGGATGCTTTTTGTTAAGGGGAGTGGGATTCACCTTTTTTCCCTTTGTTTGTTACTACCTTTTACATTAGTGAAACCCTTTAGTCTGTGGTAGAGGTCCAGGACTAGTATTTGGAGAGCAAGATTTTAGAGCTTACTAAAATAGAGGTGTCATGATGCTGGCCAGGGAAGCAGGTAGGCTAACTGCAGATCTGTATCACCCCCTCCTTTCCTCCAAATCCAGTCCCCTAGTCTCATCTCCAGCTTTGTAGCAAGCCTATTGTGCCCTCTCCTCACCCTCTTACCCTATTCCCTGGGTACTGAACAGATCCTGGTGGAACACCCTGCTTACCTCCCTCTGTGGACATTCCCCACCACCCTCCCAGTCCATCCTTATTCCTAAATGGCAGCTCCCAATACCTAGAAATACATTTTACCTGGAACCCCTGTGGCACACTTGGCAGGATCTCAGAAGCATTCCCTGCCAGGCAACACACAGCTACCACACTCTCCTAAGAATCAGAAAGAGCAACAGAAACCAAGGAAGAAACCCCCACCCAACAAAGGCAAGACCAGATATCAGCCCCTAGAATTACAATCACCCCAAAATAAGATACCTAGACACCATTGTAAAAACACAATCAAAACAGTCAGGACAATATAGCTCCACTGGGTACCAGCAACCCTACCACAATAGGCCCTGAGAATTGAAACATAGTTGAAGCCTAAGACAAAGATTCTAAACTAGGCTTCATGAATTTGATAGAGGTACTTAAAGAGGAAATAAATAAATCCCTTAAAGAAATCCAAAAAGACAAATAGTGGAAGGAAATTAATAAAGCAGTTCAAGGCCTGAAAATGGAAATAGAATCAATAAAGAAAACCCAAACTGAGGAAAATCTGGAAATGAAAACATTATCTCAAACAGGAACCTCAGAAGCAAGCCTGGCCAACAGGATACAAGAGTTGGAAGAGAGCATCTCAGGCGTTGAAGGTGCCATAAAGAAATGAATACCTTGGTCAAAGAAAATGTTAAATCTAAAAAAAAAAAAAAAAAATCATCCTGTCACAAAACACCCAGGAAATCTATGACACTGGGTACAAGAAGTTTACAGAACACCAAATAGATTGGACCAGAAAAGAAAGCCTCCTCACCAGGTAATCATCAAAATACTAAATGTGCAGAACAAAGACAAAGTATTAAAAGGTGAAAGGGAGGAAAACCAAGTAACATATAAAGACAGGGTGATTAGAATTACTCCTGGCTTCTCTATGGAGATTTTAAAAGCCAAAGGGACTGGATTTATGGTCTACGTAAGAGAACACAGATGCCATCTCAAACTACTATGCCCAGCAAAACTTTCAGTCACAGTTTTCAGACGGAGAAAATAAGACATTCCATGAAAAAAAAAATTAAGCACTATCTACAAATCCAACCCTATAGAAGGTGCTAGAAGGAAAACTTCAACCTGAAGTGGTTGAAGAAACAAAAAAGCACAATGACTAAGTAATCCTAAACCAGCAAATCAAAAGAGGGGAAACACACACACTCACACCAACAAAATAACACTGCTCATTGATATCTCTCAATGGTCTCAATTCCTCAATAAAAAGACACAGACTAACAGAATGTATCTGAAAACAGCATCCATCCTTCTGCTGCATCTAAGAAACACACCTTAACATCAAGGACAGACATTACCGCAAGGTAAAAGGATGGAAAAAGAAATTCCAACAAATGGACATAAGAAGCAAGCAGATATAGCCATTTTAATATCTGACAAAATAGATTTCAAACTAAAACTAATTAGAAGAGATAGGAAAGAACATTATATACTGATCAAAGGAAAAACCCACCAGGACATTCCTATTTTTTTAAGATTTTATTTATTTATTATGTATACAACATTCTGCTTCCATGTATGTTTGCACATCAGAAGCGGGCATCAGATCTCATAATGGATGGTTGCAAGCCACCATGTGGTTGCTAGGAATTGAACTCAGGACCTCTGAAGAGCAGCTGGTGCTCTTAACCTCTGAGCCATCTCTCCAGCCCTCCTCCTCCTCCCCCCCCTCCTCCTCCCCTCCTCCTCCTCCTCCTCCTCCTCCTCCTCTTCTTTTTTTTTGAGATAGGTTTTCTCTGTGTAACAGCCCTGGCTGTCCTGGAATTTCCTCTGTAGACCAAGCTGGCCTTTAACTCACATAGATCCACCTACCTCCGGAGTACTGGGATCAAAGGCATGCGCCATCACTGCCTGGTGACATCGCTATTCTTAACATTTATGCCTCAAACTCAAGGGCACCCAAGTTCATAAAAGAAACACTACTAGAGCTTCAGCACATATTGACCCTCACACACTGATTGTGGGAGACTTAGATACCCAACACTAGCCAATAGACAGGTCCTCCAGACAAAAGCTAAACAGAAATGCTGGAGCTAACTGATGTTATAAACCACATGGGCCTCACCTCATGGAACTTTCCCCAAAACTGACCACATACTAAGTCTCAACAGATAGAAGAAAATAGAAATAACCCCCTATCCTATCTGACCACCATAGACTGAAGTTGGATGTCAACAACAAAAACAACAGAAAGCTTACAAACTCATCAAAACCAAACAACTCGTCACTGGATGAAAAATAGGTCAGGATAGAAATGAAAGACTTTCTACAATAGAATAGAATACACAATATACCCCAATTTATGAAACACAACAAAGGAGGCCCTAATAGGCAAGTTTATAGCACCAAATGCCTACATAGGAAAATTGGAGAGATCTCATACTAGTAATTTAACAGCACACCTGAAAGCTCTAGGGAATAAAAAGGAGAAAAGAAGGAAGGAAGGAGTAAATCACATCCAAAAGGAGTAAATGTTAAGAAATAATCAAACTGAAGGCTGAAATCAATAAAATAGAAACAAACAAACAAAAGAAATACAAAGTGTCGCTAAAATACTCAATAAAATATTGGCCAACCGAATCCAAGAACATATCAGAAAAATCATCCACCATGATCAAGTGGGCTTCATCCCAGGGATGCAAGGATGGTTCAACATACGAAAATCCATCAATGTAATCCACTATATAAACAAACTGAAAAAGAAAAACCACATGATCATCTCACTAGATGCTGAAAAAGCCTTTGACAAAATCCAACATCCCTTCATGATAAAGATCTTGGAGAGAACAGGAATAACAGGAACATATCTAAACATGATCAACGCAATATACACCAAACCAATAGCCAACATCAAAGTAAATGGAGAGAAACTCAAAGCGTTTCCTCTAAAATCAGGAACAAGACAAGGCTGTCCACTCTCTCCATATCTCTTCAATATTGTACTTGAAGTTCTGGCTATAGCAATAAGACAAGAAAAGGGGATCAAAGGGATACAAATTGGAAAGGATGAAGTAAAACTTTCACTATTTGCAGACGACATGATAGTCTACATTAGTGACCCGAAAAACTCTACCAGGGAACTCCTACGGCTGATAAACACCTTCAGCAAGGTAGCAGGATACAAAATTAACTCAAAAAAATCAGTAGCCCTACTATATACAGATGATAAATCCAATGAGAAAGAAATCAGGGAAACATCACCTTTCACAATATCCACAAGCAACATAAAATATCTTGGGGTAACACTAACCAAAAAAGTAAAAGATCTGTACAATAAGAACTTTGAGACTTTAAAGAAAGAAATTAAAGAAGATACCAGAAAATGGAAAGATCTCCCATGCTCTTGGATAGGTAGAATTAACATAGTAAAAATGGCAATCCTGCCAAAAGCAATCTACAGATTCAATGCAATCCCCATCAAAATCCCAACACAGTTTTTCACAGACATTGAAAGAACAATACTCAACTTTATATGGAAAAATAAAAAGCCCAGGATAGCCAAAACAACTCTTTACAATAAAGGATCTTCTGGAGGCATCACCATCCCCGACTTCAAGCTCTACTATAGAGCCATAGTTCTGAAAACAGCTTGGTATTGGCACAAAAATAGACTGATAGACCAATGGAATCGAATTGAAAACCCTGATATCGACCCACGCACCTATGGATACCTTATTTTTGACAAAGGTGCTAAATCTATACAATGGAAAAAAGATAGCATCTTCAACAAATGGTGCTGGTACAATTGGATTCGGACATGCAGAAAATTACAGATAGATCCATACCTGTCACCATGCACAAAACTTAAGTGCAAATGGATCAAAGATCTCAGCATAAATCCAGCCACACTGAATCTTCTAGAAGAGAAAGTGGGAACTACCCTTGAACAAATTGGCACAGGAGACCACTTCCTGAACATTACGCCAGTAGCACAGACACTGAGGTCTGCAATTAATAAATGGGACCTCCTGAAACTGAGAAGCTTCTGCAAGGCAAAGGAAACAGTCAGTAGGATAAAACGACCACCCACAGAATGGGAAAAGATCTTCACCGATCCCACATCTGACAGAGGACTGATTTCCAAAATATATAAGGAGCTCAAGAAGCTAGCCACCAAAACACCAAACAATGAAATTAAAAAGTGGGGTGCAGAACTAAATAGGGAATTCTCAACAGAGGAATCTGAAATGGCTGAAAGACACTTAACAAAGTGCTCAAAATCATTGGCCATCAGAGAAATGCAACTCAAAACAACTCTGAGATACCATCTCACGCCTGTCAGAATGGCTAAAATAAAAAATACCAATGACAATCTATGCTGGAGAGGATGTGGAGAAAAAGGAACACTCCTCCATTGCTGGTGGGAGTGTGAACTTGTAAGACCACTCTGGAAATCAGTATGGCGGTTGCTCAGAAAAATGGGAATCAGTCTACCTCAAGATCCAGCCATTCCTCTCTTGGGTATATACCCAAATAGGGCATGTACTTACAACAAGGACATATGTTCAACCATGTTCATAGCAGCATTGTTTGTAATAGCCAGAACCTGGAAGCAACCTAGATGCCCCTCTACTGAAGAATGGATTGAGAAAATGTGGCACATCTATACAATGGAGTACTACTCAGCAGAAAAAAGCAACGGAATCTTGAAATTCGCAGGCAAATGGATGGAACTAGAGGAAACCATCCTGAGTGAGGTAACCCAGTCACAAAAAGACAAACATGGTATGTACTCACTGATATATGAATTTTAGACATAGAGCAAAAGATTACCAGTATATAATGCTCTTCACCAAAGAAACTAGGAAACATGAAGGACTCTAAGGGATAAATGGTCCCCAGGAATGGAAGTGGCATGAACTCCCGAACTAATTGGGGGCATGAGGGTGGGGGGGAAAGGAGCTTCTACAATAAGAGCAAGAGAAGAGGAGAAGAGGAGAGGAAACGGAGGGGCAGAAACATTGAGTTGGGGGAAGAATAGAGGAAAGAGAGCAAGATGAGAGATACGATATCAGAGGGAGCCACTATAGGCCCGAGAAGGGATCTGGAACCAGGGAGATCTCCAGAGACCTACAAGGATGACACGATCTGACAATCCAGGCAACGGTGGAGAGGATAACCTAAAAACCCTCCCCCTAAAATGAGATTGATGACTTCTCTTTATGCCATTCTAGAGCCCTCATCCAGTGGCGGATGGAAACAGAGACAGACATCCACAGATATACAATGAGCCGAAATCGGGAATTTAGTTGAAGAGCGGGAGGAATGAAGAACGAAGGGGTCTGTACCAGGGTGGAGAAACTCGCAGGAACAGTTGGCCTGAACAAGGGAGAGCACATAGACCCCAGATGCTGTCCAGGAGGCCCGTACAAGACTGATCCAGACCCCTGAACATGGATGTCAATAAGGAGGCCTCTGCACTCCAGGGAGCCTCTGGTGGTGGATTAGTATTTTTCCCTGGTGCAAGAAGGGACTTTGAGAGCCCATCCCACTGAAGGGTTACACTCTGGCCCTGGACACATGGGGAAGGGCCCAGGACCAGCATAGGAAGACTTGGTGGACTTTGCAGAGCCCCCGTTGAGGGCCCTACCCTGCCTGGGGAGTGGTGGGTGGATGGGGTGGGGGTGGGGGAGGAAGTTTGGGGGTGAGGGGAGGGAGAGGGAGAAGGGACTTGAAATAAGCTTGTTCCCTAACTAGAACAAAAAAAAAAAAAAAGCCTGAAGCTAAAAAAAAAAAAAAGAAAAGAAATACAAAGTATCAATGAAACAGAGTTACTTGAGAAAAATCAGTAAGATTGACAAATCCTTATCCAAACTAATTAAAAGGTGAGAGAATATTCAGATTAACAAAATTAGAGATGAAAAAAGCAAACATAACAGAAACCGAGGAAATCCAGAGTATTTTAAGAACATGTTTTAAAAAACACTTGCCCTCCACCAAATTGGAAAACATAAAAGACATGGATAATTTTTTTGAGACATATCACTTACCAAAATTAAGTCAAGATCAGATAAGCAATTTAAAAAGACCTATAAGCCCTAGTGAAATAAAAAAGCAGTCATTAAAGTCTCCCAACCAAAAAAAAAAAAAAAAAAAAAAAAAAAAAAAAAAAGCCTAGGGCCAGATGGTTTTAGCTCATAATTCTACCAGACTTTCAAAGAAGATTTGATGCCAATTCTCCTCAAATTATCCCACAAAATAGAAACAGAAGGAACATTGCCCAATTCATTTTATGAGGCCACAGTTATTCTGATACCCATACCACATAAAGACACAACAAAAAAGATAATTACAGGCCAATTTCCCTTAAGAACATCGATGCAAAAATACTCAATAAAATACTTGCAAAAAAAAAAAAAATCCAAGGACACGTCAAAAAGAGCATTCATCAAGATCAAGTAGGCTTGATTCCAGAGATTCAGGGATGGTTCAATGTATATAAATCAATAAATGCAACCCACCATATAAACAAACTGAAAGCCCAAAACCACAGGATCATCTCATTAGATGCAGAAAAGATCTTTGTCACAATTCAACACCCCTTCGAGATAAAAGTTATGGAGAGATTAGGAATATAAGGGACATACCTCAACATAATAAAGGCAACTTCGAACAAGTCAATAGCCAACATCAACTTAAATGGAGAGAGACTCAAAGCAATTCCATGAAAATCAGGAACAAGACATTGTTGCACACTCTCTCCATATCTATTCCATACAGTGCTTGAAGTCTTAGCTGGAATAATAAGACAACTGAAGGAGATCGCAAGGATGCAAACTGAAAAGGAAGAAGTCAGAGTATCTTTATTTGTGGATGATATGATGGTATAAATAAGTGATCTAAAAAAAATCCATCAGGAAATTCCTACACCTGATAAACACTTTCAACATATAAAATTAACTCACAAAAATCAGTAGCCTTCATATATATAAAATATAAAAAATAAAAAGGAAATCAGGACACAGAGATAGAAGCATAGAAGAAAGCTACTACACGAAGACACAAGAGATCATCTACAATGCAAGGACACACACACATGCTCACATACTCACACACACAGAGACACACACAACCAGAAACTAGGAAATGGACTTAGGGTGGGTTTTGTTCTCACAGTTTCTAAGGAAATCACCTTTACTGGCACACTGAACTTGGATATTCAGCATTAAGGAATTAAAAGGGGTATAGTTGTGTAGTTTAAACCACTCAGATTATGGTACTTTGTTATGGAAGTCACAGCCAAAGGGCTAGCGTGTTTTGCTAGTATTAATACTAAAAAAAATTGAAGGGTGGTGGTGGTGCACGCCTTTAATCCCAGCACTCAGGAGGCAGAGGCAGGTGGATCTCGTGAGTTCGAGACCAGCCTGGTCTACAAGAGCTAGTTCCAAGACAGCCCCCAAAGCCACAGGGAAGCCCTGTCTCAAAAAACCAAAAAAAACAAAAAACAAAAAAACCAAAACAAAACAAAAAAACCAAAAAAACTATGACTAAACTGTCCCCCAAATTTTGGTACTCCTTTCATCAAAAAGTAGAATCCTTTCCTCTAAAGACCAGCTGAGCAAAACATCTGCCTCAGAGAAACAGCACAATGTGGAAGTTATTTTCCAGGGTACTTTGGCTTTCCATGTTCTTTTCTCCTTGGGGATCTTTTGGGGAGAACTTGGGTGTCATATCCTGAGATGGCTTCCTGCTCTCAGAGACACAACCAGCAAGAAACTGGAAATTAACACTAATATCCTTCCCAGAGGTGACCCCTCCCACCAAGACTTCCTATGGTGACCGCCTCTAGATTGTCATTTTCAGGACCATCCTGAACCAGAACCATAGACTGTAGGTACTTGAGTGACATCACTGTGAGATAATTTTAAACCATGAAAATGGTACATAATTTGTTATGCTGGAATAGATAACACATAAACCTGGGGATTGGTTTAAAATGCAAGTTCTTCAGTCTTCCCCACAAAACTCGGGACTGATTTATTCATTTACAGTGTATTATCAGATTCCATTACATCTTTTCTTATTGATTATTATGATAAAACATGGCACAAACGTTATCATTTTAGTCATTCTAAGTGTACAGTTCAGTGGCGTTTAGTCTCCTTATTGTACAAGTATCATCACCACCATGCTCACAATTTTTTCACCTTCTCAAATTGAAACTCGGTCCTCATCAACCACGGACTGCTCTTCATTACATTCCCATTCTTTGAATCTGGGAATTCTAGGGACTTTATATAAATGGAATTGTATGATGTTTGTCATTTTATGACCATCTTACTTGACTTGGAGGCAGCACAGTGTGCTGACACTTCAGCCACAGTATAGCATATGTCCAAATTTCCCTGTTTTTAAGGCTGAATAGTGCTTCCTTGTATAGATGTATTATATTTCGTTCCACTGATGGTTGACTGATAGACATTGAGATTCTTGTCAGCTTTTGGATATTGTGTATAATTCTACCATGCATGTGTGTTATATATTAACAAATACCTGTGTCAGCTCTGGGCTTTAATTCTTTTGGATATGTACCCAGAAATACAATTGAAGAATTTTTGTTTTTAATGTGAACAGACTTTTTAAAAAACTTCTATCAACACAGGCAATGCCTACAAAAGAGACTTTGCATTCTATTTAAATCTACAACTTGAAAAATCTCTCATTATCTATATCCCTCCCAGCTAAATAAACAGTGTGTATAGGATGAGAAAATGTGCAATGTAAATTTCCCTGAAATGGTAAAATATTTAGGAAGCAATTTCAGTATAGAAAGGCTGTATGTCAAGTTTCTATAACAGTTTAAAAATGAAATCTTGTCTGAGCCTACGGATCTGTTCTCACAAAATGCATGCATATTGCCATATTAATTGAATTTTGATAAATTGAAAATAGAACAAGTATCTTCTTTGGTTTTATTCACAGTGTGGCCCAAATCCATCCACTTGTGCTATTTACCTATGAGCTGTCAATTCTGTTTGCTATGAAAGACACAACACGCACAGGGAGCTGTCAGTCAACACTGTTGTGATGCTTCCAGCATCATTTCCCCAGACATGGTTATCAAAAATAAAACAAATCACGTGCGACAAAAGGGGAATCAATCATGCCATTTTGATGTGTGATGAAAATACCTTCAGTGTGTGCAAGTTCAGAGTCAATGTGCACAGGCCCAATAATTCCGTAACTTTGTCCATGTATTCTTTGTATAGGTTTTGTCATTTTGAAAGATGCATTTGGGTGTTTGCCTAGCATGTGCAAGGACAAGAGTTTGAGTCCTACCACTATATCTCCCTGCCACCCCCCAAAAGCATACTGACACTGAGAGAAGTTGTGACAATCAGGGGGGTGAGTTTTAAAGCAGTTCCACAGATTCTCCACAGTGGAGGGCTTGACATGCAAACAGGAGGACCTGAATTTGATCCCCAGCACCCACATACAAGCCAGGCATAGTGGTGTACACTTGTAATCCTAGTGCTGGGAGGTGAAGACAGATGGAATACTGGGCCTCATTGGCCGGCCAGCCTAGCTGAGTCATGGAGTCCCAAGTCCTACTAAGAGATCCCCGTAATGAAAAACAAGGTAGATGGCTTCAGAAATGTGATAACCAAGATATCCCTCAGGCTCCTACACACATGCATAAGTAACTCCTCTACTTAAAATAATAGTGTGCTGAAAATGCATGGTTTCATGACTTTTCTCTCTCTCTCTCTCTCTCTCTCTCTCTCTCTCTCTCTCTCTCTCACACACACACACACACACACACACACACTGGAGATTGAACTCAGAACCTTGTATGTTCTAGAGACGTGCTCTATCACTGAACTATACCCCAGTATATATTTCCTTATTGGGCCCATGAGCAAGGGTTTGGACTGGATATCAGACTCCACTGTGACTGTGACTGATGCTGAGGCGATATAAAGAAAACCCAGTAAAAGAGAACTAAGGATCCAAGACTGTAGACTAGAAGTATTTAGGATGCTGAGACTTTACAAATCAAAATAGAAACAAATATCACTGAAATCAGTAAAATCACAAAGGATTTGGCAAATAGACTTAATAATAAAATTCCAGAAAACTAGAACCTAAATTGAAATCCCTTAAGGCATAAAAGAGACTATTTTGGGACAAATGGAGGAGGTACCACTTTACACAGCAGGGAAGGTGTCTTAAAAAGTGTGTTGCTCATAAGACATGATGGCACCTGAAAATGTAAATAAGTAGAAGGAGGCAGCAACCCAGGCCTGCACAGTGAGAAACATTCTCAAGTGTGACTTTTGTCTCAGCCTTTAAAGGAAGTACAGATAAGAGCAAGAGGGATCTTGTGTCTCCTTCAGAAACAGGATAGGAACTGAGATAGACCGGAGGGACAGTTCTAAGAAATGTAAAAAAGAAATACATAAATTGTGTGTACTCATGCACATAACCACATACAAGGTAATGTATCCATATCTATCTATCTCTATCATCTATCTCTATCTGATATATATGTGTATCAATATAAACATAAAGAACATTAGAGTTAGATAGGGGCTGGAAGATGTCTCAGTGGTAAAGAGCCCTTCTGTTTCTGCATTCAGTCTTATTCTCCTGTGTCAACTTCTGTCTCAGTCCTCCCTACTGCCTGTCTAAGGACATCATATTTATCTGGCTTGCTTGACAGTGGTCAAAAACTGACCTATTTTTATACCTTCTTTGACCAACAGAGTGTTTTGTGTGTGTGTGTGTGTGTGTGTGTGTGTGTGTGTGTGTGTGTGTGTGTGTGTGTGAAATTCAAACATGAGTGCCTTCAGTCGATCACATACCACTTCTATCATGCCCTCTCCATCTTCCTCCTTGGTGTCCTGCTGAGCTCAGGCTGTTCTCAAGTTCAGGTTACACCCATGTTTTCTATGTGTCCTATCCTGAGTGGCACATGCACTCATTTCATGAATACTCCCCAGTATAGACATGAGTCTCAGAACTGCTCAGGTTTGGTTTATTCAGAAAGAATTAGAATTCTAAAGCCCAAAGGATTCTTCTAGAAAGGCCCTCCAAGAAACTGATTATATCAGGATTTGGAGACATGGAATATCCTGTCCAACATTCCTGATGACACAGCTGCCCAGCTGGCAAGTGGAAGGTGGATGTATCAGAAATTGAGGTAAGAGGTTAATCTACACAAGGTCTAGTTAATCTTTATCAATATGTATTGAAGCATATTTTTGCAAGGCTCCGGTGACAGGAACCATCTGGGTAGTGAGATGAAACCTGCCTTTCAGAGGCTTATAACCTTATAGGGGGAAAAGATATTCACATAAATAGAATTCTGGAGAAACCGTGATAGAATCACGAAAGAATTGCAAAGTAATTTAAGAAAGCAAGAAGGAAAACATTGCTTCCTGCCAAATGGATCAAGATGGCTTTGTTTCCTAAACGTTTTACAGAGCTGCAAATCAAAATAAGGAAACTGTCTAACTCGCTTCTGTACTTTGGTGCGGAACTACTTCTAAACTTTCCGAGAACGATTCAACTATCCCATTTTTATACCTACAAGGTAGAATTTTCTGTCTCAATTCATCAAATCATGTGATTAAAAATTATCCTTCAATATCCTTAAATGACTCTTGAGCATTTGCATGCCACCTTTCCTATTTCCACCGAAGAACATTTCCAGCCATTTTCCAAGTGTTTTTCCAAAATCAAGAATCAGATCTGATATCTGAAATTGTGTCCAATTTCAAAGATCCTATCATCGCCTAGCATGTGATTAAACTCTTTATGAATAGGCTTTGCTGTGATTAAATTGTAAACACCTGCATGATGCTATTTTGACTTGAGACTGTCTTAAAGGAACACTTTACCCCGAGAAATATAGATTTCTTGAAATAAGCATATCATTTTTCAACCAAGCTGTTAAGGATACATTCTTAATGACCCTTGAAGCTTTGACATACTTACATTTATATGATAACTCCATGTTTTCCTGTCATCCTAATTATAGGATGAACATATTGTAGATATACATTGATGACCTCAGGGCAAGCAGCTGTCAAATAATTGTATATTCCTTATTATTTCTTTTTCATTCAGGACAGTATGTTTGTTTGTGTTTTAAAAACCAAAGATTCAGTTTAGAAATTGGTATGCTGTGGGCTGTTTATAGGATGATCAAGCTAATAACATGAATTGGTATGATTTCTACATTTTCAGAACCAATATGTATACATTTGGCCTATTGTTGAAAGGAGAGATGTTGAGAAACACAATGCTATTTTTAGCCTTTGACATTCCATTTGTGAATATGGCAATAACAAGAATGGTAATGAAGGCTGGTGGGATGGCTTAGAGGATAAAGGTCCTTGCCTCTAAGCCTGATGACCTGAGTGAGTTCAGTCCCTGGAACTAACATTGTAGAAAGCTAAAACTAATTGCCAAAAGTTTTTCTCTGACTTCCATGCGAGTACGCGCACACACACATTAATAAAACTGGGAACAAATATTATAGATGCATGCCTTGCTAATAATATCCAGAGCTCTTTCTAAATGTTGGGCATGACCATGTGTTTAATCAACTTGCATCCATTTGTGTGGCCAGTTGGAGGCAGCAGAAACAGCTCTAACTGGTTCCAGTGGAAAGGGATATACTTTCATCCACATGTTCATTAGCCTGCATGATCATTGAAAAGGAAGGTGGTCCTGGCTGCCGTTGAACTTTGGGAGTACCTCCCATCCCCTGCAACTTCATTGCCTCTCACATTAACAGGGATAACTAAGTTGAGCCCACCTATACTCCATCACTGAACTCAGCTACAGTTTCCAGCCTCATCTGTTTGTCTCTGAGAGCAGGCACTAAATCATACCTGCAGCTCTAGATTTGCATGTTAACAATATAAGAGCCGTAACTGTTGAACTATTTCGCATTCTGCTCCAGTATGAACCATTTTCCCAACAGTATCCAGAACCTGTAACATGGTTTGTTAGCTTATTTATTTGTTTTGTGTGTGTGTGTGTGTGTGTGTGTGTGTGTGTGTGTGTGTGTGTGTGTGTGAGTGTGTGTGTGTGTGTGTGTGTGTGCACGTGCATGGGTACACATGTGATTATGAAAGCCAGAGGGGGACAACCTTGGGTGTTCTTCCATAGGAGCTGTCCATCTTGTTTTGTTAAGCTAGTGTCTCTCATTGATAAGGCTAGTTCTGGCTGGCACCCACCTAGGCTTCCCATTCCCGCTCCAGGAATGCACAATTACAAATGCATGCAACCATGCCTAGCTTTTTCTGTGGGTGCTGGGGATAGAATGCATGTCCTCATGCTTGCAAAGCAAGCACTTTTAGATGTTTTTGAAGGAAGGAAGTTGGAATGGAAATTGGAAGTCAACCTACAGCTTTTTTGACAACCACTTAACGAGCACACTGCAGAGAAGAGCCACTAAATGACTAGTTGAGAGGAATTTGAGGTCCTTTTCAAAGACTTTAAGGATAGGGGCCACATATGCTCTCTATATATGGTATTCCTGACTTGGTAGTTGTCATTTTCTCCTTTCTTCACTGAATTTCAGTGGCCAAAATTCATCTATAGATTATTCTATAACTTTTAAAGTCCTGTGAATATCAACTACAATTTTGTAATTTTGTTTCTTTACCTGAATTGAGATTTTGTGAGTACATTTGTGTGTACTTTCTATAGAAACTTACCGTTAAATATATTTGACAGTCCTGAGCAGGACTGGCCATTACACTAAGAGTGTGGTTATGTGATGAGGTTGTTTTCTTCTGTATCCATCCATCTATCTACCATCTCTCTATCCATGCATCCTTCTCTTCAGTATTGGGCCCTGTGCAAGCTAAGCAGGACTTACCACTGAGCTGTACCACTAACCCATCATTTCTATTTTTATTGCTTGGGAAAGTATCAACGAAGATGTGTAAACCTGAGAAAGATACCTTCCTTTGAACCTTAGAAAAAGTATCCTGGCTCCTGAGGCATGCTAAAGGCAGTGTGATGATTTGGACAATGGCAATTTCCTTGGCACTGTCACAGACAGCAGGTATTTGATGTGTGTTAGTTTCTACTATGCTAACTAAAGGAAAGTGTTTATTTTGGCCTGTGGTTTCAGCCAGTGGGTGCTTGTCCTCATTGCTTTGGACATGTAGCAGGGAGTGTGGGGTGGGGCATAGCCGCTTAACTCATGGAGGTCACGAACAGAGAGCAAAGAGCTGAGAAGGGGTCAAAGTTCAAACATCCTCAAGGTCACATCCCAGCAACTTAACTTTCTTCTTCTAGTCCCCCCCCCAATCCCCATGATGTCAGCTGATGACACAGGCCTTGGGAGACATTTAAGATCCAGTCCAACATTACTTTGTTTCTGTGATGTGGGGTAAAAGATAACAAGAACTTCTCATGATTGGGCAAACATCTCCTATAACCATCTTCCAAGTACAGGTTTTATTACGGATTTCCAGAACATTCATTGACTCTTCCCTTTCTACTTAGATGTTTGCAAAATTCTTCATTTGGTGTTGTGTGCAAAGTCCGTATTTGTGTATTTCTGTTAGTGAATTATTGTGAAAGTTTGTTAATTGAAGTACCCAAGTTTAGAACCTTTAGGAATTAAAGTGAATTTATTGTACATTGTGTACAACATTGAATTTTATTGTACAAATTCCCACCATTAAGATATTAACTATACTCAACACAAAATTAATTTATTTAATAATTTATGCTTTTTAAAATCGATTTTAGTGTATTCCTACCTGATTTGATTCTCAGACCAACCTAATTATATTTTAAGTATGCAAGACAGCATGTTAGGTTCGAATATAAAGGATCGTACCTTTTAAGTACTAAGACCATATGCTAACAATAGAATGCTTTTATTTAAACATCAACAAAAGAACAAAGGAAGGAAAGAAAGAAGCCATTGTTTAAATACAATATATTTAAATACCTCAAAAGAGAAACACAATGTTATCAGGGTAGTTTGGTTGTGAACACAGGATCAATTGTTACGTTGTTTATATGCTCTTAACTTCTTTGCACAAAGCTATGTGACTTACATATGGTATGTTACCTTCTCTCTCTCTCTCTCTCTCTCTCTCTCTCTCTCTGTGTGTGTGTGTGTGTGAGAGAGAGAGAGAGAGAGAGAGAGAGAGAGAGAGTAAATCAGAAGATCCTACATAAGAAGGTCCTTTACCAGTTTTTGACATAATTGCATTGCTACAAACAGTAATTTTCTCTAAGTATTTACACAAAGTTTCATCTCCTTTGCAGATGAAGTTTAGTCTCCTCATTTAGAAGACTGAATAAACAAGGACTGAGAGAGCAGTAGGCACAGGTCTCCCTTCTATCTTTTCTTTGACATTTTCCCCCTGTTGTGTTAGGACCCATAAACCTGTCTCCCTTAACCGGACAGTAGTGTCTACATTGTTTTTTGATTGTGATAAAATATACATGACAGCAGATTCACCTGTTAACTACTTTAGTGCACTGCCCCAGTATCTTTCTGTGTGTGTGTGTGTGTGTGTGTGTGTGTGTGTGTGTGTGTGTGTGAGAGAGAGAGAGAGAGAGAGAGAGAGAGAGAGAGAGAGAGAGAGAGAGAGAGAAAGCTCCATACTCAGCATTTTGTGCCTTGTAAAACCTATGAGGCCCTATTGTTGAAGAAGACAACAACACGACTTGAACATGGAGAATTTGGCTGGTGCCTACATAGAGCCTTCACCTCTACATTCTAGTGTCTTGGTATAAGAAGGTACTCTGCATGCTGCCAAAGGAGAAACCTAAACACTAACCCAGCCACAAACTCTTTGATCTTCAGTGATGTCCTTCTGGTAAGATATGCTAGGACAATAGTGGAACAAAGTTTGTAGGAATAGCACCAATACTTAAGGTCCATTACATTTTACTTAAGGTCCAAATCCCACACTGCTTGAGTGACCAAGAACCTGAGACTAGATAGTCCAGGGACCTAGGGTAAAACCAAATCCTACTGGTATTTAAAAACAAACAAAAAACACAAAACAAACAAACAACAACCTAGTGATAAAATGACTCCTAATGACATTCTGCTATACTCACAGATCAGTGCCTTGTTCAGTCATCATCAGAGAAGCTTCCTTCTGCAGCAAGTGGTAACCAACATAGAGACACACAGCCAGACATTGTGCAAAGAGAGAGAAAGAGAGAGACCTGGGAAAACTCAGCCCTAAGTGGGATGTCTCTATCAAATCCCTCACCTCAGAATTCAGGGAACCCTGCTGAAGGGGGAGGCAGAAAGAGCTTAAGAGCCAGAGGGAATGAAGGACAACCACAACAACAATATTGAGTAAATAAATAAATAAAAACAAGGCTTCCTAACTAACATGAGCAAAGCTCACAGAAACTGAAGCAGCAGGCACAGGGCTTTCACCGATCTGCACCAGGTCCTTTGTGTATGTTATGCCTTCCAGTTTAGTGGTATGAGATTCCCGAGTGAGTAAATGAATGGGTTTCAGATTTTTGTGCCTTCTCTTGGGCTCTTTTCCTTCTATTAGTTTGTCTTCTTCACCTTTGATGTGATGGGTTTTGTTTTACCTTATTGTATTTTCTGAAAGGAGCCTGTTTTCTAATGAGAGACAGAAAGGGAGGGGATCTAAATGGGAGGGTAGGTTGGGAGGAAGGAGAGGAGTAGAGGGAGGGGAAATTGTACTCAGGGTATATTGTGTGAAAAAAGAATCAATTTTCAATAAAAGGAAAAAATTAAATTAAAAAAACCTGAGCTATAAACAGGAAACAGTAGTATTCCATTGCCTGTCCCTGAGCCCCCGGCAACCACTGCTCTGCTTGTTGTCCTTATGAATGTGACAACGTACCTCAAAAAAGGAAAGCAGGGGCTGGAGACATGGCTCAGCTGTTAAGAGCATTTTTTGCTCTTGCAGGGGACCCAGGTTTGTTTCCCAGCACCCACACTGAGCATGTCACAAATGACTGTAGCTGCATTTCAGACCCAATGCATTCTTCAGGCCTCTGCAGGCACTGTACATATGTGGCACACATACATGCAAGTACACACACACACACACACACACACACACACACACACACATTCAAATAAATATATTTTTTTGAGACAGGGTTTCTCTGTGTAACTTTGGAGCCTATCTATCCTGGCACTTGCTCTGGAGACCAGGCTGGCTTCAAAATAAATGTTTTTAAAAGTGGAACAAATTCTGTGTTCTTGTGACTGTTTTGTGTATTTCACTTAGGGTAATATTCTAGGGTTCACCTAGGCTGTAACATGCAAGACTGAACAATAGCCTTTCAAAGGTACAGGCCATGTGTTGCCTGAGTGTAGCTCTCTGGCAGAGCACTTATTGGGAAGGCCCTGGGTTCAATCCCAGCACCAAAAACTAAGCACAAATAAAAAGTGTGCTTATGTTTACATTGTTACCCTCATGTTCATTGATGGACACTGGCTTCCCTCCCATGCTTTCATTTGTAAATAATGATGCAAGGTGGCTACTGTTCACTTGAAAGATTTTTTTACCAACATCATTCTCAATTTATTTGTATTCCTTTGTTTAAAATCTCTTAGAGATGATATATATTTGTATCATTTTATTTGTATGCACCTAATGGAGATTTTAATTTAGTTATATTCAAGTTAATTCCATTTTCTATGTGTCTTTGCAGCTTTTTGTCCACTTCCCATATTGTTACCTTTTAGTTTGGTTGATTTTTTTTTTTCGTGGTTTTTCGAGACAGGGTTTCTCTGTGGCTCCTGGAGGCTGTCCTGGAACTAGCTCTTGTAGACCAGGCTGGTCTCGAACTCACAGAGATACACCTGCCTCTGCCTTAGGAGTGCTGGGATTAAAGGCGTGCGCCACCAATGCCCTTTTACAGAATAACAGCAATCGTCACTGCTCAGGCAAGCTCTCCAGCACTGCCCCAGCTAGCTAACCTGATGCAGCCTATGTCAAGGTCATTTGCAGGGCCAGTTCTCCTGTTCTCAGGCCCTCAGATCCAGGTCCCCCTCACTCATATCACCAGGACCAGCTCTACTGTTTTGTCTAGATAAGGTGCAGGGTTCTCTCTCCTGATTGCTGTAGGGGGGATATGAGGGGATGGCGGGATCAGCTCTCCCGCTCTCATGCCTTCAGAGCTGGCTCACCTGAGCCCCTGACAACAGGGTTAGCTCTAGTGTGCTGCCCAGGCATGGTGCAGGGTTCAGTCTCTTGTGTGCTATAGTTGGTGTGGGGAGGCTTAGTACTTTCATTCTAGTAGCCTTCCCCCCTCCCGCCCTTGACCCCCACCCGCCAGCTTTCATGCCTGCCATAGATAGTCAGGGCCAGAGTACAGAGGGCATCTTTCTCTCATCCATGCCACCACATAGCAGACAAGGAGGGTGGAGGTCAGCTGTCGTGACCCCAGGCCCTCAGGTTCAGCTCACCCATGATCCCTACCACAGGGTCAGCTCTAGGGGTCTAACCAGGTGAGGTGCATGCTTATGGTAAAAGGGGTGGGTCATATTTCCTGATTCTGGGGACAAGTTCTCTTTCCAGTGGGGGGCAGAGCCAGGCATCTCAGGACCAGTGAAGAAGGGTGGGGCTGGTTTAGCACAGCATGATTCCAATGACCCCCCAGGCTAACATAAGGTATGAATATCACCATAGCTGTATCGAGAACATGGATCAGGCCCTTGGCAAGAGCTCAGGCCAGACTCCACCACGGCCTGGTGGCAGCTAGGGTCACCCAGATCAGCACAGCCTCAGCAGCATCATGGTCACAGGTGGCTGACCAGATTCCACACCACCACAGAGCTCTTGGTGGCAAAAAGAGCCACAGATACCACCCAAGACCCTGGCCTCCACAGGGCCATGGACCCAGAAATGGCTCTAGGCAGCAGCCTGTGCCTGGAGTTTTCCATGGCTCCAAGTGGCAGCTCTGCCACCCTGATCAGCTTGATCCCAGGTGTGGCTCGGTCCTTGGACACTGACATGGTCCAAGGTGGCAGACCAGACTCTGATCATCCAAATGGTTTTCGATGACAACATAAGCCCCCAGACATCAACTCAGACCTAGACCTAGCTGCTGTAGGGCCATGGGGCCATGGACCAGACATGGCTCAGGGCTTCCCTTTTTTTTTTTTTTTTTTTTTTTTTTTGGTTTTTCGAGACAGGGTTTCTCTGTGTAGCTTCGGAGCCTGTCCTGGAACTAGCTCTTGTAGACCAGGCTGGTCTCAAACTCACAGAGATCCGCCTGCCTCTGCCTCTGCCTTCTGAGTGCTGGGATTAAAGGTGTGTGCCACCACTGCCCGGCCTCAGGGCTTTTCTTAACAGCACCTTTCCCTGGGCATACATAGGCACTTTCCAATTTCTGAGTACACATTCTGACTCTTAAGTGCCCAGTCTTCAGGTTCTGACCCAAGAACAAACCATAGAAAAAGAGAAGATGAAAGAAACTGAAAAATCACTGGCGCTTTACATTCTCACAAGCTGTTTCAGAATGAAGGGCAGACACCTGACACACAATCCTGAGGACAGCAGGGATGGCTGCTTGCTTGTGTGCCTGCAGCTCCAGGATCAGAAGCAGCAGCCAGACAAGCCTCTGTGTTTGAAAGACAGATCCTAATTACCTATCCAGGCTCTTGGAAACTGCACAACCCCTATACACAGGGCTGCGGAGTCTTTGCTAATGCTGTTGAAAGCTGAAATTGACCCAAGATTAATTGTAATTCACTGGAAGTTTGAGACCTTCCAGGGTCTCAGGTGGACTCTAGGGTTCCAAAATAGCTACATCTAGAAGATCCTGACGCAGTTGATTCAATTTAATTTCTGTCTTGAAGATCTGAAAAGTATGCGCTCATGGATGGCTCATATCCTTAGGACTCTCCAACACCCCATTTGACTTTTCCAATCTCCCACTCAGGGTTATACCTAGCCAGGAAACAAACACTACAGTGAGTTAAACCTGACCTAAGACTTCTCTTAAGAAACCATCTCTTCCAGGTAGAAGGGAGGCCAACAACATCTATCACAAAAACCATTCTTTTCAAAAACACTGAAGCTGAACTTAGACATCATCTTTCTGTCACTATAACAAATACCCAAGATAGCCAATTTACGAAGAGAAAGGTTGGCTCAATTTTTGCCGGACTCAAGTCTATATAACATTTAGCCTGTCTAAGGCAGGTAGGAATGAATAGGCATGGTGGGGCAATAGCATTCATCTGATGGCCAGGAAGAAAAAGAATGGGGCTAGGATCCCATGACCTCCGTTTCCTATCCCAATGACTTAGCGACCTCCCTCTAGGCTTTACCTCCCAAAGATTCCTCCATCTTCCAATAACATTACCTGGTTATGAAGTCTTTAACACATGTGCCTTGGGGGACTTCCAAAACCCAAACTATCATACTGAATAAAAGGTTTCATTTTCTGCAGTTGTCAGTCTGATGACTTTTTTGACAATTAAATTTACTGAAGAATTTTATAGAGGAGGGAGAGGGACTTAAACAAAATGTCCAGATGTCATCTGTTAAAAAATGTTTTATTGAGACAATAAAAAATAGCATCAACAAGCACTAAAATTTTAATTAAAATATGATTTACAATGCTGTTCTGCCCCACGAGAAGCATCCTTATTGGTAGAAAATAACATTGCTCATATCCTTAGGACACTCCAACATCCCATTTGACTTTTCCAGTCTCCCACTCAAGAACTGCACTCTGCTCTGTTTTCTATGCCCAGGAGCATGGAATTCTCTTCAGTGCTTCCAAATCCACCGACAATATCAATCCCTCCTTTTCATTGCTGGCTACATCACTAAATAGATGTATATTATGTTCTCTTGCCTTCTGCTCTGAATATTCCAAGTATTGCATTTCTGTCAATTCATTGATTGAAGAGCTTCCCTCCCAGAATGTTGACAGCTGTTTCAGACATTGACTAAATAACTCGGGTAACAGCTGCAAATGGATTGGCTAAAGAAGATTTGGAACCATGTCATTAGCATTCATCAAATGCACACAGTTCCATTGGAAAAAAAAAAAAACCCTTCATCACAAAAGTTCACTGTCAGGAAGCTGCTCTCAGGAAGCTTGCTAAGTGTCCAAACAGGACTGACTAGCGCTTAGCTCTCCACTAGCTGGCTTTAAGTGGAGAGCATGGATGTGCTTGCTGTCAAGTAAGTTAGAATTCTGGCTGTAACTAACTTGGCTCTCATTTGTCTCCTTTGTCCAAATGAAAAAAGTATGGACAATTAATATGTCTACCTCACACAAATCGAGGGTTCTGGCTCAGTGAGGAGGGCAGTGATTTCATGTATTGCACTATAAAGTCCTTGTAGTTGCACCGATAGAATTCCCTAGACATAAAGTGGAAGTGGCCTAGTCACCCCACTCATTAGCTTCCTGAACACACAGCAGTGTCTTCATGGGGAACAAAACCTTAAGTATGTTAGTCACTATTATGCTCAAAAGTGTCCTACTTACCATTCTACAAGTCAACGCCCAAGTGCTACTGCTAGATATTTAGTGTAGTGTAAACATGGCAGTCTTTCTTTCTGCCTAGATGTTGTAAGTGCTTTACCTGAATGTATAATTCTTACATAATTGTAAGAAAAAAACCTCAAATTAAAATCCTTGAGAACATACAAATAGGAAACTACAAATTACCTTCAGAGGTTAAAAACAAACAAACAAAAAAAATATCCTCGGTCCCTGGACTATCATAAAAGGACCTTCAGTTTGAAAGGAACTTGCCCAGGGGCTGATTCCGTAGATCTATCAGCAGATATTACAGTATTTGTTGCACAAACGGTTCAGGGACTTTAAAAGAATTAGTATTCCGATTCTCAAACATGGGTTTATATTTTTAAAACATGACATATTCGATTAGTACTGAAGCTGCAAATCTGAATGCCTATACAGCCAACACACATAAGGGGTAGAATGGTTTGTTTAACCCAGTCTGTCAGGTTTTCAGATGTTGACATTTGTTCAGACGGCTCAGCCAACAAGAATTTATCCATCCTCGTTGTTTTAGTTAGGGTTTCTATTGCTATGAAGAGACACCATGACCACAGCAACTCTTATAAAGAAAAACATTTAATTGGGGCTGGCTTACAGTTTCAGAGGTTTAGTCCATTATCATCATGGCTGTGAGCACGGTGGCATGCAGGCAGACATGGCGCTGGAGAGGTAGCTAAGAGTTCAACACTTCCCATCCACAGGCAGGAGGAAGAGAGAGTGAAGCTGAGCCTCGCTTGAGCATTTGAAACCCATCCCCAGTGACACACTTCTGCTAACAAGGCCACACCTACTCCAACAAGGCCTATGGAGACCATTTTCACTTAGATTACCACCCTCATCTTTCCACTCTATTTAAACAGTTCCGGGTTTGTTCTGAGCACTGCTCCTCTGCTCAGGTTTCTCCTAATTCCTGGGCCAGGTCTTGACCTCCTCTTTGAGTCTTTTTCACTTTTTGAACTCCTCTAACGCATTGATTTGGACCTGGCTTCATCCTGTCATCTAGTATGGGAGCCCTTGACATGACATTTTTCTTTTCAAATCACATGATGGTATTCATCTTAATATTTACCTGATACCACTGACTAACAGTTCTTTGCTTCAGCAGTCTTATTGGGGTATGATTGACATAGATAAATTCACTGTAGTCGTGCTAACAAGCATAGCTATCACTCCCCCAAATTTCCTATGCTGATTGGCAATCTTTCCATCCAGCCCTGGTCTGAGGTATCCACTGAGTTGTTCTCACTGTGGGTTACCCTGTGTTTTCTAGAATTTGACATCAATGAAATCATGCTGCACATATGCACTCCTGTTTGGTGATACTGGGAAGTGGATCTGGTTGCTTTACTACAATTATTTTTAAAGTTGACCCATGTACATCAACCCAATATCAATACCAACATTTCAGTCCTTTGTAGTATTGAGAGGCATCCCTGGTAAAGTGTAATCGTAGGTTAATAGGCACTTGGGTGCTGTGTCTGTGTGTACAGAGGCCAGTGGTTGATAGTGGGCATCTTTAATCACTATCCACCTTATTTGGGGAATAGGTTCTTTCACTGCCCCTGAAGCTTCGTGATTTGGTGAGACTAGCTGGCTAGCAGGCTCTAGCCTCTCTCTTGTCTCTGCCTCCCCCACAGTGAGATTGCAGCTGAGTCCTGCTGCTTCTGGATTATATATATATATATATATATATATATATACATAATATTTCAGGCTTCCTGATATATGTTTATAATCCCAGCATTTGAGAGATTGAGGCAGAAGGACCCTAAATTCAAGGGTAGCTGTAGTAGTGAGTCCAGAGAGAAAGAGAGAGAGAGAATGTAATAAAATTTAAAACAAAGTACATGGTGGGATTTATCAGAAAATATATGTCCAGTAAAGGACTTGTACCTGTGCTATATAAAGAATTCTATAACCTAGGAATAAGAAATATATATATATATATATATATATATATATATATATATATATGCTCAGATTATCAAGCTTGCATGACAAATACTAAGCTGTCTCCTCACTGAATCTCAACCTCTATTCTAATTTTTTCCTACTATAAATAAACATACATTGTACATCAGCTTGACAGATCTTGTACTGATGTGTGCTTTCATTACCCCTAGTTTGTTGAGTTTCTGAGAGCAGAATGGCTAGGTCATGCAGTAGGTATTTAATAGTTCAAAGAAACTGTTGAACTTTCAAAATACTAGTGTCTTTTATCTTCTTCCCAATGGTTTGTAGAGCTGAGTTTCTTGCCAGCACTTGGTTTTTGTTTTGTTTTGTTTTGTTTTGTTTTGTTTTGTTTTGTTTCAGCACTGGGTACTGTCATCCAGTCATTTTCATGGGATGTCTTGAGGTTTTGATTTGCAATGTCCTAGCAATTAATGATCTTGTACATCCATTTGTGAGCTTGTTTGCCAGGCATATTTTATTTGATCAAGTGTCTGCCCAAATCTACTGCCCACTTATAAAAACCATTTGTTTTCTTATTCCTAGGTTATAGAATTCTTTATATAGTACAGGTACAAGTCCTTTACTGAACATATATTTTCTGATAAATCCCACCATGTACTTTGTTTTAAATTTTATTACATTCTCTCTCTCTCTTTCTCTCTGGACTCACTACTACAGCTACCCTTGAATTTAGGGTCCTTCTGCCTCGATCTCTCAAATGCTGGGATTATAAACGTATAGCAGGAAGCCTGACTCTTAATATTATGTTTTGAAAAGCAAAACTTTGAATTCAAAATAAATTATAAGATGAAAACCACAGTAACCTTTTAGTCAACCAAAGCGACAAGCATCATTAAAGAGAAATCTCATATTCCATACTGGGACAAGGAGTGAAATCCCCTAAGAGAAAGGCTCCACCCATTCAAGGATCCATCTTGCAAAAGGGCCCTAGTCCTTTGGAACCCAGAAAAGAACTCAGCCAAGAGTTCTCTTCTTCAAAACATTTCCTCAATTATGTGTGTGGGGGGAGGCATTTGTATATGTGGTGTCTGTGGACCTCTTGAAGTTAGTTACAGATGGTACTGTGCTGCCTATTGTGGGGGCTGGGAACCAAACCCAGGTTCTCTGAAAGTACAATAAGTACACTTGATTACCAAGCCATCTCTCTAGCCCCAAGCCAAGAGTTTTAAAGTATGACCCAAAAGTATGAACTGTGAAAATAAAAAAAAAATCAAAGTTTTGCCAAACTCTACTCGATTTTAAATACCACGTCACTGATACATAACCCCGCCTGTTCATCTACACATTACCTCGGGCTGCTTTCCTCCTACAATGTCAAAGCTAGATAGTTGGAAGAGGGAGACTTGAAAAATCTAAAATGGTTACTAAACTTCACAGCTGAAACTGCTTTGCTGCTGGGTGTAAAGGCCGGGAAGATCATGGAAGAGTGGATTGAATTCTAGCAGTGTGAATAGCTATAGGCTAAACCTTGGTGATTTTCAGGTCCTTACATGCTCTTTTTCTGCTCCCCTGCTAGGATGTTCTTCTGGTTGCGTCTCACCTACGGTCTCAAGCCTTGGATCTTCCCTCTATTCTTTGGCATCTCATCTCCTTACTTATTTCTAGGCTTCTCCTTTCCACCTGTTCTACTCAACTCTTAAATTACTGTCATGAAACCAAAAGGCACACTACTTTGTAAAGAATAGGGATTTGCTTAGGTAGGTGATCCTGGCAGTACAAGATCCAAATAGCATAGTGTGAACTTTTGTAAGACCTCCAGACTGCATCATGCAGGAGTGTGTGGCTCTAGGTGGTGAGTGTCTCTCCTTTCTATAAAGCCACCAGAATTCAATATTTCCATCATGGGGGCTGCATCCCAATGACTCAATCTAATCTAACGTCTTCCAGAGACTCATCTCAGAACACACAGTCAGGTTAAGTTTCTGCCCTCTCAGTACCTTTAACAAGAGATTTTGACTATCAAACATTTTTGTGAGTTCTAGGGAGACAAGCCTTGGTGAAACTGTGGGGTCTCATGGAAGCCAGAACTCCCCTCTGGGTTCAAGACTGACCCCATCAGTTCCTCCCTTTGATTTAAAACTTTTCTACTGTCTCGTAGATATGAAGGACACTTGTAAGAAGGTCACTGTTATTAGGCCCTTTGTGAGTGATTTGTTTTCTTCTAGGCATTATTGTTTTCTTCCAGTCATTATGCCTCTCAAATGCTTCCTTTCCTGTGCTCCTAATGATGCTTTAATCTAATCAGCAACTCATGAAGCTTCCTTGGGGAGAACCCAAGCTAATCCTCACATCATATGCTCAAGTTCTTTACTTCAGCAATTGTAGTCTTCAAACTTTTGTGTTCCTCTACTTGCTTTCTTTTAAAAAGAAACATTAACTAGAACTTAATGTATTTTCAAGGATGAAAGAAACATGAACTATTTCACCAGATAGATAATGAATATAAATTTGATATGGGATGGTGAACCAAAGAACTACAGACACTCACAGACATAAGATTTTTGTAGCAATACTGCCATGCTTGTGTTGTATAAATTCATTTGGTGGAACTGCTGGGCTTGTTTCATTATCAAATGAGAGTAAATGACCCATATATACCCCCCAACACTTTCTTCTCTTGCTGCGGTACTGTGTGGTGATGGAATCTAGGACCCATACATGCTAGGCAAGTGCTCTGCCACTGAGCTCCAAGTCCAGTCCCTGTCCTATTTTAGTCTTGAATGATTAATGAAAGTATGACATTGGATATTGTTTTAAGTTAGATGTTCTTAATCATATCCAGGAGGTAGCATTCAGATTTTTAGTTTGTTACAAGTTGATACTTTCTATTATAATTAGATATAAGGTTTTAATCTATACTTTCTAAAACTGATGTGGTGTGTGCATCATAGGCTGATTTGGGCGTGCTATTGATATTGATTGCTTGGCATGAGAAATTTTCAATTCACACTCTTCAATTTGCCTGTAAATGGATGCCTTGAATTGTCTTGTGATAAAGGACCACGACTTAAAGCGGGCAATTTCCCTTGGATCCTCATTGAGATTTGATCATTCTCACACTGGTTTCTTAAAAGCAATACAGATAAAAGATTACTCTAACCCTGGTCACCTCAGTCTAATCTAATGATCTGAACAATCCACACAGACTCTCTCATCAGCTATCTGGGTCTTCCCTCTGTTTCTTGAGGCAGCTGCTGCAGGCTCACCTGCCTACTCCCCCTCCCCATCCTGTGCTATGGCTCCTATCTTCTGATGTATTAACACTCTTGCACTATTGTTATCTCATCATAAGTATTTGAGTAGAATGTATACTAAATTGACCCTGAATTGTTTTTTACTTTAGAAAAAGAGGGGCCTTTCCTAGACCAGTGATGCCTAGGATGTGCAAATCAGGGAGCAGACAGGGTCATAGCCCAAGCTGACATGTAGGAGACCCTTATATGTGTTGTGGGTGTTCACCAGAGAAGACTGCTTGGACATGGGTTTAAGCCAACAAAATGTCTGTATTTGCTGGCCAGCAATCACACTAGATGTTTGAGATCCCAGAGTAGCCCAAAGCCTTTCTCAGGATGGATGAGCATTGAATCATAAAAACCATGTTCTGGGTTGACATACTTCAGTTAACAAGAACAGTTATTCAGAAACAGAATGACAGAAGCCAAAAAGCAAGGTTAGTACATTTAGAGGCTTTCCCAGAACTATGGACTTTTGATGGATTAGGCCTTTGTTTTAGTTGTGACAGGTGGTGCTATTTACATGCTGAATTTCAGTCTGAGTGGTACTTTTGTTATGGAGTCAGTTGTGTTAAAGTCTGGGGACCTACTAAGTTCTGGGGACCTGTGACATGTAAGTGTTCTCTTAGACATGCCTTCTCTCTGGACACACAGATAGACGTTGGTACTATAGCTGGTCTATAAGCTCTGTTCTCCTTCCTTCTTTTGTAATTTTTGTTTTGCACCTGCTGTCTGAATGATGATTTATCTGGTATCATCTCTCAGCTTCTAGAAACTTCTTAACCATCTGAATCCAAGAAGTGCCAACAATACTCACAGTCCTTACATAGACAGTATAAATGCAGGAGGCAGCCTTACCTAGGGCTGGAAGGACAGAGAAGAGGGCGTGGGGTTCTTAAAGCCCATCCACAGGCCTGTGAGGAAGGGTGTAAGCCAGTAGGTGGTTGGCATCTCAGAAGAGTTAAAATGAGATTGGTTGAAGCGAGTGTGCTTTCCCCCATCTTCTTTGACATGACTATTATTGCCTGTTTTGTTCAGCTCATGTTTAGGCAGTCACATCCGTGACACTTTGTGAATGCAGGCTTCTGACATTCCAAGAGAATCAGTCTCATAGCAGTCACACAAAATTTCTCTGGCTTTTACAGTCTTTCTGCCCTCTGTCCTGTAGAGTTCCCTGGGCTCTCCCACCACTTGCCTGAGGCTTCTGCATCTGGGACCCAGAAAAAGTAATACAATACTCCCTCCCTCTCTTCACTCAGCTCCTGGGGTTTGAGATTCACAAAGAGCTAAGTGGAGAGGGAAAAGAGTCTGCCCCAAGAGCATATGCTCTCTGCTGCTGGCAAATTTTAAACTTTACTCGTTATTCTGCAGGTGGTTCTGCTGAGTATCTCATCACTGCAGCTTTTGGTTTGGAGCTCCTGCAACCTGTGGGCTGCAGGTGAGAGTTCCTATGTTTTTTCTTAGCTAGTAAAGCTTTCCCAAAGAAACCTTACAGTATTCATAGTTCAACTTTTCCCCTTAGGACAGACTAGGCAGTTTCTGACTAAAATTAATTGCTATCATCAGATAAGGATTGGTGGAGGCAGTGTTCCTTTAATGGGAAGGAAGAAGGAGGAGAAAGAGGCCCTCTTGGTGTTAGCATAAGGGATGACTGCTTTTTCCCAGGGGGCAACCATTGTTTGTAAGATAGCTATCCCAAACCCAGGCCATTTTGGCTGGTCAGGGGAGTTGCCTGGTCTGGTGCTGGTCTGGTTCTCCTAAAAAGGCTGTTTGCTTAAGATTGAGGGGACTGAGGCAGCTTAGGAGCCAGGTCCTCACCTAGGCTTCTCCTTCCTCTATAGCAGTGGTTCTTAACCTTCTTAGTGCTGTGACCCTTTAGTACAATTCCTCATGCTGTGGTAATCCCCTCCACTATCACAAAATTCTTTCATTGATACAAAATTAATTCACGACTGTAATTTTGCTACTGTTATGAATCATAATGTAAATATCTGATATGCAGGATATATGATATTTGAACCCTGTAAAAGGATTGTTGGACACACACACCCCAAGGGGTTTCAACCCACATGTTGAAGACCACTGCTAGGCTGGGCTTGTTCTTAGGTGACAAGAGAGTTCCCTGCTCCAAGGATTACTTATAGCAGCAGAATGGGCTCCCTTACATACAGCCTCACCTCTGCTACAGGGCACTGTTCAAGGCAGGTAACGAGCATGCCACATTTGAAATGAAGGAAGGAAATTAAAAGCATCACAAACAATGTGGGGCTAAGTTTAGCAGTTTACACAATGCTTTAACATCCTCAATGCCTCCTTCTCCACTGCACCAAGAAAACGAGCCAAGGAACAGAAAACAGGATGTTGGCAGGAGCCATACCCCAGTGTATAAGCCAAAGGTCTCACATCATGTCTTTAACCACTCCAGTAGGAATGTCCTGAGCATCAGACATTCCTACTTTGCACAGGGCAGTCAGCGAGACTAGAAAGATTAACAGTTAAGGTTAATTATGTCTTTTCTTTCACTGGCCATCATATCAAACAAATAGCCCTTTTGAAAGCATCATATTTTATAGCCATTTAATCTGGATTCAAAAAGAACAGTCCAAGCTGTAGTTGAAGCCATTTTGTAGTGGCAGCCACTGCAGGTTCAAAGTCAAGTCCAGACACTGTAGAGATGCTCTGTGATACTTCACATGTGTCTAGTGCTCCATGTGGCAGGGGGATCGCACGGGGCGTAATTAGCATTCCCCACTCAGGTTCTTAAAGGCAATATTGTCCAAATTCACTGCACTTAAGATTTTAAGAAGATATCTGAGTTTTTCTAGACACGAATCCATAACAAGTGACACTTTGAAAAGACAAAATCTTCATGTACAGAAATGGGCTTCGCCTAGTTCTCATGTGTGCAGGTGAAGGTTCAACATAAAACAACAAATACAACTGACATGTCAGAGCAAAATGTAGCCTAATTATTTAAGACAGTTTATTTTGAGACATTTTCATGCTTTCACTACATAAACAAATTAGCTGGGAACAGTACATTTTTACCCATTTCCCTCCACTCACTCATGTGGAAGAGCAAGTATATTTTTATAACTTAAGAAATTAGTTATTTTTCCCAGGCAAATGAATGGGCGGAATTTTCGAGGCATTTTCCAATGCTACACCTGCATCCTGGGCAGCAGAAAGAGCCTCTTTGTGTTTCAAAAAGAAGGGAAACACCAACCACCAAATACTCTTTGGCTTTTGCACAATGATGCTATTAGTATGATATATATTTAAATTACGGAATTGGAGCAGCATTTAGGCATGTGGCCAATGCATAATCACTGACATTATTGCTGAAACAACAAGATAATGCAACACAAGACGGTGATGGACTCTTGATCCAGTCAGTGTACATTTTGGGATTTTGTTGAATACTAGCTCTGTTGGTATCTCTGGGCCGATTAGAGAATTGGGCAAGTTGTTTGTGAAAAATATAACAAGGACATCCTTTGTTGCTTCCACTGTGACATGGTAACATATCAGTGATTGCCGGGGAGAGCTAGTCTAGTGCCAACTGCTGTTTCATTCTTTTGCTGAGATAAAAACACTGTGACTGGAAGCAAGTTGAGGAGGAAAGGTTTTATTTCATCTTATACATCACAACTCATCATTGAGGGAAGAAGACAGGCAGGAACTTAAGGCTGAAACTCAAAGGCAAGCATATTTGCTGTTCCATGTGGCATTACCTCCTCGCCCCCCCCCCCCAGGGAACTCATTCAAAGCCAAGGAAGTACAGTAGGAACCATGGAGGATGCTGTTCGCTTGCTGGCTTGCTCACAGGCTCCTTGCTAGCTACCTTTCTTATATAACCCAGGACCACCTGCCAAGGAAATGGTACTGCTCACAGTAGAAAATCAAGACAACCTCTCACAGACTTATCTACAAATCACCCCGATAAAGATTAATCGGGACTCTGCCTCTTCTTTTTAAATGATTCTAGGTTTTGTCAAGCTGACAGTAGGTATTAGCTAAGACACCCACCATCTAACCAGCTGAACTGGTAATGTATTGGATATTTTCCAATTGCTGGCCACTGCTTTTGGGGCTTCTTTTAAGTCTTCTCAAGATCTGTCTTCAACCCACCTCACTGACAAGGCTGACAATGACTTCTGCTTTGTAACTGATGGTGTGTAGTGAATTTTCTTTTTCTTTTTTTTAAAACATTTTTTATATTTATTTTTTATTTATTTATTATGTATACAGTGTCTGCCTGTATGCCCAAAGGCCAGAAGAGGGTGTCAGATCTCATTACAGATGGTTGTGAGCCACCATGTGGTTGCTGGGAATTGAACTCAGGTCCTCTGGAAGAACAGTCAATGCTCTTAACCTCTGAGCCATCTCTCCAGCCCCTGTGAATTTTCATTGTCACAGCTAAGTAGTGTGTCCTTTATGAGACTCCAGAGTCTGTCTTCTACTCTGCCAGTTCCTTCATCATCCTCTCCTTGTGTCGGCATGTCTAGTGTCATCCTGGGACACTGTTTTCAGTTTCTAACCTAAGGAGGTCCTATGGCTTCAGATTCCATATCATCGTCCTTTAGAACTACCGGCTGACAAATCAGGCTACTTGTCCCCTCTCCCTGTACATCTAGGAGACACTTCTAACCATACCCCACAGTGACTGATGATCCCTCCCTGTGTCTGCTCCAAACCCACTCTGTCCTGCCAGTACTGGCCCCTCTGCTTTCCAGTGCACAAACATAAGCCCCTGTTCCCACCCATCAGGAAACCCCATTGAGTCTACCTGAAAAAGTAGAGCTCCCTTGTCACAACCTACACTACACATCAATTTGATTTAAACCACTACACTCCCCGAAGTACTTGCTTGTATGGTTGCTATATTAAGGTGTTAGATCACTGCTCAAGATCTGCCAATGGCTGACCTCTTGCTCAGAGGTGGGAAAAGCTAGTTTACAAAGGTCTTGTAAGATTGCATGATTATTGTGTAACAGTTTCCTCCAAGATTGAAACGTTTTATCCTACAGGGAAGGTCCTTAAACAGGA
The DNA here is from genome assembly GCF_003668045.3 of Cricetulus griseus. Classification (NCBI taxonomy): domain Eukaryota; kingdom Metazoa; phylum Chordata; class Mammalia; order Rodentia; family Cricetidae; genus Cricetulus; species Cricetulus griseus. The sequence continues at coordinate 5,660,338 of NW_023276807.1, forward strand.
AAGTAAACAACTCAAAATAGCTTCAGGAAGTCCCTGAAACTGAGCAGATTCTTCAGGCCCTGTCCTCCCAAGAACAAATGAGTCAAACTGCAGAGAGTAACTCTCAGACTGGCCAAGCTGCCAAGATTCTTAGGTGAGCCAAGCTTCTCTGACTCTAGACCTGTTGCCTAGAAGGAGCAGAAAACAAACCAAGCCGTCTAGAAGAGGTTTAGACAACTGTTGGGGCACCTGGAAAGCACACTTTCTAACCTGTTGAGTTCCCTACAAGCTATTCAGTGTGCTCCATGTTTTCAGCTTTTGTGAGCTGTCACTACTGTTGGGGTGGGCTTTGGTGATCCAGCTGTCCATGAGTCATTTCTGTTCCTGTGAGTTACCCTTCACCTGTATTTCTGTAAGTAACCCCAATAAAATTCATGGTTCATCAAGTTGGACTTTGGTAGTATCTATAATTTTGCCTGTCATGGGCTCCATATCTGGGGTGAGTAGGCTGTGTGTGTTGTATCTTATCAGGAAAAGTCTTGTCACACAACAATGGCCCTCTCTAACATCATCTCCTGTTGTTGCCTAAGTTGGATGCCAAAATGTAAATGGAGTTCTTAATTGGTTTAAGTAATAAAAACCGAGAGTCAGATATAGAGGAAAATGCTGAGAGATCAGAGAGAAGGAGCACATCACCACGACACCTTACCTCTTTAGCGTTTCAGCAGACAAGAGAGTGAATTCCTGTTTCTCCCTGCTTGTATTCTGTTTCTGCCCAGCTAGCTCACTTCCTGTCTGTCTGTACAGACCTCCAGACCTCTGTGGTTAGCTAGTGGCATGCTCTATTCTCTGACCTTCAGACAGGCTTTATTTGTACAAGCAAGATATCACCACACTGTCCTCTTTGCTAACCTGTCCCAGCACACTCAGTTGTTTATCCATATGCTGTTCATGTGTGAGCATACAGGATATTTTTCTCACTGCTACAGCTCTAGTACAGAGAGCACATAGTAGGCACCCGGTTAATCCGTGAATGAATGGATCCCTGAACAAAAGCCTACATTTCCTATACCTGAACTGATATCCTTTCCTCATGCAAATGAGAGATGCGTATGCAACTGTGCCCTTGAATACCTTGCCAATGGTTTAAAAATGTCAGAATCTCTGAAATGATTATTGCTGTAAATATAACCAACATATTATGCTGCCATCCCATGAAATGTAAAGTAAACATTATTTTCATTGGAAAGGAAGCTGGTTATTTACATTAAACCCTTGCTCACCTAGATGTTGAAGGCTAATTAAGGGGGCCAAGCGGTGTGCCTAGAGGACTTGAAAGGCAGGCTAGATCTTAATTTTGAGTCAATGGCTTGATTATATCAATTTGTCATCCTTCTGCTTTTATTCCTTGCTGAATGAAAAATGAGCTGAAACTTTTTTTTCTAATTTTACAATTCCCTGCATTAAGAAAGTTTTTGAAATTCAGAAAGAAATGTGTCTTAATCTTTTAAAGCTCCCTCTAAGTTCACAGATCCTTACCCTTGTGTGGCTTGAGTACAGAGTAGGATTTCCATGATGCCATGGGAGTCAGTGGGTAACGTGACTCTCGGGAAAGGGAATGTAGCAAGATCGGCTGTACTTGGGTCTTGCCTTCCACTTTTCGCTAAGACTTTGCTATGAAATTTCAAGGAACTCCCAGCATTCTTACGTTTTCAGACTACAAAACACAAAGAAGAAAAATTATTTCCTTTTCATAAGAACATCATCATATTTTATAAATGAACGCCCCACAAAGGTTGTTATTTCAAAACCCAAGGAAGATAGTCCTGATTTTGGTGTGACGTGCTATTGTGTATTTAACAACTGAGTGAAGAGGTGGCTGTTGGAACTGACAGTGAACTCAGTGACTAAAGGTTATGGGGAAGGAATGTCATCGTGTGTTGTCTTTGCTCACACAGAGGCCAAGAGCCAGCCCTACATTTGTATACTCTAAAATATTTAATGCCTTAATGGTATTATATCGTGACAAGATTATACGGTTCTTTTTACTTTAGAAAACTTTCATGTCTTACCCTAAGTAAGGAAATGTAGATCACATTTTTAGACAGTGCAAAAGAAATGCTTAATTTTGACCTGAAGAATAGTGGTGATTGATAAGTTTTCTGTACCCCGATAGTAAGTCTCTCTGCTGATGCACTAAATCAGATCAAGCTGGATTCAAGTCCAAGGTTTTAATCTGAGCAAAGGATTCCCAGGTGGTCTCAGGGGAAGAGGAGAAGCCACAAGGTAGAACCACGTGGCAGGTCTGGGACCTGGTTTTAAATAGCCTGTGGGTGTGATCTTGAGCATCTCAGGGGGAGGAGCTGAGCCTTAGTGACTCAGAGCTGGGGTCTGGAATGGGAGGAGTGAGGCTGGGTGGAGCTTCCACCTACACAGTGGTAGCAGCAATGGTATTTGTGTAAGTGTGGTAGTAATGGTGGGGGTACCATGGTGGTGTTTTTGGTGTCTGGCGGTGGTATTAGTAGTAATGGTGTTAACTTGGTGACAGTGAGTGATGGTGGTGGTGATATTAGTCATGTTTGTGGTTGTGGTGGTGATATTGGTGACAGTAGTAGTGGTGATAACAGTGGAGGTGATGATGGTGATGAGGGGGTGGTGGTAGTGACATTGGTGGTGATGATGGGAGTGGCTGTGGCAACAGTACTGATGGTAACAGTGGTGATGGTGGTGATAGTGACATTGGAGTGTTTGTCCTGGCCCTAAATTTTTCCCTAAGGTGATCAGCTCCTTTCTAAAAGGCTGGCTCAAATTAATGAATAATTATCCTAAGAGCCAAAACTCTAGATGTCAATATTTTGACATACTTTATGAATGGTTGGAAAACTAAATCATCAGTAAAGAAAGCATAATGACAAAAGTATTTTAGCTGGCTTTTTAAATTGAGTAAATTAGCTGAATTAGCTGGAGGTTCCCAGGTAATGAAAGTATGTTTTGCATTTGACATGGCTGGGGTAGTTTTTACATTCCTGTATTTTCACACCTTTCTTTCTTGCTTGCTTTCTTTTACTCACTCACTCTCCCATTCTCTTCCTCATTTACCAAGTAATCAGAAATAAACTGGAATAGATGTAATTTGCCACTTATCTCATTTCCGTGATCAGTGTGTGTTCTTGCCTGATCCACGAGTCTTGTGGGCTTTTAGCTCTAAAGGCCCCTTTCCAGGCGGTTTGTTCTCCAATGCTCCATGCTCCCGTGTGGAGCCCGAAATATGGATATTATCTGAGTTTATACAGGCTGAGAAGTAGCTATTATCTCAATATGACAGTAAAACAGTTGATTACTTCCTGAAGTACCACTTTAAATCAAGAACCTCTCTAATAAAATCTTTTTAAAAATTCTTTTAAATTATAAAACGTGGAATTAACCAGCCTCCATACACTGTGGAGGCCTCTCCGGGGCTCAATTCTGAAATGTCTCCTTTCGCCCCGAATGGCATGGAATTGGAAACATGCAGATCTAACAGTCACTGAATTCTTTTGTGAGAAGTCCTGGGCCCTGTGTGACTGATAACTCAATGGCCCGGGGCAGCTGCCTCTACACCTGTTTCTTAGGGAGGGTTCAAAGCCGTGAACACACCCCTATCCCATAGAAACACAAAACATTGAAGGAAAAGAGCTCATGGGAGTTGGAAGTTCTAAGTCTGATCAGTCCATTTAGGTTGCATTTCTCTATGCTATTTAAACTGAAACAAAAAGCAAAAGCAAAACAAAACAAAAAACAAAAACAAATAAACAAAACTAGGCCAAATTCCTTATAGTTGGCCATAGTGAAAACTGGGCTTTTGCAGCACCATTGGGTCAGATGGGTACTTCCATGTGATGGTAGCTTAGTTACAAAGATTCTGCCTCCTTTTCTAGGTCTGATGAATTTTGTCATTGCAACTGCTTGCAGAATGGAGTGTGCACCCCAGCCATCACAAGGGCGAATTTGTCACAAAAGAGCTTGTTCACACCACTGGTGCAGGGCTGCATTTCATCAGAGATGTTAACATCCGATTGTGGTCAGCCCCGGGGAAAATGCTTGTGTAAGGGATTTTTGCTTTCTTTTAGTTAATACTTCAATGTTAATTCTGCCTCAGCCATTCATTTCTGAAACCTCTCCATGCATTTCAACTTATAGACCCCACTTCCTCTGCCTGTTTACATAGCTGGATAAAGCACTGTGCTGGCATGATAACGGGGTCTTGGGTGCATTTGGTACTTTGCCACTTATGGCTGAAAGTGCGTGCTCCCCTAAAACTCATGTGTTGAAATCCAAACCTCCAGCATGCTGGTTTTAGGCCTTTGGGAGAAGATTAATCACAAGGGCAGAGTTCTGGTGGGTAGCATTACACCGTTTTGAAGGAGTCACCAGAACGCTCCTTTGCCCCTTCCATTGCGTGAGGATGAAGACAGAGTTCATCATCCATGAACTAGGAAGTGGACATTTGTCAGGCAGCAAATCTGCCTGGGTCCTGGAGTTGCAGGTTCCAGAATGCTTAGAAATAACACATCCGTGTTGTTTAAAAAAATCACCTAGTTTATGTTATCTTGTAATAGCAGCCCCAAACAGACTAAGACAGTGAGTGTGCATGCAAATGTAATCTTTCCTTATCTGGTATAAAATATTCTCCCCAGCATCTATGCTAACTAGAATATCTGAAGATAAGGAATGAAATATTCATGACATAAAGTGTAGAGCTCTGAATTTAAAAACATTTTGGCATATTTTAGGGAATCTAACAAGGAGACGAATTCTTTGCTGCAAATGAGAATTTCCATGTTCATCGTGTACATGGGAACGGAAGCCCTCTCCCTTTATCATCACCCACGGCACTGCATGCTCCATGAGGCGATGTGCAGCGCAGCATGTGTGTGCTCAGGTGCCGAGTGTATTGATTGACAGAAGCCAGCTTCAGCCTCAAAGGGGCTAAGCTCTCTTCAATTCTGGAATGAAGTCTGTGTCCTGTGACCACATCACCTACAGAACACATGTGTCATAGGAAGGAAGCTTTGTTTTTCATGACCCCTGGAGATTTTGAAAGTAACCTTAACAAGAAAAAGCAACGTTAAATGAACACTTTTCCTTTCACTCATACGAATGAGTATTGAGAGAACCAGACCAAAGGACCGCATCTCCGGAGCAGTGATGTTGAAGGATGGAGAGAGGATAGATGAGGCCTTCCTATAGCAGACGGCCTCAAATGCAGAGGTGCAGGCAGGTTACATAGTTCAAGATCCACTGAGGTGCAGAGCTTATTTGAGGCAGAGGATAACTTCGAGATTCTCAATGTTGGCAGCTGACAGCCAGTAAGAAAGAAAGAAAAAAAAAAACAAGGTTTCAGGGATGTGTGAGAATGAGCATAGTTTTAAGGACAGGAACAAAAAGTTGGTTAATGAAACCTCTCTATACCAGAGCATGACATTACCTCTTCCTGCGAGTGGTGCTGGAGTTGCAATCTGGGGTCCCGTGCATGCTAAAGTTACATTCTACCACTGAACTATATCTCCAGTCCCTACTGTGGCTCTCAAGGACATCTATGACTGACAGTATGTTTAATGCTGCTAACTTATTTAGCAGATGTTCACTAGATATCCCTGTGTATCAGGCCTACATTAGGCACCAGGAATGTATCAACTAACTTTAAAACATGAAAAGAAAAAAAAAATCAGGGCCCCTATCCTGCTGGAGCTACTTTTCTGGTGGGGAATAGGAAGCTATCAACTGAAGAAGCTCCCTTGACTTATGAATTGGGATTGGGATCTAAGGTTGTAAGAGACTAAGAATAAAATTGGACAGACCAATCCGGTGGCGGTGGTTAAATCCCTGTGTCTTGGTTGGAGGAGAGGGTAGGGTGTGATAAAGGTAGCTTTCTGAAGGAGTGACTCCTGACCTCAGAGTTAAGGAATGACTAGGCGTTTGATAAACAAGACACAGAACAGGGATTTCAAAGGTATGGGACAGGAGAGAGCAGCAGGTATCCAGCTAGCTCAGAGTTGACAAGAAGGAGAGTGTCGCAGAAGGAAACTGCCACCCAAACATGGATGAGACCATGCAGGATCTTTAAGCACTAAGTGAGATGGAAACTTCGGAGAGCTTGTCCAAAGGGAAGGCTGTGTCCCAACCCGAGTTTCTGAATTCTCACTCTGAGTACTCCACAGAAAGCGGATTGGAAAGGCTAGTACAGTGGTTAATTTATGTGTCATCTTGACTAGTATAAGGAATGTCCAGACAGTCTGGAACCCATCATGCCTGGGTCTGTGTGTGATGGTATTTCCAGGGATTGGCTTTTGCATCAATGTATCTGATGAAGAGAGTCTGTTATCACCAGTGTGATGTCACCTGAGGGCATAATCCACACAGCTATGGGTTGAAGTGATGAAAAGGCAGAAGAACAATGAATTTGCCATCTTGTTTTAAGCAAGGACATCCACTCACTTCCTCGGGCCCTGGAGCTTCCTGACCTTAGGCTTTTGGAATTAGACTGGTACTTGTACCATTGGCTACCCTCATTGTCAGACCTCAGGTTGCTGAAGTTGGACCCTTCTCTGACTCCATACTTGCATGAGCTAATCCCTCATAATCTCCTCTCACTCTCGTGTGTTTATATATGGGTGTGTGCTTGCGTGCCTATGTATATAGTTCTTCTGCTCTTTTTTGTTTCATTCATTTATTGGGGATAATAGAGCCTCACTGCTCAGTTCATGGATTCAAATGACAATCTTCTCTGGAAACACTGTCACATGCAGAGTCCCAGGATATATATGTTTGCATGTGCATGCGTGCGTGCGTGCATGCGTGTTTGTGTGCATGTGCGTGTGTGTATGTACATCCTAATGGTTCTGTTTCTTTGGAGAACTCTACTATGGCCAGGTGCAAGAAGACTGCAGGCCAGGCCAGAATGCTGACAGCGTGGAGTAATATGGTACAGTGGGAATGGAGGGAAAGCTTAGGGTTCCACATTGGTTCCCGCTCGATAAACTGGGATCAAGTCAAACAAGCACCACACTGTTTGATAGTTTCTTGCAGTATATGGTCAGGGAGTTAAACAGTAAAATGGCATGCTAATGAAAGGAAAGGGATTTATGAGTCCAGCTATCCAAATGGTGACCGGCAACATGACTTCCTTTTGAATGAGCTATGGTGGGGTGGCTCACCCCTACCCCATTTGTTTCCTTTGAGAGCAGATACAATCAAGCATACAAACAATGCCTTGTTATCAGTTGGTAGCTTCATTTCTACTTGCATTGTTGGTGTGGGTCTCTGCTGCATACTTTCTATCCGACTAACGCCTTTTTGAGGAAGACCCTGTTCACTGCCATTTTTCTGGTTAGCACTGTATGTGGTGTCCAACAGCCCCTGCCCTTCCCATAATGCATATGGAATCCTTTCCACTACCAATTCCAAGAGACCCAAACAATTTCATGGTTAGACTGTGGAATTAAAACCAGGGCAAAGATAGAGTGGGGCTGTAAAAATACTCTGCTAATAGTTGGAGAAATGTAAATGAAAAACACTTACCAGGAGATGCCTTTTATAGCATCTACATTATTACACTAACAGAAGTAAATTGTATTTTGATTGTGGCTGGTTGAAAACCACATCCTACACGTATGAGGTATATAATCAGCTTAATCAGTTGCTGATCCCAGGACAATTTCATCTCAGAATATTGGGAAAGTGCAAATAACACAGAGTTTATTCTATTCTTCTTAGTAATTTAAATGTCACTTTGTTAAATGAACATGAAGACAGATTTGCATTCCTTGAATTCAGGGTTTCCAATAATAATCTAGCGAACTCCCCCCTTCTAGTACCAAGACAATGACTTAATATACAAAGCAAGCGCTTATATTCAAAACATTTTTCCTAGATGAGTGTCTTTGGTGCTATGATTTCCTTTTGGTTTTGGAGTTTATGGTGTCAAAATTGTTTTCAGTAATCTTAATAAGTATGTTACTTGTTAAATCATTGTCAACTTCATCTTACCTTTATATGGTTTGATGATGTCAGACCTAGGGGTGCAAAGTGTATTTGCCTGCTGCTTCTCTGACAGCCATTGCCTGTAGGGGCTAGAAGGGTGAGGCAGAAGGATGGAGTCCTCTGGGGATGAAGGGGAGCACACTACTTCCTTTGTTTCTTGTTCCTGCAGGGAATCATCCCCACTTGACCCTTTCCCTCAGGCAGCAGCGGCTTCTTGCAGTAATGACAGCTGAACATAGTGCCCAGATTTTTCAGCACACATGCAACTGACTTCGTCCACTCCCATTGGAGATGCCAGGACCACTTCAGGCACCCTTCCTCAGAAACTATTTAACCTGAAGTCTAGTGCTTGAAGAGGAGAGCTATTTCCAGGAGCTTCTGAAGTATTTTAGTGTTCTCTTTCTGCTTTTTCAGCTCTTCACTATGTAGGTGTGTGAGTGTGCGTGCGTGCGTGCGTGCGTGCGTGCGTGCGTGCGTGTGTGTGTGTGTGTGTGTGTGTGTGTGTGTGTGTGTAAGCACACATGGAGGTCAGAGAACAATATCTGTTGTCAGTCCTCTCCTCTACCTTGTTTGAGACCAGGCCTCTTCATTAATTTTTCATCGCTCTTTTGCCAGGCTAGCTGGCCCATGAGCGTGCAGCGGTTCTCTTGTCTCCACCTCTGCCTCTCCATACAGATACTCACTGTGCAGCATCCAGTTTCTAATTGGCTTTGTGGGGTTCAAACTCAGGTCCTCAACTTGAACAGCAACTGACTGCCTTTACCTATTGAGCTATCTGCTCAGCCCTCCACCTCTTTTTTTGAACACGGACTCTCATTGAACCTGAAGTTCACCAATTTGGCTAGGCTGACTGGCCAGTAAGACCCATCCCCAACCTCTAAAGCAAAGATTAGAGCCACCACAGCCAGCTTTTACATGGGTAATGGGGATCCAGGCACACTGGGCCACATTTTAAGCCCTGTCCCTTAGACACCCCCCCAATACCCTGAATTTCGCCTCTGTACTGGGGAGCAGCTGTAGTACTACATAGCACTGAAAGGATGAGCTAGCTACATCTTCAGTCCTTGGGGTCTGGTTTTGTTTCCGAGACAGGTGCTTGTTAGAAAACTCCAACTAGCTTTGAAATCTCTATGTAGTCCACGATGGTCTTGAACTTGAGATCCCTCTGCCCACGTCCTGATTGCTGGGATTAGCAGCTGTAGTTTGTTAGCTACTGTGGCTGAAATGAACAGTTCTCACTTCGAAGGAGAAAAAAGATATGGTTTATTCTGAAGAAAAAAGTATTAGTGACCATGGCTCAGAAATAAAGATTTACATCTCCCCAGTGTGAAAGCAGTTTCGTGGAGTTTTATGATAACGGAACAAAGAAAGTTACAAATCAAGGCATTTTAAAAAAATTATTAGTGGAGACATGGGAGAGGTGAGTTTGATTCCCAGTTAGAAGTGAATTGGCCGGAAAAAAATGAATTTCTGCTTTTACTTCTGATATTACCTTGGACAGTCTTTAGCTTGCTGATGTAACAGTTTTCTTTCTTATTTTTTTAAATATTTATTGATTGATTGGGTGGGGAATTTGTGCCATGGTTGCATGTGGGGAAGCAAGGAAAACTTTTGTTAGTTCTGCACTTCACCATGTGTGTCCTAGGGGTGGAGTTAGATGGGGGACTCTGCTATAGGCCTTGGAAGCTAGCTGACAACGTGTATAGAGCCCTTTAGTTGATGGAGAGCTATTTTTTTTAAGTTAATAGACTCCAAAAGGTTTTTTATCTTTTGTCAGACTGTCAGTTCTAGCTAACAGCAGGATGTTTGGTCTGATACAGAGGTTGGGACAAGGAATGGCTGTTTAGCCTGCTAAAGATCACCACCGATAAGCTGTAATTAGACCCTGGAACAGCAACATTCCAACTTCTCCACATCACTGAAGTTTTAATCAGTGAGTTCAACCTCTGTAGGCAGCTTCTTGGCAAGAAATTCTTGTCCACACTACTCTTTATCATTAAATGGTCAAGCTTAAATAGCTTGTGTTTTAAGTCCCCTAGTGGACACTGGGTGACAAAGCCACTACCTGTGACTGACACCTCGAAGCTTTGAGTTTTCAGCCACTCTTGAAGCCCCCGAGACTGCCTGGGGCAGGACTGGTTTCTCTAGGCTGTGAACTGCAGTGGAGGCATTAAAGGTCATCGAGGGCTCCATGGCTGTGCCACTGAAGCCCCGTGGCCCACAGTCCTGGGCCTTGTAGTTAACAAGCTGCAAAGGTCCAAAACACAATTACAACATTGCTGCTCATCACTGAAAGAAGTCAGGACAGGAATGCAACGGCAGCACCCTGGAGGCAGGAGCTGATGCAGAGGCCATGAAGGGGAGATGCTTACTGGCTTGTTCAATCTGATTTCATACAGAACCCGGAACCATCAGTTCAGGCATGCATGGCACTGCCCACCATTGATCACTAAATGAGAACATGCCTTACAGCTGGATCTCAAGGAGGCATTTCCTCAGCTGAGGCTCCTTCCTCTGATGACTCTATAGCTTGTGTCTAGTTGATGCATAAAACCACCCACTACACTCATCAAACCTGACCTGGCAGTCTCAAGCCTTTTAAGCCTTGGACATGAGAAGCTTTTTTTGCTCTTTTGGACAGCCACTCTGGGGGAAGTGAGCTGCTATGAAAGGAACCCAGTACTCTGATAGCAGGCTGTTTATGAAGAAGACAAAGGTGTAACTCAAGTAAAGGATCTTGGACTGTATGAGTAAGGGTGAGAGCATCTATCTCCTTGCTCCCGTTGAGCCTTCATCTTACTTCCAGAGAGATCTGCAGAACTTGGTGGCATCCAGTCAGACCATGGCAGAAACTGGAATGAGAGCCTGAGTCAGGAGGAGAGCTGCCAACAGCTGTGTCTTCATAGCGTGTTCTCCCAAGGTGGGGCACTCTGGGCTTCCTCCGGGATCGGTGATGGTTTCCAAGAGCCAGTGACTTCAAAGATAAGAGGCAGAGCTTGCTAGCTCCTTAAGGCTTGGGCTTGGAATGTACATGATATCACTTCTGCTCTAGTCTATCAATCATGCAGCCACAGAGCCCAGGTTCCAAACCAGAGGACACAGACATGTCTTCAAATGAGAAGTCTCAAAAAATTCAGGAACTGCATTCACAAAAATCACAATCTGACCTGCCAGAAATTATTCATATTTATGTCTCATGTAAAATCCCATAGGAAATACACCCACTCCTACTTTATGTGGATTCCTACCATTGCAGCCACTAGACTTTTTAAACTAGTGGTTGACATTTTTTCCAGCCCTCGTAACTTCCCGTGGTCTAGATAAGCTGCCTAATTTATCCTCACATCCCTTCTGTCTGGCAAGCACACCATACAGCACATATCTGTACCCTGTAAAAACCAAGTGTCTGTGGCTGAAATTGCACACACATGCAATCAGTGGACTGTAATGAACAGAAATTGAGAAAGGAGAATGTCAACTAAAAATATCTTATTTAATGAGAACTTCCCAAATGTATGTCCCCCCCCTTCAAATCCACTAAAGTCAAGCTGAAAATTGAAAGTCGAAATGGAACCATAGGAAGACTTCTGTTAAGTCTCCCTGAGGGAGCATGTGCATGGTGCTTCTATCTATAAGCAACATGTGTGATGGTGCTCCTATGGATGGCATAACGGATTTAAAAGTTTTTGATTGCCTAGTTAGGTCATAGCTGCCATAACGTCACAACTTGATCATAGTGACTTACTCATGAGCTTGTGGTGATGATGGTGTGACCACACCTCCAGCAATTCATCTGTAGAAAGGCATGGCACACACAACTATTTACAAAGCATGACACTTGACCATGATAAATGCCTATGTGACTCGTTTATGTATTTACCATACTGTATGTTTTTTATCATTCACAGCGTGCTCCTTCTAGTTCTGGTAAGGATAAATTGACTATAAAACACAATATCATTTACAACAGGAGCAGCCTGACGTCTTCTGTTTACTTCCTCTCTTAATTGCAAAATTTCTTTCATGCTTGATTTAACCTTTTGTTCATCACGGCCCTAGAATCTCCAGGATGGTTTGTATGGCCATTCCTTCCTTATAACCTAGGTGTGTGCCATTACTGTCTGTGAAGTAAGATACCATTTAAAGTTGTGAAAGTATATTCTATGATGTTTTCACAACCACAAAATTGCTTAACACTGTATATTTTAGTGCTTACCCCTATCGGTAAATGACACATGGCAGTAACTATATTAATATTCACCATTTTCCAACATTCCCATGTTTTTACTTTTGTGTTCTTTTCCTTCTGAGAGAAATATGGGCTCAGGTATGACCTTATCTAGTAGCAGGTCACTTCAGCTCTGTTACTGTCCTCATTGCTATGATCAGATATTTAAAAGAAGCAACTAAAAGGGGTATGTTTGGTTTATGATTCAAAGGGGTGCACCGAGTCTATCATGGTAGGGCAAGCATGGTAGCAGGATCATGGCGTGGTTGGTCATACTATGTGTAGAGTCAAGAACATAGAGAGATAAATGCTAATAGTCCACCCATTTTCTCCTTTTTAGTTAGCCTAGGACCCCAGTCCATGGGATACTGCCATCCACATTCTGTTGAGTCTTCTTTCTTCAGTTAAACCATTCTGGAAACACTCTCATACACATACCTAGAGGTATATTTCCACAGCCATTCTCAATTCCATTAACAACCCTAATAACTGTGCCCTGGGGAATTTGACTTCCTTATATACCAGTTTAAGTCATAACATTCAACTCCTGCCTCCAAAGCCTCATAAAGCAAAATGCACTCAGTCTATCTCTAGGCATCCCCATAGTCTAAGGACTTCAAAAGTTCAAAATCTTTCAGAGTCTTTCCCCGACTGTCCCACTCATAGAGCACTAGATTTCTGTTTAACGATGCTAATGTTTTAACTATCACAGCTACTTCCAAGCCCACCTTTTTCTGTTTAGGAACCAGCTCACACTATTACTATTTGTCTCTCAAGCTGGACATTGTTTTCATGTACATGTTTTCTGCTTCACTGTTTCTCTCTCACACTGGATGAGAACTGGGAGCTGTAGCCATGACAACCCGAACAAGATCCTGTTTTGAGATTTCCTCCACCTAACAAATTAGTCCACTACTTTTTATTTCAGCTTCGTGTAAGTTCTCAGGACATGGGCAGAATGTAGGCAGGTCCTTTGCAGACTTCCTGACAGTCCTTGCTCCCTTCCGAGACCTTTGCAGTTAGGCCTCTACAGTCTGCATTTGTCTCACATTCTGGTAATTCTAAAGACCCACTGAGCCCTTTTTACAGTGCTCTGGGGTTTCTCTAGCCTGAAGCTCCAAACTCTTCCCCACTCTTCTTGCAAGTCAACTCCAAAGGCCGAAGAACCACAGTCAGTTTACTCCCATTTCAGACCTACATATCTGTACCCAGTTTTCTGTATTAGTTACCTTTCTTATTGTTTTGACATGATACAGCTTGAGGAAGGAAGGATTTGGTTTGGCTCACAGTTTGAGAGCATAATCCATCATGGCAGGGAAGGCCTGTTGGCACAACTTGAGGTGGCTGGCCATAGCACATGTGCAGGCAGGAAGCTGAGAGATATGGATGCTGTAGCTGTATTCTACTTGCTTTTTCCTTTTTACTGACCTCAGGACCCCAGCCCATGGGTTGATGTATCCAACATTTATAGTGAATATCCCACCCCTCCCCCACCTGCCCTACCCCCACCATAGACAAATTCAGCAGCATGGAGGTTGTCAACACAAAAACCATTACTCTCATCTCAGAGAATACAAGATAGCTTATTGTAGAACCAAGTGTGAGTGACCATGGCCCAGAAACACAGATTTAGGTTACCCCCAAATTCCGTGTTCCAATGTGGAATCAGTTCTGATGGGCGAAGTCTTCTTTCTCTTATTGATTGATGAATAAAACACTGTTGGCCAATAGGGAAGCAAGATAGGTGGGACTAAAAGACAAGGAGGATTCTGGGAAGTGTAGGCACAGTGAGTCACAAGGTAGGACGTGAGAGGAATAACATACCTTTGGACATTTCTCTGGTAAGAGAAGACCACATGGAAATACTTAGATTGATAGAAATGGGATAGAAATTATATCAGAGCCAGCCAATAAGAAGCCCTAGACATTGGCCAACAGGTTCATAATTAATATAGTGTCTTATGTGTTATTTGGGGGCTAAAGTGGTGATGGGACCCTGGTGACTGGCAGAAAAGAGTGCACATAACACAGTTCCATGACTATTTTTTTTGTAGTAACTGTCTTAGTTGGGGTTTCTCTTTCTGAGAAGAGACACCATGATCTTGGCAACCCTTATAAAGGAAAACATTTAATTGGGGCTGGCTTACAGTGTCATAGGTTCAGTCTGTTATCATCATGGTGGGAAGCATGGCAGTGTGTAGGCAAACATGGTGTTAGAGAAGAATCTGAGAGTTCTACATCAGCAGGCAGCAGGAGGTGCATATCACACTGGGCCTGGCTTGAGCATTTGAGATATCAAAGCCCACTCCCAAGTGACACACTTCCTCCAACAAGGATGAGTCACATTTCTCCCCTCTGATCATCGAAGCTTCTTGTGGAAGTCCTTGGAGAGACATAAAGGAGTCTCACCAAGTCTCAGGAAACTGGGACAAGCTGAGAGACTCAGATTGGAGAATATGAAGAGGAGGGTGGGTTAGAGGAACACGTTTTTCTCCTTGTTAAGGATTCAGGCATTCTGTCACCTGGCAGAATGCACTCAAGCAGTATACCCTGATCAACCTAGGGTTCCATGGAGGTGCAAAAGACCCCTTTAAGAGAAAGTCCCCAACCACTTAACAGTCTTTATGCCTGCTCATCTCTTTCTGCTCTCTTCTCTTTCCCACTCTCTTTCCACTCTCTCTTTCCTGCTGTTCTCCTGGGATGGAGGACCTGACTTTTCCTGCCTCCCTCTTCTCTGCTGTCCCCTCTCTCTGTCTCTGTGTCTCTTTACCTCTTTTCTCTTCCCTTCCCCCTTCCATCTCTGTTCCCAGTTGGCCAGCACCTACCCCTCCTTTCACTCCCTTTCCCAATAAACTGCATGTGGGTTTGTTGAGTTTTGTGGTTGGTATTTCATCACCTGTAGCAGCTGTAGCAAAACAGCACTGTGGGCCTCTGGTTCCTTTTCTCTGAATTGATGCCTGAATATACATGATGCTAGCAGTGGTGATTCACTGCCACCACATCAGCAGGGAGGGGAGCTTTGCCTGGTGGTAAGAGCAGCAGTAAGTCATGTCTTGGGTTGCTTTGCTTTTGCACATCATGTAATGCTGGATCACCAATGTTTTGGCCATAGCTGACCCAATGAGAGAGGTGCCTGGGCAGGCCTGGACCTGCCTGGCCAAGAGAGCTTGTGTGAATGCCTCCTAGTGAGACACAGCCTGCTGCCTGTCTCTGGCTGATTTTTCTCTTTATCATTGTAGCATGGTGTGGAAGCAGGGAGTCCCAGCTTTTTGCTAAGCCTTCAATCACTTCCGCCACTGGCTCTCACCAGGAGTCATCCTGCCCTTTTGTTTTCATCACAAGCTAGGAGACTGCTTGACCAGCTCCACCTTAAAAACCCACCCTTCACATTGGGAAACACAAAAACAACTTCCTTGAGAGTGTGGACTACTCAGAATCCTGTGAATCATACTTGCAGAGTTAGTAACTGAGCAGAGATTATTAATGGATCCTGTATACAGGTAAAGCACAGGAAAAACAAACAACAAAACAGTAAAGCATTCTCTGGACCTTTGGCTAATGGCAGGTATTTGGCAATACCTGGACTTAAAAGGCAAGGGGATGGTTAGTAGGTGTGTGTGTGTGTGTCTGTGTGTGTGTGTGTGTGTGTGTGTGTGTGTGTGTGTGTGTATGTGTGTGTGTGGAACTATATGAGCCCAGATATGCACATGTGCAGAAAGTAAAGAAATGAGAGAGGGAAAGAAGGAAAAAGGGAGACAGAGGTGAGAGCGAATAAAGCAAGCATTAGAAGATCTGCTGAACCAAGTTTCAGGTAGGAGCTGGACTTGGGTTGAGACAGTAGCTTTGCAGGGTCAATGCTGAAGGAACAAACATCCTCCTTCTTACCTCCTTTTTACCTTCTAGATGATTCCCGAAACATCTCAAGGCAGCCCTAAGTAGAGAACTGTGTACAGCTCAGACTTTCTGGCTACTCAGCAATCAGAGAAGGGTGGGAGAGGCCTGAAGGACTGGATGGAAGCTTTGCCATCTGAGACCTAGCAGACAATTGAAAACCCACAGTCCCAAATCCGTTGGTTGCATAGTAATAGTAACTGAAATTGGTGTCAGTAGCTCTGTAGATTCTCTTCTTTAAGGTTCCTCTAGAGGGCCCTGGGACAGGCTCCATGCTTGAAAATGCCCCCCTTTCAAGTAGCACTTGCCTGTTGACAGATGCTAATCTTCCTCTTCTATCTTGTGAACACTCATCAGCCTTGACCTTAGATTTCCCCTGGAGCTGCACTGAAGATTATAAAATTTCAAGGGTTTGGCTTCTTATAATTGGTCTCTGTAGTTCTTGACCTCACCTATGAGTCAGTCTTCTGCTACCGAATGTTGGTCTAATGTGATTGTTCCCCTCCTTACAGTCTAGTAGCATTTGATATCAGACTCTTCATACTCCCGTTTCCATGCTCAAATGATTTGATTCCATCTTAAACATTAAACAAAGGGCTCGGCAGCCTGCAGGTTCTACACTTGGGAGGCTTGATGAAGTGCTTGCTTCACCCATTTCTATGCTCATCCCCTTCACAGTGTCATTCTGGAGCCTATGCCTTGGAAGGTGAGGTTGTTCCCTTAAATACCTGGGATCATCATGTATATTGAAAGCAAGACCTCATCTTGGCTGCCCCTCCTGCTAATCACACTAGGTAACCCCGTAGGCCCTGACCTCCTTTCAACAATAGAAGGAAACCGTTCTTCTTTCTTGAGCTATCTGGTATTGTGTGCCTTGGTTTGATTTGTTTAGGGGGCTCTGGCGCCTGCTTTGATGTTTCACATATGTCACTCAAGCCTCCAGACTGGTGCTCTGAGCCAATTCCTGGTTCTCATTCTTACTTTTCTATTTTTACATTCACACCCACTATGCTTTTCTGGTTTGGCTCTTTGGGGCTTTTGATTTGGACCCGAGCTCAGTCTCCATTATTTCCCAACCCTTGACAAGGAAATCGATTTTGGTGGTTTTGTTTGTTTATTTTTTGGCTAAGTAACATGCTGTGATTTGAACATTGCCAAGATCTCTAAAGACCCATGTATTGAAACCTTGGTCCCCAAGGTGGCACTGTTGGGAGGCAGTGAAGCCTCATGTGTCCCCTTCAGGTAATTGAGGGCATGTTTTGGGAAGTCTAGTCTCTCTTTAAGTCTTCTGGCTTGCTAGGCAAGTGGTTTGCTCCATCGTGCACTCCTTTTGTGATGTGTCTCTCTGGCCAGAGACCCCAAACAATAGTGTTGCCTGACTTTAGAATGGCACCTCCAGAATTATGGGGCAAAATGTACCTTTCTCAGTAACTGCCTGTGGTGTTATTTGTGCATAGTGACATGAAGCATATTAATACATGGTTTCCAGACCACTTACACCTAACCTAATGCTTAACGATGAGGAATATCAGCAGCATTTTAGAGGTTTAAGAATCCTGTTTAGAGATTTTAATCTTCATTCTCTTTCAATTCACAAAATCCACACTTTCATATTGACATCTTAGAATAAGGAGGGCTTTAAGTGAGCTGTAAGGTTGTTTGCATGGAGGATATGGCTGGGATTTCTTATATCTTTGCATTGAAATATTAGATGCATCATTTAGAATGCCTTACAGTATTTTGTATTCTGAAAAGAAAATGTCCCTCAGAAATGAAAGACAGCACATGTGTTAAATGCTTCTGAGAGCATCTTACAGCATGTGTGGGAAGTTACAATTTGGGGAAGTCATCTGGCACTTCCTGGAGATGCACCCCGAATTTGGTGATGTCTCCACTTATATAAATGTTACTGTCTTACAAAATGATTTAGAAATAGCCTTATATGAAAGAGAAATTCAGGTTCAAGAGGAACCATGAAATTATCTGGGAACTTTTCCAGGGCAGAAATCAGAGCTGATGAGTCTTTCTTTTTCTTTTTCTTTTCTTTTCTTTTCTTTTCTTTTCTTTTCTTTTTTTTTTTTAAGAAAGGATCTCTCTAGGTAACCCTGGGTAGCCTGGAATTCATAGAGATCCACCTGCCTCTGCCTCCTGAATGTTGGGATTAAACATATGTATCACTGTGCCCAGAGGTGACTGGTGACTTTTAATTATACTGTGTTTCAGCAATCAGCTGCAAAATATCATCCGCATTTTGCACAGTGCTTTATGAGAAACGTGAGCATGAGTGGATTCAAAAGGAATGTTCCAATGCTTGAATTATGTTCAGCCCCTCTATATTTACTTTTCCCCCAGTAGTCTGTTAAAATTCCACCTTTGTCACTGCACCACCACAGTCATCTCATCCCTACCATTTTTACTAGTTATGAATCATTACTATCTCAATCAGAGTCTCATTTCAAACTGGCTACCAGTAATAAACATTGGAACTTGTAACAGGAACCTCTTAATCATGATGACCCGAAGCTGCTTGATTCGGCACCCACCCAATATCTTTATGAGGAAAGCAATGCAGGTGTCTTATTCTTATTTTACATTCAAGATGATAGAAGAAGAACAATTCCTTGCTCGTAAGAGATGTACTTCTAATCAGAATGACCACAGAGGTTGAGCAGCTAGTAAAGAACAAAGGGGAGGATGTTGTTGGTCTTTCTTGTCAGATTTTATTTGGGGGCCACCAGCCCTCAAATAATGACAAGGAGACTTACTGTTAAATATGAAGCCTTGGCTTTTAGCGTAGGCTTCTTCCCAACTAGCTCTTACAACTTAAATTAACCTGCTTCTATTAATCTACACTCTGCCATGTAGTTTTTTTTTTTTTTAACCTCTTCTCCATTCTGTATGTCTGACTCCCTCCATGTCTCGCTGACATCTCCTTTGAGGGCCTAGATTAATTCTGAGTTCCCCCCCCACCCCTGCCCTCTGAAAGTACTGACTATTCTCTCCTGCCTAGCTATTGGTCACTTGGCTTTTTATTAAACCAATCAGGTGCCATCAAAGTAAAACAGCTACACATCTTTACACAGTTTGCTCAAATATCTTGAAACAGGAGGAGAGACTCTTCCCAAGGAAGGAGAATTAGAATATAGTGTTATAAAGAGATAACGGGGAAACTAGGATTAAATAAGAAGCAAATGGGAGGCCAGGACAAAGGGGAGTACTGGGAGGAACAATTTACACCAAAGGCATTTTGAGAAGCCATATGGAAACTTAATACGGTGGAAACTTCTTAAATATATAAATATATGAACAGAATTTAAATAAAGCCACCATATAATGGGGAGACAACGCCCCAGATAGACATCTTTTGCCACTAAGCATAACTTCCAGTGCCAGGAATGAGTTACATTTTATTGCATTATTGGCCAAGGAAGTCCCATAAATCCCTCTTCAAATATAACAGACTATTGTGGTTACCTTCCACAACCTGGCAGTAAGTCCCTATTGCTGAAGACATTGCTTATTTGTGTCATCAAACATGGAGAAATCGAACTGGTGCCCAACCAGAAACTTTGCCCCTTCTGACCAATAGTCATGCGGTACTATGCATACTACCACAAGAGAAAAGTAGTCATAAATATCACTCAGCCACAAACCCTGAGACCAACAATAGATATCTGCCTGTACAATCGTGGTGCAAATGTTTTGGGGGTAACCAACCACATTAAAAATGTATTTAAGGCCCATTCCGTTAGATAAAACCCATACTGATAACAAAAAAGTGGACAAGAACCTGAGACTAGATAGGTCATGGGCCTAGAGGAAACATACTGCTATTAATTATTCTTCTAGCTGGGCGTTGGTGGCACACGCCTTCAATCCCAGCACTCGGGAGGCAGAGGCAGAAGGATCTCTGTGAGTTCGAGGCCAGCCTGGTCTCCAGAGCGAGTGCCAGGATAGGCTCCAAAGCTACATAGAGAAACCCTGTCTTGAAAAAAAAAAAAAAACCAAAAAACAAAAAAAACGTATTCTTCTAAAGGAACATAGCAATAAGATAACTTCTAATGACATATAGTTATGCCTATAGATCAGTGTATTGCCCAGTCCTCATCAGAGAAGTTTCTTCTTTCAGTAGATGCTAATTAACCCGGAGACCCAAAGCTATATAATGGTGCAGAGAGTGGGGGACTTTGGAACACTAAGTCCTAAATGGGGTGTCTCCATGAAACCCTTCCCCTCATGGTTCAGAGAATCATAGAAGAAGAGGCAGAAAGATTGTAAGAGCCAGAGGTGGTGGATGATTCCAAGGAAACATCATCTTCCAGTCACAGCAGGGTTAATACATGCATGAACTCAGAGATGGCCGCAGCATGTGCAAGATGTGCTCAAGATCCCAGCACTGAGAAGAAGTAGACGCAAAGTCTCACCCATTTTCAGAAAGCTATTTGCAATGGATACTTTCTGGGAGACAAATTTTCAACATTAATTTGCAGTATATCAGCCACTACAGGGTAGTTACATGCACGGGAGTAGTTGGCCAGCACAAAACAGAATTCATAATTTTCTTGTGTGATATGTGTGTTGTGTGTGTGTGTGTGTGTGTGTGTGTGTGTGTGTGTGTGTGTGTATGTGTGTGTGTATGTAAATATACATATGTATGTATATATAATTAGTTTTTGTTTGTTTTAGATTTTCATTTTTTCAGAAAGAGAGAGGGAGGGAGGGAGACAGAGAGAAAGAGAGAGAGATAACAAACAAGATGTTGGACAGATAGGGAAGTGAGGAGGATCTGACAGGAGTTGGGGGCAGGGAAAGAATATGATCAAAATACATTGTATAAAATGATTTTGTATTATAAAAGGAAAAAGAAGCCTGGTGTTGGTGGCGCACGCCTTCAATCCCAGCACTCGGGAGGCAGAGGCAGAAGGATCTCTGTGAGTTCGAGGCCAGCCTCGTCTCCAGAGTGAGTGCCAGGACAGCCTTCAAAGCTACATAGAGAAACCCTGTCTCGAAAAACCAAAAGAAAAAAAAAAAAAGGAAAAAGAAATACGCTCCTGGCATGATCAGATGGCTCAGTGGGTAAAGGCACTTGCTGCTTAAACTGATGACTGAGTTCAATCCCTCATCCCATATGACAGAAGGAGAAAACGGATTCCCTAACTTCCACACATGCATATGCACATACATACACATGTACATACATACAAACATGTAAACATGCATACATACAGATGAACATCTACAAGGAATGGTAGAAATAGAAGATGGTGTATGTGTATCGTCATGTAATCGTGAGGTATGTGTATATGTGCTTGCAGCTGCACATGGTCGGTCATATATGTGTCTTTCATCTATCATTCTCCATTGTTATTTTTGAAGCAGGATCTCTCATTGGAACTGAAGGTCATCAGTTTGGCTAGCCTGGCTGGCCAATGAACTTTAAGTTTCTGTCTGTCTTTGCTGCCCTGCTCCTCAAGGCAGGGGTCACAGGCACATGCAGCTATGCTCAGTTTTTCACATATGTTCTGGGTGCCCAAACTCTGCTCCTCCTGCTTGCCAGACAGGCACTTCACAGGCTGAGCCATTGCCCAGATCTCACTTTAAAATTTTAAATGAAAGAATAAATCTAGCCAATGATTATTAATGACTGCTAAAGCACAGCTGACGGAACACTGTAATGGGTAAATTTGTCTGACAATCCTACGCCTATTTGTCAAACTCACTATCACATAAGAGAGGTAGTCACATGTCTTCTGATACAACATTACAGGAAGAGCCTAACACAGGCTTAAATCTTATTAACTCTAAATTTAACAGTCAGTGTACAGGGAATACAGGGTACAGAAGAACACATTGAAGGCTGCCATGATGTGTGTGTGTGGAAGTATGGGCCTTTAAGTCCAGCACTTGGAGGGCTAAGGCAAGAGGATTACAAGTTGGCAATGAGTCTGGGCTATACAATGAGTCCCAAGACACTGTAGGCTGCATAGTGAGACCCTGTCTCCAAAACCAAACCAAAATAATAGCAGCAAAATAAAAGGTGTCATGAGCATGCAATGTAAATCATGAATGTGGAAAGTTCTAGGAAGCAAACAAGATGTTTTTCCTCAACAGATAAAATAGGAGACTTAAAAGAGTTGTGTGGCAGAGGGAGAAAGATTAATATAGTGAAAGACGAAAAGGCCGATCAGATAATGGAACTGTTTGAACTCTGATTTGAGAAAACAAAACTTTTAAGTATTTTATTATTTATTTATTTATTTATTTATTTATTTATTTATTTATTTATTTATTTATTGTGTGTGTGTGTGTGTGTGTGTGTGTGTGTGTACATGTGTGTGATCAGAGGACGACTTGTAGGAGTTCATTCTTTCCTTCCACCAGGGATTGATAATCAGGTTTGTCAGGCTTGGTGGTAAGCAGCTCTCCTGGCCTATGAACCAATTTGAATAAATAGTTGAAATCCCATGTAAAAAATTTTAATGGTAATTCGAACTTAAACGTACCAAAGGCTTTCAAATTTTGTTGTGTATAGTAATGATTAAATATTTTCCAGGGATGTTTTCTGAAGGGACTGATTCTTCAAATTATAAGGCTCCAATAGAAGATTAAAAAAAGGAGCACTGGATGCTGTCCTATCAATGGAACCCATTAAGCCTCAGGAAGAGGACTCCAAACGTATAAATTTCAAAAACATAATTTAAACAATAGTCATTAGGATGCTTAGTGAACTAAGATCTCAGGCAAATGATAACTGACAGAAATTCTGAGGCTGAGGGCCATAAAACTGAATGGAAAAATTCACCACAGGAATGAACATTAGACTTGATCAAGTGGAATGAGCAAAGCCAAAGATAGGCCATTCCAAATCAGTGAATAAGATGTCTGAAAATCCCAGAGGTGGGGAAAAAAAAGGTGAAGAAAGCCTAAGGCACACAGGGATGTCATCACTCAGACAAACATACATATCAAGTGAGTTCCAGAAAGAGAAGGAAGAGAGACATGACCAAAGAGCTAATTAAAGAAATGGTGTCTAAGACCATCCCAATTCTGAAAGAAAAAAAAAAAAGGATGGGGTGGAATCCAAAGCAAGAAAGTCAAAGTACTTCTTAAAGACCCAAAAGAATCCCACACTGAAACTCAATATAATCAAACAGCCAAAATCAAACAGAAGACTGGTAACAAGAGAGGAACAACTTGTAGGCAAGGGAACTTCTACAGGATTACCAGATTTCTTAGCTCAATGCTACAAGGGCTGGAAGGAAGAAGAACAATATATTTATGTTCAAAACACTGCCAACAAAGAATAGTATGTTCTCTCAAGTTACATGTCAAAAATGAAAATATAAAGGCTTCCAGAAGCTGAAAATGTTCATTGACACTAGAAGTGCCTGATAAGAATGCTAAAAGGAGTTCTTCAAGTTGGAATGAAAAGACATTAAATGGCAACATAAAAACATTTAAAAATATAAACCTCAGGGCTAGAGAGATGGCTCAGGAGTTAAGAGCATTGGCTGCTCTTCTGGAGGACCTGCTTTCAATTTCCAGCACAGACACGACAGCATACAACTGTCTGCTCCAGTTCCAGGGGATCAGGCACCTGAATACAGACACACATGTAGCCAAAATACAAATGCACAGAAAACAAAAAAAAAATTTAAAAAGTAAACCTCATTACTAAAGGTAAATATATTAAAGGCAAACACCATATATTATAATATAGTCATGATAGTGCATAAAAATCACTTGATAATATAAAATTTCAAAAACTAAAGATGAAAAAACTGTAAAACTATGTTAATGAATACAAGTACCTATGATTATAATTTGTCACTTCTCAAATATAAATTCTGTATGGGGGAAATGTAAAAGAATTGAGTGTTTAATCCAAGTTATCCATTTAAAATGGGTTAGTACAGAATATTTTGTAATAGTACCATGGCAACCATTTTTTAAAAAAATCTTTATGGTTTATACAGAAGGAAATGAAGTTACCACAAAGGGCCAAAAACAAAACAAAACAAAACAAAAAACCACACGCACACACACACACACACAAAGAAAAGCAATAAGAAAGGGAAAGACAAGACAAAATCACTGTGACAGAAAGTAATTAATAAAATGGAAATAGTAATTTCCAATCAAGTTTCTTTAAATGTAAATGAATTGAATTCTTCAATCAAAAAACATTAGAGAGGCTAAGCAAATAAAAAAATTCAGCTATTACGTTTTCTATAGAGATTTGTTTTAGAATTAAAAATTAAGGACACAGCTGGAGAGATGCCTCAGAGGTTAAGAGCACTAGCTGCTGTTCCAGAGGACCTGAGGCCCAGCACCCACATTGGGCAGTTCACAACCACCTGAAACTCCAGCTCCAGTGAATCTGCCGCTCTCTTCTACACTCCTCTCAGGCGTGTAAACACACACACACACACACACATATATATACACAACTACAAATAAAACAAATTGTTTTTTAGAAAAGAATCCAGGACACATGCAAGCTGAAATAAAAGGATGAAAAAAATATTATTTACATGCAAATAGTAACCAAAAAAGCAAGGGAGGACCTCACATGATGTAAAAATTTATGTTGGGAACTGTCACAAGGGAAACTGATGTTATATGGTGACAAAAGAGTAATTTCTCTAGGAAGATATTACAATAACAATGATGTTTGTATCTAACATCAGATCATCCAAGTAATATTAGGCTAACGTTGACAGAACTGCACAGAAGCAGAGAGAATAACAGAATAATATAAGTGGATAAAGCAAACAGGTAGAATGCTAGTAAGAAAGCAGAGAGTTTGACAGACAGTAGAGACAGTGGAATCTAGCAGACATACATGGCCACACCACACCATCATGGCGAAATATACATTCCTCTTATGCATATAGAACATTCTCCAAGACAGATCATTACTGTGGATCACAAAACATATTTTCATACATGTAAGAAGACTGCGGTCATACAAAGGATCTTTTCCAGTCACCATGGGATAAAATTAGGAATCAATAATAAAAGCAAAACTGGAACACTCACAAATACACAAAAATTGAACACTCTTGAAGAGCTCAGTGCTTCAAAGAGGAAACTGCAAGGATCGCTGCAAAGAATAATGGAGAGCCAATGTAATCTTAAGAAAGCAAAACTCATACTTTTCAAAGTATTGCAAAGTAACAGCCATCAAAACAGCATAGCAGCCGGGTGGTGGTTTACGACTTTAATCCCAGCGCTTGGGAAGCAGAGGCAGGTGGATCTCTGTGAGTTTGAGACTAGCCTGGTCTATAAGAGCTAGTTCCAGGGCAGCCTCCAAAGCCACAGAGAAACCCTGTCTCGAAAGACCAAAAAACCAAACAACAACAAAATAAACAAACAAAAAACCAAAACCAAAACAAAAACACAGCATAGCATTGACATAAAGATGGGCATGAGAAGCAGTGGATTAGCATGAGGAGCCCAGAACTATCCCCTGCATGCATATGATCAAATCATTGGCAAAGTTCCCAAGGCTATACAGTGGAGAAGGACAATCTCTTCAGCGAATGCTGCTGGAGAAGCTGGACATCCATATGCAAAAGGAGAGCAGCTAGATTCTCACCTTATGCCACGCTCAAAAACTAGCGGAAAGTGGATCAAAGACCTAAGGAGAAGACTTGAACCCACAAAACTTCTAAAACAAACCTTAGAGGTATACATCATGACATCGAATTTGGCAATGATTTCATGTGTCAGTCACCAAATAGCACAAGTAATGAAAGTAAAGATAACCAACTGGGATTGAACCACACCTGAACACTTCTGTATAACTAGAAAACACTCAGTGAAATCAAAGACAATCTTCAGGAGGGGAGAAAAATGTTTGCAAATCATATGTCTCAAAGCGGGTGACCAGGACAGAATAAAGAACTCCTGGGGCAGAGTCTTCATCCAGTTGCTGTTCGAAGCAGAAACAGACATCCATAGCTCAGCACTGAACCACACTACTGAAATTTAGTTGTGGAGAGGGAGGAGGGTTGAGCAAAGGAGCCAAAATGGGGATGGAGAGACCTGCAGAAACAGTGGATCTGACCTACTGGTAGAATGGAGATCCTAGTCATAAAGCTGGGAAAACAGCATTGGACCAAACCAAACTCTCTGAATGTGGATACCAGCTAGGAGCCCAAGACAGTCTATGGGCCCTCTGACAGTGGAGCCAGTCTTTATCCTAGAGCACAAATGGACTTTGGGAGCCCATTCCCTATGGAGGGATACTATTGCAGCCCAGATACAGCAAGGAGGGTCTAGGCCCTCCCCCAAACAATATAACAGACTTTGAAGGTCCTTGTTAGAGGGCCTCACTATCCCTGGAGAGGAGTCTGGGGGTGGGTTGGGGTGGGTTGGGTGGAGAACATGGGAGGAGGGGAAGGTGAGGGAATGGGGGGATGGATATGCAAATATGAGTAATTAAAAATTAAAAAGAACTGGGGTCAATAGCATAAGACCTAAATCTCTATTTTCAATGAAGATATACAAATGGCAATAAGCATATGAAATGACATCATCATTAATTACAGTAATCAAAACCATAATGAGGCTAGGCAGTGGCGGCACACGCATGCCTTTAATCCAAGCACTTGGGGGGCAGAGGCATGCAGATGTCTATGAGTTCAAGCCCAGCCTTGTCTGCAAAGTAAGCTCCAGGACAGCCAGAGCTCTATTCTGTTACATAGAGAAACCCTGTCTCAATAAACAAAACCAAACCATACTGAACTATCAATTGCTGCCTGTATACATGGATACTACAAAAACAAAAGGAATGAAGATCTGGGCCTAGTGGTACATAAATGTGATCCCTACTTGGAAGAGTGAGGCAGAAGGATTATAAGTCCAAGACCTCCCTCATGAGTTTAAAACAAGCCTGGGCAATATACAGAGACCCTATCTCAAAATAAAAAAATAAAGAAGACGTTAGGAAGATAGCTAAGTGGTAGAACACTCAGCTAGCATATACAAGGGGTAGGTAGAATCCACAATACCACTAAAAGAAAGGGGGAGAGAGAGAGAGAGAGAGAGAGAGAGAGAGAGAGAGAGAGAGAGAGAGAGAGAGAGAGAGAGAGATGGCTAACGGAATGTGTGTGTGTCTTAAACCTCAAAGCCCACCCTCAATGACACACCTCCTCCAACAAGGCCACATCTCCTAATTCTTTCCAAACAGTTCTACCAACTGCTGACCAAACATTCAAATATATGAGCCAACAGGGGCCATTCTCATTCAACACAGACACCCTGCCATCCTACTCCTGACTCAGGGGCATACTTGTTTAACTATATTCACTGCAGAATTTTTTCACAGTGTCCAAGAGATGGACACAGTTATTGACAGAGAAATGGATAAAAGAAGCATGGGCTATGTGTACAATGAATTATTATTTCAGCTTTTGAAAAGGAGGAAATCTGTCACAAGTTACATGAAGAACCTTCGGGACATTTTGCTAAATAAAATGAACCAGTCACAAAAGGACAAATACTGCACAATCCCACTTATGGGAGTTTATCTAAAGTTACCAAACTCATGGAAATAGAGAACAAAGTAGAGGGTGCCAGGGCCTGAGGGGAGGAGGAAGTGGGAAGTTGTTTGGCGAGTAAAGAGGCAGAATGGGTCCGGGGATCTGCCACACAACAAAATACAGACGGTTAGCAATATGGCAGTGAATGCTTGAAGCCTTTACTTGAGTGAATTTTATGCTGGGATGAATTGGTACAATTTCTTTTTTAAACCCAGTGAGAGTTAAGGCATGGATGACCACTAAGTAGGGCCTACTTGTTTGGCCTGTTATTGATTATCAATTATTGAAGTTAGCTGATGAATATTGGGGCTCATTGTTTTACGTTTTAGTATATATTTTGTATTTTATAATAAAAACTAAAATGACTTTAAATAATTTCTTTTCTTATCCTGGGAAGGACAACTTTCTCTTCAGTTCTTTGAATTAAAAAGGCAAGGACTATTCTGTCTTAAAATCTAAGTCCAAACAGTTGATGGGAGGGTGAAGAGGGCAGAGCAGAGTCAGACAGGATGGAGAAGTTCAGACAATGCCTCTGTCCTGAAATGGTCTAGGCCTCGTCTTGCAGCCCATGGTCCAGCCACGGCTCATGCCAGATGCACCTTGACCATCAGTCCAAAACTTGCTCAGTCACATTTCTTCTGAGAATTAGCCAGTACATGATACAGAAAATTCCTCTTAAAACATATTCTTTCCCCATTTATTTCTCTTTCCCACAAGTCTTCTTTATAAGGTTAAACCTTATAAATTGCATCTGTTGCTAATTTTTTAAAATTGTACTTATTTAAATGTTATGTATTAGTGTTTTGCATGTATACCTGCTTGCCAGAAGAGGACATCAGATTCTCTTACAGATGGTTGTGAGACACCATGTAGTTGCTGGGAATTGAACTCAGGACCCTGTTGCTAACATTTATATGCCAGGAAAACTTAAGGAATCTGTTCACAGTAAGATCTAGAAGTCCAGCTATTCATGTACATCTTTGGAAGAAGGAAATCAGAACTGGTATAAGATCTGCAAATGACACTTTTTTTTACTTTTATAATTTCAACGTAGTAACTTTTAAATGTTTTTATTATGTATTCTGCATAGTTATCTGATAATGGATCCATTATAATATTTTCTTCTACATACATAGTACACATTGATCATATTCTGTCCTAGTAACCTGTCTTCTCCCTCTCCTATTCCTACTGTTGTCCTTATTCTTTCCTAGCTGGTCCTCCTTCCACCTTCATATCTTTTGTCTTATGACCCAGTGGGAGCATGGGTGTGGAGTTATTTACAAGAGCATAGGCACCTTATCAGAGGCTATGCTACAAACTTCTCTCCCTCCTCTGGCAGCTAGTAACTGCTTAGAGAACCTCCCCTACTGTGTAGGATTCTGATGGGCCCAATCTTGCACAGGTATTCATCGCTGTGAGTTCAGGAGTGCAACTGCCATCCCAACTTTAGAGGACAATATTCCCAACACACCCCCTCTTCTTCCAACTTTTACATTCTATGATCTCCCTGAGCTTGGAGGAGGTGGTGCAGATACACCATTTGGAGGTGAGCGTTTAGTAACAACCACTTATTCCCATCTGTTTGCCCAGCTGTAAGTCTCTGAAATTACCATTGTCCATCGCAAAGCTGAGAGTAAGCACTGATGTAAGGGCACAAACTCCGTTATTATAGAAGGTGATTTGACAGGCACGTTGCGGTCTGTTTGGCAAGACAGCATCAGTAGCTTCCCTCTAGGGCTCATGAATTCTCTAGCTGTGGGCTTTCCACCAGGTTTATAGTATCATACATGGAGACCTTCCAGGGATCAGGCCTTAAATCCAATAAGAAATAGATTTGCCACTGTTTCACCAACAGACACTTTTTTTTTTTCTGGCCAGTAGTGTAGCACATAAGGCCCACAGATGAATGAGATTGTTGATGACAAATCTCCCTAGCAGCCTGCAGAGTATCCTCTGGCACAATGGGTATAGCCAGCAAGGAAGAAGCTTCCAGCCCAGTTCCCACAATTAAAGCATGCACTGGCTTAGCAGCAGAGCCTCACCATCTAGTTCCGATGGGCAACAGCAGTGTCAGCAGCCTTAAGTCTCTTGATCAACAGCTTGTAGGAAGGTAGCTTACCCCTGGCATGAGAATTTTTCTTTAATAACCTATGGCTTCAGAGAAGAAGTTTATGTAGTTGAAGGTTTTGAAGGTTGTTTTTTTTTTTTTTAGAAAATGTCCAACTCTGCTCCCTTACCTACTACAGGGCTCCATGTTGTGAGTCCTCTTCATGAATATTTCCCCAACCTAGTGTGAAACACTGCATTGTTCATACTTTTAAAGGTTTTTAAAAGTCTTAGAATACCTATGTCTTTAATCTAGATCAGTCCACATGGATCCTGAGGGTCACATGCACCTTGGGATACCAGTGAATGTGGTCCAACTCAAAACATTACACTTGGGTAAACAAGTGTGAGGTCACCAACATCATTGTCATCACTCTAACTCAACTTCAGTCTGGGAGCATGAAATTTGTGGGTGACCATATTGTATTGCAATGTCCAAAGGTTTGAAACAGTCTGAGTCCTCAGCTGGTCATCTATCTAGTACTTGAGAGTAACTCCGGATCACATGGCTTCAGTGGCCCCACCAAACCTCACGTTGGAATAGATTCCTTACTGTAAAGCATTAAGAGGGTGGTGTCTCAATTGAAGTATCCTGTATGAAGATGCACTGAAGTTACCTGAGGTCAGGAGAGTGGGACCCTAATGCAATGGCTGTGCCTTTGTAAGAAGAGAGAAACCCAAGCTAGCATGCTTTCTCCATTGCACCATTGGATAGCCTCCTCACACCGGGATGCAACAGGAAGGTGCTCACCAGGTATGGACCAGATGATAGCACCATGGTAGCGTGAAGCAGAACTACGAACGAAATCAACTAATCTTTCTTTCATAAATTCCCAAGCTGTGGTATTCAGTTATTACAAAGGAAAACAGACTAAGACAGACTGCTAAGGAGTCCTCGGATTTGCTGTCCACTCCCTGCATGGGTCTCCTCCATGCTATGGGCTTAACACACTTTCATTCTTAGATAAATACTGCAAAGTTTAAAATTGTATTTGCCT
Organism: Cricetulus griseus; assembly: GCF_003668045.3. Classification (NCBI taxonomy): domain Eukaryota; kingdom Metazoa; phylum Chordata; class Mammalia; order Rodentia; family Cricetidae; genus Cricetulus; species Cricetulus griseus. The sequence continues at coordinate 5,691,114 of NW_023276807.1, forward strand.
CTTGCCTGGAAATGAGCAAACTGGTTAGCAAGAACGCAATGACAGTAATGAGTTTGCGCGTTCCCCTCCAGTGGTTTCCTTTGGTCTGCAGAGTGCCTCATGTTGTACACATACAGCCGGTCAGTGTTGAAAAGATAGAACTCATCCGTGTGTGTGTGTGTGTGTGTGTGTGTGTGTGTGTGTGTGTGTGTACATGTTCATGCATGTGTGTGCATCTGTGTATAGAGGCCAGAGATTGAGGCTAAGTGTTCTCTTCAATTACTCTCTATCCGGGTTTTAATTTTTTAAATTAGATTTGGTCCTTGACAGTTTCAAACAGATATATGATTCATCCTGATAACTCTCTCTCCATACCCTCTCTTTTCTCTCTCCATCCTTGCCAGTCTCCCCACTTCTCCCTACCTATCCCCCTTTCCTAGATTCATGACTTGTGGTTTAGTTTAACCAGGGCCATCTGTGTGGGCATTGGATTGGGACTAAGTACTGGAGACTGCTGGAGTCACCAGTGGTTACACAACTAAGGAAATGACTCTCTTCTCTCTAAATCTATTAGCAGCCAGTGGCTCAGCAGTAAGGTGTAGCGAGCCCCCCAGTCCCTCTTTCCCACCTTAGCTTTTAATCATTTAAGAATTTCATGTGTGTAATACAATGAAATATGATCCTACCCACCACCCTTTTCCCTCCACCTTGTATGATTTACTATAATCATCACCATTATTATTATTATTATTATTATTATTATTATTATTATTATTATTGAGATCTGCTGACTCAGCTAGACTGGCTGGCCAGGGAGCCCAGGGAGCCCAGGGAGCCCAGGGAGCCCAGGGAGCTTTCTGTCTGCCTCCCTGGACCTGGGATTATCTGGGTACAGTGCTATTCCAGGGATTATTCATGTATAGTGCTCTTCCTGGGATTGTCTGTGAACAGCATTTAGATGAGTGTTGGGGACAGAACTCAAGTTTTCATGATGTGGCCGCAAGGACTTACCAAATCAGTCATTTCTTCAGCCCTCCAAATGTATGTATATTCACTGTCCCAGGATGAGGTGTCGTATCAATTAATTATCCAAATTAATTAATAAAATATTCTTTTTTCTTTATTTTAACTTCAGAGTAAATGAAGCATGTTGTCATTTATTTCTTGATGTAACTGAGATATAGCTTATAGATAACAATACTTAAAGATTGTTAGATGTGAAATTTGTGATATGATTTCTAAAAACATAAGCAACATAAGTTTTTTTTAACTTGGATTTCCAAAACAAAACAATGCAATTATTGGGGCTAATTACTATTGACAATCTAACAGACTGTATGTTTCATGATGAAGGGGACTTTCGGGACCTAATGCTGTGGATTGAACATCCTCATGAAACCCTTAGAGACTGAACATCTCTGAGGGCAGCTGCTCTCACAGCCGAAATCAGCTGGCTGTTCATAGACTCACCAGTGCTCCAGCACTGTGGCCTTTTCGATGGTTCAGAAACTACTGGGCAGCCAAGGCTGGGGACAGTGCCAGTGCAGGGGCTCTGCCTAGCTGGCTGTGTGGGAAATGTGATTGGGGGAGGGGCGTTAGAGGGATCAGTTAAGAGCACTTGTGGCTTGCTCTGGTTAGTCTCATGTCAACTTCACATAAGCCAGGGTTATCTGGGAGGAGGAACCTCCACTGAGAAAATGTCCCCATCAGATTGGCATGCAGACAAGTCTGCAGGGGGTGTCTCCTTAAGTAACAATTGGTGTGAGAGGGTCCAGCCCATGGTGAGCAGTGCCACGCTTGGGAGGGATAAGACAGGTAGCTGGCCATAAGCCTGAGCAGCAAGCCAGTTAAGTGTTCCTCCATAGTCTCTGCTTCAGTTCCTGCTTCCAGTTCTTGCCCAGTGTGTTTGTTTGAATTCCCTCAATGGTAGACCATAGTGTGGAAGTGTAAGCAGAATAATCCCTTTCCTTTCCAAGTTGCCTTTGGTCATTAGTATTTTATCATTAAAAACCAAAACCAAAACCAAAACCAAACAAAACAAAAAACAAAGTAATCAAACTAGGACACTGCTCTTCCAGAGGACCTGAGTTTGGTTCCCAGCACTCATACCAGGAAGTAGGCCTATGGCTCCAACTTCCTCTTCTGGCCTCTATGGCCTCTGGTGGTATACATACTCATAAATTTTTACAACTTAAAATTTTGAAAGGACACATTCTGTGCTTGAAAGTAATTATCGCAATGAGTAGAGTGAAATATCTCTCCCAAAATGGATTCAGTAACATTATTAGGAAAACTGGGGTCAGCTGGATGAAGTGTGTATCGACGAAGCAGATAGGTTGCTCACGGGTGGACGAGGCACTTGCATATATGCTTTCGTGTTCAGAGTTCAGAGGTCAGTGTCAGTTTTAGGTCAGGAGCCCTAGACCTGCTTTTTCCTTTTGTCAAGACAGGGTCTGTCACTGGTCTGGAAGTTGCTGCTTATTCTAGCCTAAGGATTGTGGTGATATTTTGTTTGTGATCTAACACATAAAGCTTGCCTGAAGACCAGAGGGTGGAGCTAGCCACTAGTTAACCAAAGAGGCCAGGCAGTAATGGCACACACCTTTGATCCCAGCACTTGGGAGGTAGAAGCAGTAAGATCAGGAGTTCAAGGCCATACTGAGGCTACACGATATTGATCCAGTCTAAAAGAAAATAGAGCTCACATCTTCTTCGATCCCAGCACTTCCGATTACATGCCTTTAATTCCAGCACTAGGGAGGTGGAGACAGGAGTGATATGGCTGGGCGGATAGAGGAATATAAAGTTGGAGGAGACAGGAGCTCAGAGCATTCAGTCTGAGGATTTATAGGGACAGGATTGCTCCTTTGTCTGAGGATTCGGTAGAGGTAAGAATTAGTGGTTGGCTGCTCTGCTTCCCTGATCTTTCAGCATTAACCCCCATCCTGTCTCTGTCTCCCCAGTGTTTGGACTAGAAGCAAGCAGTACCATGACCAACTATTGCACACGGCTTCTGAGGGCTGAGCTCAGGTCACTAAGCAAGCACAAATGGTAAGCACTGACTGATCTATCTCCCCAGTGCCCAATCAATTGATCTTGAGTTGGATGCTTTGAGTTGTTACATTTGCTAATCAGAAAAGGACACTTAGAGTGAAGAATGTTTCCATTTTTTTTTAAAAAAAAAAGGCAGGGGAAGGAAAGTGTAAGTCCCTTATGTCAAACTACTGTGGCTACGTATTAGACCGGTAGGACAACTCTGATAATGAGACATTTTGGAATGGGAAGGCAGCCAGGCAGTCAGTATATGTCAAAGGTACTTGTTTACTGGCTGTGAGCAGGGTATGGTGGTGCCTAGAGGTTCATGATAAGATTTTGGTCAAGGCTTTTTACAACATTTGGGGATGTGAAAGAGTTTGCTGTTGCTGTTGTTGCCTCATAGCAAATAGAGTGGTATTTGTTTGTTTTGGTTTGATTTTGAGACAAGGTCTCTGTATAGCCTAAACTGGAATCAAATTCACAATCCTCCTGCCTTATGCTGAGATTACAAGCATATCATCCAGCTCCTCCTGGCGGTTAATCTTCCTCATCTCTTTTCATCACCAAACACTCTTGGACCTTGTAATCTAATTTAGGATAACTCCGAATTTTTCTCTGATCGATAGTTTATACAATAGTAGTGCATTTGTTTTAATGTCTCAGTCTTGATCCTTGTGTTGTGATGTATGTATGATGTTAGCATTAGGGAAAGTGGAAGATGGTACAATAGAAATATTCTGTGCTGCTTTTCCATGAGACTAAATGAATTTCAAGAGAAGAGGTATATGTGTAAATAGATATGCATGCCTAGATACACAATGTGTGGAAATCTCTCTTTTATAAAGAGTGCCATAGGTTTTGGGCTACAGAATTTTGATACCACCTGGATGCCATTGCTTTGCTCATTTCAAACATCAAACCTACACTGGGAAATATTTGGAGAGGGGCCTTGAAAAATGGCATTCCCCTGCCCAGTGCAGTCAGCTCGCTCTTGGAGTACTGTCCAGTCCTGCGGATCAGTTTGGGTCCCTCATTGTGGTGTGTCTGCACCTGGCATTGTGGGGCAGGAGCCTTGCTCCATCTCTTTTATGTCCCAATCATGCTGCTTTCCGGCCACCCATTGAATCGGGTCTCTACTGCATTTCACACTTGGATTAACTCAATCATGCAAATTATGTCAAGCCCAAAAGAAATCAGGCTGTGGGCAAATAAGAAATGCTAATAAAAATAGAAAATACAGCTCACAGCTGTGGTGCTCCTTTTATGGAACCGTTGCCCATGGACCCCAGATTCACGTGGCCTGGCCCAGTGCAAAAGGGAGGGATAAACAGAGTTGAGTTCTAATATAAATAAATAAATAAATAACCCACAGTGTAAATTAGATTCCCAAATCTTGATGTACCTCTTCACAGGAAAATAAACTGGTTTTGACATGATTGGAAGAACTGAAGTACCCACTCAAAGCATTCCTTGGAACATTTCGTTTTGTCTTTCCCAAGCTGAGATTTCTGGAGGGTTCTTTGTAAGTTGATTAATACTCCTTCCTGTATAGATGCCATAATGGGCTGACCCCTGGCCCCTGCTCTGCTAAGTCCTCCACTGGGAATGTACTGTGGTAGGCATTTCTGTCACACTAACGGTCCTCCAAGGTCCAGTTAAAAAAAGAAATCTCTTAGTTCAGAAAGAGCCTCCCCCCACCCCGACTGTCCTCAAGAGAGCTTGTCTTGTTTGGGTGGATGTTTACATGTATTTTTGTTATTATAGTAGTGTACATGATACGGGGTAATTTGTTCGGAAAGGAGGTTTACCTAGCTCATATCTTTGAAAGCCGGAAGTCTGTGATAAAGTGTTTCTATCTATCTGGCTGCTGCTGGTGAATGTCCTGGCTTCATCGGACCCTGGCAGGGAAAGGAAAAGAGCCAAGTGCACATGTGATCTTGCTTTATAACAGCCTGATTTCTAGAGAAGTAACTCTCCCCTAGGATGAGTGTTACTCCTTCCAACAGTAGTGGTGCTGTGTCCTAACTGCCTCTCGTTATGGGCTCCACTTCAAAGATTTATCACCATATTCTACCATACTAGCTAGCCATTGAGCCTCCAGCACATGGACGCTGGGGCCTGTATTCAACACAAATTTAAGCCACTATAGTGACTTTAATTCTGTTGCTTTACCTAGGGTTAGTGAAGCATCCAAGCTCCTCAATGCTTAACACACACATGTGCTATTGGAGAAGCCAGGCTTCCCAGCTAGCTCCTGCCAGATCTGGCATCCAGGTTTATTCTCCCCATTATGGGTTCTCAGTGAGTATTTCCCGAAGGATTTATGGGAGTTTGGGTCTAACAGCAAGAAAAGATCGTTTGTGTTTCTGGCTTCTATCTGAACTGTTCTCCCTACTCAGGAGATGTGGTTTCAATTCGATAGCGGTACAGAAAGAAAAAAAAAATGACCCTCCATGTGTGTTTCTAAACAAGAACCAGGAATGTGCAAAGAAGTGCTGGTCTCTACTGGAAGTGCTGGGAGGCATGGCTCCAGCTAATCTGATGCTGAACCCAAATACATAGCAGGTGCTCAGTTCGATTCCCTGCTTCCCTCTAAGTTGTTACTCCCTCTCAGACTTGGGTTTCCTGTGGGGATTTCACCTATTTTAACTTTGAAGCCCCTGACCTAAGATATCTAACCTACAGAGAGAATTTCCCGTAAGCACCAACGTGGGTTCGATTCATGCTTATTGAGTGCAGAGCCAGCATTTCAAACTTCTCCGTATCAGTCACAGCAACCAGGCCAGAATGGAGTCATACGAGTTCAATTGTCATCCAGCCAGTGAGCAGGACTGGCAGGAGGTTTCTGTAAATGCCTTCCCTTCTCAGAGCTCCCGGGGCATGAGGCTTGGGAACACTGTGGGGGAAAGATGGCCATTTCCAGCAGATACATCTCTCCTGGGAGATGGATGGCAGTATGGGGTGGTATTAACAGCAATGGCAAGAGTAACTTCCTGTGCGCCTCTGGCAGAACACACTCTGGGCTGACTATATACTCATTATTTCATTTAATCCTTACACACCCCTGTAAGGAATGTGCTAAGTGCCCTATAGATTGCCACACATAAAGAAGGGCTGTTTTGGGAATCTCAGGAGCATGACGTCTCATAACTCCTGAATGAGCAGGAAAACCTACCCTTACCCTAGCCCTACTATTACCTGTAAATAAGCCAAAGCAAAGACTTAAAAAACTGTTTCCTTATAAACATTAAATGCTCTGAAGAAAGGGCCTAGAAGATGCTGGCCCCGTTTTCTGCGTTGCTGTAAACATTTGGGTTGAGGAGGGTCTTATCCCTGTAACTGGAAAAGGATGTTAAAGAATATTTGATACAGGACTATACTTGATTGACTGACCACAGGCACATCCAAGCTGTCTGCAAGGGTACCCCTCTAGGATCTGTCTGCAAGAGTCAAGTACCAGCACAGAGAGTTGTACCAAACATCCTGCAGAAGCTGCACCAGCAGACCCTAGCAAGGCTCCTCAGCCTATCATTCCCACTTCCCCTAAAGAGCATTGTGACAAATATCAGCAATAAAAGTATTAACTTCATCACTTTTCTCTTAAACCAAATTCCTTACACTTCATCCTACTAGGTGGGTTAAAAGTGGGTTCAGAGTCTGTCTCTCCTTGGAGGTGACTGGCGTGTCTTCCTCCATTCAAATTTAGAGAAAAATGCCCAAGCTTAGAAGTGAACTCACTTCTAGAGGCTTATTGGAACTCAGAGCACATCCCCTTGACAGATACAACAGGGATTAATGAGCCATGACCAGAAGTTTGATTTTTCTGTCAAGTGCTCCCATCCGTTTTTAATAAACAGAAGAACAGCAGCAACTCCACTGCTTGCTCTCCATCGCGGAAGTGAGGCTGCTTGCTCCTGGTAGCCGGTGTGCTGAGCAGAGTTAGGATGGTAAATGACTGACAAATGCATTTATGAGCCCCTTCGGTCTGCTTCTCTGGTGGCTGGCTTTCTCCCCAAGTTCCATTTCTCTGTCTCTATTCAATGTGGGCGGCTCAGAGCTTTGCCAAGGGAAACCGTCAAGTGCAATATCACATTTACAACTAAATGGCTTCAATTTCGTGCCACTGGGGCACTATCTGTGGTGTAAAACTGCCAAAATACCCACTGTTTTCCCGTTAAACCACGCTGGGTGCTCCTTCACAGAGGCCTGGTTCCAGTGAGGACTAGAAGTTGAGCCAAAGTACAGCTACCCTGCAACAGCAGATGGTAAGAAGCAGGTCAGGCTGAAGAGCAACTCCCAGCAACCCGGTCCTCCTCCTTCGTGCCCACAAAGCTGTATTTGGTCTCAGTTAAACAAAAACAGTTCTCACCCAGTCTTGTTCTGCTCACACTCACTGAAAATAATCGCATTGCTCACAAAAGTGTTGTTTCTATTGTGGAAACAACAAAGTGGTATTTTTCTTTTCTCTTTCTTCCTGCCTTTCTCTCATGCTTTCAATTTCTCTTTTTTTCTTTTTGGTCTTGTGAAGCAAGCCGGGATGTTCATGGGGGGGAGCCTTCTTTATTCCCTGAGAGCCTTGCTGAGAACGGCTGCCTTTAGCCATACTGTCCACAGGATGTCCCCAGTGTTCCATGGAAATTCCATGGAAAGGGCATTTACCCGGTAATGCAAAAGTTGTTTCTTAAGGAAGAAAGGTCAGAGCACAGACCTTTGTCCCATTTCAAAACGAGCTGGCTTTGCACAGGCTGCCTCAGCACCACCATCAAGCATCAAAGCCATGTGAGTTGAGGTTGTCCTTGAAGTAGAATGTGCCACCTACAAGTAAAGCCACTAAACTTAACAGCCCAGAGCTGATATTTAATCGCCCCTGAAGAGAAGTCACCCTGAGGCAGAGTTAATAACCAATACCAGATCTTATTTTTTTCACTTTAATTTTCTTTAAAAGCTTCATGCTCAAGCAATGTGGTGACCAATATTTGGTGAAATTATATGCTGTTGAAGATACTCCTTGAGCTGACATATTTATTAAATCCCAAGATGACGGTCTACAAGAACTTAACAGAGAAACACTGGAAAGGAGTGTGAATGTAAACTTATTATTGAGTAAAAATAAAATCTTTAAAAACTTAAAATGGAAGTAGAATAATTAGTCCATTTCCTTATTGCATAATTTCAGAGGTGATTCCACAATGACACAAGAAGGCTTCTAGGCTACTATGCACAAGGTGTCAAAGGGACAATTTCCAAGGAAGAGGGCACATCCATCAACCCTTTTGGAGGCTGGGTACGAAATATCCGACTTCTCTCATTTAAAAGGTAGATCACAGATTTCAGTGCCGGGTCCAGTCATTCAAGGACTAAGGTAGTTTGTTGGTTTCTTCACTGGCTTGGATGAACTCCATTTTAACCAGACTTCAACTAGCTTCTGTTATCACAGCTTCTCTGAGTTGAACCCATAAGTATATTAGGATAAAAGGTTTTTGCTAGCTTAGCTATAGCCTAGGAGAGTCTGGTTTCCTCCATTGGGCAGGGGTGGGGGGAGCTGTCAGAGAAACCCGTGACTTGCCTTAGGGAAGATGCACAGGGAGTCTAGATGGTGTCTGCTTCACTGTCATTTGTTTATATACCCAGCTATACAGATCTGAGAGTCTGTCATTTCTAAATACTAACGGAAGCCATGCTTTTCCTGATGTAGAGGCTTTTGTGGTCTTAATTGTGCCCAGCCGAAGTCCCCATGATTTTATCCTTGAGTACGTCACAATGTGTCTGCATTTGGAGAAGAATTTTTTAAAGAGATCTTTAGCCTAGGTCACTGGGGCGGGACAATATCTAGTACGACTGGTTTACATGTAAGAAGAAAAGATCAAGATATCACCATTCACAGAAAGGCCCTCGGAAGTTGTGAGAGAAGATGGCATACGAAGGCCAAGGCAAGATGTCAGGCAAAACTAACCCTGAGAACACCCTGATCTCATTCCAGCCCCTGTCGGCATTCATGGTACTATTGTGGCAGTTCTAGAAAATTAGTCCAGAAGCAAATGTCCTTCTTGGTACTCCTAGTTGTGTAATAATACTTGTTGCCAGCTCTTAAGTTAAATACAGTTCATGCCTTAGTAATAATGGCTGACACAAGTAAATGCAATGAATCCACCTGTCATGAGATTCACAGATATATATTTCTCTAGTATTGGAGGCAACCATCCTGGTTGAAATCCTCACTTTTACAAGAGAAACTGGGCTAAAGACTCTGTCCCCCACTACTCCTGCACCCACACTCTGAGATTCCTGGAAAACCAACAGTAGGGAGGGTCTTAAAAAGGCAGAAAAGAGATGCAGTCCTTTCTCCATAGTGCTCTGTCTAAACCACTAATTTTGGAAACAAACATTGTGTTTTAACCTTGTATGGGTGGGTTTTAAACAGGGTACACTTGTTCTAGCAAATAAACCAGGTACCGTGGAATGAAACTTGGTGCTCACTCTGTAACACAAATTCTAAAAGGTCTTAAGTATGAAAGCCCAGAGTCAGATATTGTGGGGTGAAAGCTGACATATCAGAGAAGCAGAACAGCCAGCCTTTGTGAAACCCTCAGACTGAGAAGAGACAAGAGTTCCTGCCTTCCCCAGCCTGTATTCCTCTCTTTGCCCAACTATATTGCTTCCTGTCTGTCTGTACAGACCTCCAGACTTCTATGGTTAGCTAATGGCTAGCTCTGCCCTCTGATCTTCAGGCAAGCTTTATTTGTTAGAGTATAAACAAGATATCACCACATCCCTCTTAATTATTGGGTCACATCTTTTCTCTGTTTCAAGGCACATGTATGTAACCAGATGGTTACCTGTCAAATTACCTAGTATTTTCAATTCTCTCTAGAACGTACCATGGACCATGGTGGCCAAAATAGACCATGTGGCCAAAAGTGAGCAGAGAATAGTCAGCCTTCAGGGAGAGGTCTGTGGCTGAACCCTCCTAGCCTGGTTGGTGATGCCTGGGGTGTACATGCATCTAGCCCATTTGATTTATGTCTGTTTCAGCACTTACTGTATCTGAACGATTTAGAGTGGGCTGTGTCTTATAGTCTTTTGTTTCTCCACACACACAATGGGCTCCCTAAAATGCCCCTTGTGCTGTACATGGCAGATGCACCTGGACAAAGCCAGGAAGTAAGTCCTCCTTCCATATCCAGGCCTACAGACTCTGATGCCTGAGGTCTGGACCAGTGAGTGTGACTCGCCAGCCTTTCCTGTGTCTATAGGACCCGTCTGGAGCTGGCATGGCTCGATGCCCAGTGCCTGTGCCACATAGCCCATGGCCTCATTGGAAATATCTCAACTTTCTGTCTCTCTCTATGTCTCTCTGTGTCTCTCTGTGTATCTCTCTGCCTCTGTCTGTCTGTCTGTCTGTCTGTCTGTCTGTCTGTCTCTCTAAGATAAGCCGATAGATAGGTAATTTTTCTAGTCTCAAAGGAATTTACTTTTGAAAGCATCTTCTCTGAGTTTCCTTCAAAATACAGGCAGTACACTGTGTGGATAGGGACTACAATGATTTCACAGGAATTCTATTGCTACTTTTAAAAGCGCACAGATTTTTAAAGGGAAAGGAAGCTGAGAAGCATTTGTGGCTTTTCGGGAAAGTTAAAACATTACCTACTACAAAAATTCTTTGAGACACATGGCCAAAGAAGGAAGGGAAGTCCTTTACTGCTCTCAGCTTGAGCTTACTGCCCAGTGGACACAATGCCTAGAAAAACTACCTGCTTCTCACAGGTGAGAAGCTGTGTAACTTCCAAAGAAGGTCTTTGGAAACTGGGTAACTTCTGTGAGGTCAAGCTGTTCAGTGACCAAACCCACTGTGAAAAGAAGAGGAAGAAGGAGGAGTAGGAGGAGGAAGAGGAAGAGGAAGAGAAAAAAGGAGGAGGAGGAGGAAGAGGAGGAGAAGGAGGAGGAGGAGGAGGAGGTGGTAAGACAAAAGTAGCAGCCACACAGCCACAGATTCAAAAATAGAGAAATTGTGTAATACTGAAAACAGATTTTAAACTTCAGTTTGACAGTTTTAAAGGGACATTTTGGAGGAATCCAAAATAAATATTATTTTTTAAAAAAGATAGTGGCTGCATTTCCAAGGAACCAACAACAGTCTGACGTAAGGTGGGGAATGGGTAAGGAGGACGTACAACCTGTGACTATTTTACCACCAGTCAATATATAAAGCAAAACATGAAGAAAATTCACATAGTTTTGACAATTGCAGAGTATCCCCAAAGCATTCTTTTTAATGGTTTAGGCAAAGCAACCTAGCTCATTCCTGATTGCTCACAACTGTTTCGTTATGCGAAAGTCCTTCTTCAAAATACCCAGCTCTGATCTCAAAGGATGCATGTGAGCTTTCCATGGCTTATCTTCTTTATAAGAATAACAGGCAGAAAGTAAATACAATTTGGTGTTTAAATAGCTTTCCTCTGTTCGTTGGTCACCCAGGCCTCCATTTCATTTAATTAGTTTGTTCCTGCCAACCATCTCTGGGCAATGCCTGGTGATACTTAGATTTCCTGGTATAAGACAGGAAGGAGGTCTGTGGGGCTGGATTGTGTGTTTGGAGGTAGGTCTTCGTGGGGCTCTTCTGGAAGTATTTTTTCTTGTGTCTTGTATGTGGTATGAGATTTGATAAGCTTCTCTACCCGGTTCTGGTGTCCACAGTATGTTACTTTCTCTGCTGAGTAAAGTAAAGGATTTATGAGAATCACAAAGTAGAATGCAAGGGCCCCACTGGCCGCCTGGCTCCTTAGTGCAGTTACCTGCTCTATGTTGACACTAACTTCTGTTGCTGGATAGTTACTTCCAGGAACTTGCCTGCTTTTCTCTGTAATGCACAGTGCAGTTACATTCAGCAAGCCTGTCTTTGTTTGTGTGTACACTCTGTGTGTGTGTGTGTGTGTGTGTGTGTGTGTGTGTGTGTGTGTGTGTGTGTGTATTCCTGCTTTGCCCCAAGACTGCTCTGGCTATGGCCCTGGAGGGAGAATTGTGGATGTAAGGGCAGGTGTAGGGCGGAAGATGAGACCAGGGAAAGGCTGCTACCTACCTTTGATGCCTCTTCCAGCACGATGCCCTGACTAATGAGCAGAGGCCACTAATGAGGAGTGAGCTGGAACTCTCCTTTGCTGGAGACTGAACCCATTAGCCTTTGGGTCCCCATGAGCCTGAGGCTACCAGGCCTGCTTCCCGAATGGATGGCTTCCAGCTCACTGTACCACTCCTACTCCTGGTGCCAGTGGCCGTGAATAACCTCACTTTGGTGTGTTTTTCAAAATATTTCTCCACCCCAGTTCTTTCCACCTCCAAGGCCCCCAGCATCCCCCCTCCCCAGCTTGGTGGCCCCATGCGGTGATGTTTCTTGAAATGTTAGATTCTTCCTTCCTCTATTCCCCCTCCAGTTCTGGAAGCGTTTTGTTTCTGTACTGCTTTGTGAATCGGGGGCCCAGTCCAGCTCCTTGGGGCTTTAAAGTTGAATTCATTATTAAACAGGAAGGGGGCAGTACTTTTAGCAGGCGCCAAGTAACTGTACTTACACTGCAAGCTGGCACCACTCCGCTATCCTGGGCTGTGGTTTGCTGAAGGCAACTGGAGATTTTTATTCTAGTTTTTTAATCAGGCATTTCTGTAAGTTTTGAGGCAGTGAAGGGTTGGCAAGCGAAGGGCTGGGAAGCCAGTCTCCATCACCTCCTGACCATTTTGGCCAAAATGGTTTTTTTTTTTCTTTTTTTTTTCCTTTTTAAATAAATCAGAAATACTGTTGCAGTTGTAAATCAATCTGAAATTATCCACTCGCAATTGTTTGTTTTCACTGAGAACAGGGTGGGCTTTTCTCATATATGTGTGTGTATAATATATAATATACTTATATACATATATATATATATATACATATATATATATTCTCTATTATCCCTTATTGAGAACAGTGCTTTGTTTTTCAAAAAAAAAATATATATAGAGAGAGAGAGCGATTGGAAGGTTGACTTTATTGCTTTGTGAGTGTTACAATCACTCCTTTTTGGGGAGGGTGTTGGTTAAGTGGACTAGAGCAAATCTGGTCTTTCAAACTGAAGACATGCCGCAGTATTTCTTGATTCCCTGAGTGTAGGCATTTACACTTATCAGAAATTCACATTCCATTGGAGCTGGTGGACTGGTTCATCCCAGACGTGGTAAGTATGGGAACTGACAGAGCTGTGTGAATGAAACCGTGCTGGCGTTTCCCACGGAACCCAAACCTGTTTTCAAGGTGATGAGCCTCTGGTGTCAGGGACAAGCTTTCTGATGCCATCCCAGGTTGACTTGCCATTTGGCTTTCCCCTGGCCTCTCGATGCCAGGGATGCTTCAAAAGACAAGCTGAGGTCCATTGGGTCTCACCCTGTAGATGCACTGTGGTGGAAAATGTTGGGTGTAGAGGAAGGGAGGGGGAGCTATCTGGGTGCAGCTGGGTGCGTGGGCCAGGGTGTGAAACAGCCTCAAGAGGAAAGAGAGCAAAGATTTGCTTTAGCTTTTAGATTCATGCTTATAAATTTGGAACGAGAAGAGAGAGAGAGAGAGAGAGAGAGAGAGAGAGAGAGAGAGAGAGAGAATACACACCCCTCTCAGCAGATTGGTGATGAAGTCTGCATGTAAAAGCCTCTCTGTATGAAACAGCACATCCATGCCTCAGCACATGCCTTGAGAAGCTACTCCATACACGCCTTAGAATGCTTTAAAACATGTGAGGTGCTCTATGAGCCTGGCTAGCCAAACCTTCCTTTTCAGTGCTTCTTTTCCCTCCTGGAATTAAAAAAAAAAAAAGTATTCTTGCTGACAATTCTTTCTTCTAAAAAATATGTAATTTTGTACCTTGTATGTATTATCTACATCTTGACTGTGTAATTTTCAACAGTTAATACATCTCATTATAATAATCCATTAAATGTACTTACCATGGACAAAAACATGAGGCCTAATGGCTTCTTTTGAATTATTAGCTAAGAGCTAAGTCTAGGTATCCATGGTAGAGCACTTGCCTAACATGAAAGGGGTTTTGGGGGTCAATCCCCTAGCACTGAAACCAGGAAAATGTACATCTTTAAGCCTTTAAACTAGGTGTTTCCATTACCTCTTAAATTGTCCTCTGATCCAAGAAAGAAATTCTTAAGGTATTCACTCTGATAACAAATATTGAGAAATTGCCCTTTCAGTGGAAGCAAAACAGAGAATATGAAAGATTCTGTGTCTGTCAGCATTGGCTCTGAATTACTCCCCAGCTGGATTGCATAGTTCCACAGCCAGGGACTGTAGCTACCTTCACTGTATCCACTAGTTACTATATCACTATTGCACTACTAAATGTGTTGTTCATCCTCAAGTTAAAATCAATATCCTCCTGGGATGCTTTGTCTAAGGAGAAGGTGAAGAAAGTTTGGAATAAAGAACGAATGGTGAAGGAACGAACAGTCCAAAAAAAAAAAAATTGTCCTCTGATGACGCTTTATTCTATGTACCAGCCTCTGCCTCAGGGCTATGGCTGTGGCTGTGGGCCCCTATCCTTGAGTGTCCAGTTGTTCTTGATATTTGGGTTCTGTGCTGGCCACACTCGTCTCATTGTGCTTTCCTTACCATAGTAAATAATTGAAAACAATATCTTCCTCACCAACCAACATTTGGAAGCTTCCTGTGTTAAAGGGGCACATGCACCAGTTTCCAGTCTGTTCTCCGTCTCATTTCCTTGTCAAAGAAATGTATTCAGAACTGGCTTTACAAATTAGAGAATTAGATCCCAGTTCCTTGTTTGAGCAAAGGCCCTTGTCTGTCTTATTTAAAAATGGCTCCTGCTTCTATTCCTCACCCATTAAAGATTCCAATGCAATACTGAAAAGAATATTTATGGTCCTTATACACATCATAACAGTGTGTTTTTTTCCATAGCTTTTCCATAGCATAGCACTGGTAACTTAGAATCTTGGTACATTTTTTTTTTTAAAGAAAGTGTCCCACCATCAATTGTTGGATAATGAGAGTGTTCATTTAGGAACATTTTACTTGAGATGTCCTTCCAGGAGAGGGGCTTATGGCTTGCCACAGCACCCTTGGAAAGATAAATAGCAGCTTCACTCAGCTGGGAACATAGCTGGACAACAAGAACGACAACCCTCTTCACACACAAAAATAATTTTAATGTCACGGAGGATACCAATCAACTCATGCATTGCTTTTAAAATGCATTTCCCTCCCCTGGGCTTTAAGGGTAATCAGAAGACAACACATACACCAACGTATGCTTTCTTGAGGACTTTCTTGACTGACTGCTAGGGAGCAATGAAATTGGGAAATGTGTTTCTGTCTGATGGAGTCAACTGTGTCCTGGAAGTCTAACAAGGCCTTCCTTTCCATGGGAAGCTCAGTCCCTGGCTGGGTTGTAGTCATGCTTCCTAGCATGATGTTCCCAGCTGCAGATGAATTCAGGCTTCCCTACCAAGGTCCTGGGTGAGTCCAGCCACTTGCCAAGAGACTGGTGGATTCTGCAGGTGTCTGAGCTACAGCCCTAGGCAGGGCTGCCTCTGCCTTCCCCTAAGGTCTCCGAGCCCTTCTGCAGTCCAGATGGTTCCAATTTGAGGCCTACACTCTACGCTGGAGCTGTATTGAGTTTCTTCCCTGAAACCAACAAAACCTGCTTCAGCATTTTGCTTGGATTAAAATATTTGTCCCCCTTTTTTTTTCACAGGGCAGGAGGAGGGCTCCTGATGCCTCCAAAGGAAGGAAATCATTACAGGGCCCTACAGAAGTAGGTCGTGTGCTACAGCTGCTCATAGTTTGGGAGGAAGAAACATCGGACCTCAAACCTGGAACACGACTCTTTCAAAACGTTTGTGAGCAGCCCAAGAAAAACATCCTCCCGAGTCTTATCTAATAAGCGTGATCTCTAATCGCCTCAGTGTGTGCCCGGCTTGCGTTAAGACTTTGCACCTAACTTCCCCGGGCTTGGGGAATGCTGGGGCAGAACACAGAGAGCCTTAATGAAGGGGATTTAATAGTTTGTGTTAAAGCTAATATGGTCCATTAGGAGCTGTCATTTTTATAAACAATGGAGATATGTTACCCTCTTCTAGGGTGGAAAGTCATTCCTCGCAAGACCTTGTAAACATTCAGTAACAATCTGTGGAACACGCATGACCGACAATTAAAGCACCCGCCTAGAAAGCGGGATTCCCCTCACATATTTGGTTTCTGGCTAAATAAACTCATAAAGATCATACATGTGTAGGCATACCCTTCTATTAGAAAAAAAAATAACATGTGTGCTTTTCATTAAGGAAATCAACTGTTATCTCCTGAGCACCTTGGATTTGAGCTCAAGGAGCATCAGCAAGATTTGTTAGTTCAGTTCTGAGCACAGTTTTCATTCTTTACTTCTTGCCATGGTGAAGATATAAGATTAACAGTTCCCAAGGCCAGGAAAGGCAGGGTTCAGACCCGTAACGGCTACCAATAAAAAGACTGTCCTGTTAGAAGCATTGTGGAGCTCACAATCTCGGGACTTTTACTTTGTAGTTGCAGACTCCAGAGGAGATTCGGCCTGAGAAGCAGTACACTTGGAGACTCACAGAAGGCCCTGGGAAGTTGAGATCTAAGTAAGCCCTGATTTTGTAAATAGAATTTGCTTGTTTACGCACACATGCATGCACACACACACACATGCATGCATACACACACATGGATGCATCATTCTTTTTTTTTTCCCCTCTTGAAGACAAATGATTCCTTTTCATAGATTTCAAGTTTGGCAGAATTTGATGAAAAATTTGTATAAACCCTAATGCTTCCTTCTATGTATAGAAGTGGCTTGTGTTAAAGTTATATTCTAGTTATTCATATAGACTCAAAACCCCCAGTGACAAGTTTTTTTTCTTTCTTTTCTTTTTTCTTTCTTTCTTTCTTTCTTTCTTTCTTTCTTTCTTTTTTCTTTTTTTAAGAAGCTGCCTCAGGCAGAACTTGCTATCAAGGAAGGCCAGGAACAAAACAGCATTTTAAAAGCAGATTACAAATCCCTCCTAACAAAGCAAAATCAAACTGCTGATCAATAAGTGCAGCTGGGTTTAAATTGTTTCCTTATAAAAGCCTTAAAAAACTTTTTTGAATAATAGGCTAAAGGCTGAACTTTCATGCTTTGGAGCAAACCCCCTTCTGGAAAAATCTTTCCCCTTCCTCCAGGGAACCGTTCCTGGGAAGAGCTACCTCTGCTTCTCCTCCTCCTTTATGCTGAACACAGGCCCGTGTTGTGGCTGGAAAAGGCTGGTAATGTAACGTGGCTTCCAAAGGAAGGGCAAGGTGGCCTTTGATCTGCGTTGAACACTCCTATGACATTTCAGCTGCTGGTTCCCACAGCACAGCCTCCTTTCCACACTCATCCGTGAAGGGCCTGTGAGATAGATGCTTAAACTGGGGTGGCTCTGCTTTCCGGAAATGCAGCTTGGAGCCCAAAGAAAAGTCCTAGCCTTTAGGTTTGTTGAAGCAACAAAAAAAACGTGCCACGTAGGTTGTGGCTTCTTGTTGTTTAGGTGGAGACTGAGTGTGGGACTTTGGTGCTGAGTTCCCAGCCTCCTGGCTTCACTCTGGTACTCTTGAATTCAGTGACTGACTTCAAATGGGGCTTTTCAAAAGAGAGAGGAAAGGGAAGGCACCAATGAGTGAGTGGTGTTCAGTTTATTCGCAGATGCTCCAAATGGTACAGAGATAAGCAAAAAGCGTTCTGGTGTGGGTTTTTAATGATTTTCATTATCACCAGACAAGAACTGAAAGATCGGCCAGATGCTATGGGGAAGATAGAGGGGGGGAGATTATAATACTAATACAAATGCCACACATGGTCCTCTGTCCCAGGAAACAGTCAAGGCAGGCCAAGGAGAACTTTGAAGTTAGTAGTTTTGTTTCAAAGGGAAGGTTGAAATTATGTAGAAAAATGGAAACTTTCAGAAAACTTTGATCTTGGCCTGCCCTGCTCATCTCCAGGAGTTACCAGGCAAATTGTGATTTTAGCGAGTGCGGCAACAGAGTGAAGGGCCCCCATGAGCATCTTGCCAGGCTGTGCAGAAGCCTGACGAGTGACTGTCCACAGTCTGTGTCACCCACCAGCAAGAGTGGAGGATGGAGATTCCCCCTGTCCCAAGAGGTAGTGCTTGAGTCACTGAACTGCCCTTCCCCACGAGTCACCTCCATGTCCTCCTTGACAGGACACACTCTGCATCAAGTAAAAAGGGCCCAGTCACCCTGGTTGGAAGAAAGCTTTTTCTTGGGAATCCTAGAGAAGTGAGCATGATTTTTCCTTTTTCCTCACTGGGGAAACAACTGACTACTTAGAAAATGGATTTTCTATTTATGAGAGAGAGGGTGGTGGAGAAGAGAGAAGAGAAGACAGAGAGAGAGAGAGAGAGAGAGAGAGAGAGAGAGAGAGAGAGGTCTTCAAATCACTCAGTAACATCATGTATTGTTGGGCAATGATCTTAAAGGTGAATGTAACAGTCAGACAAGCCTGCATGATGGTGCATGGAGAGCTTGCATGGTGACAGTACAGATGTACTCAAGGACTCAAAGCCTGCTTTTCGATACCCCTTAGCAAGAATTGTTCTAAGAAGCCTATGTTCCATGAAATGAGGGGAGAACCTCTAAGAGATGAGATGCTTTCAATGACGTTATAGCTTCCACCTGTGCCTCTTCTAGCCCAAGCTGCCCTCTGTTTCTGCCAGAACATCACCTTCCAGTGCTCCAAAGGACTTGGAGTTGAGCCTGCAGGCACCTCATTTAAACAAGCTTTGATCTGACAGTTGCTTCTGCTGCCTAGGCTTTGCCTAAATGACCAGTCTGTTTCACAACCCTCTCCCAGATCTACTTCTCAACCCTGGGTAAAATTCACCAATAATGACATTTTCTGACTTCGTAGATATCTCCTTCTGTGCCAAATGTTACACAACCATGACAAAAACAGGCATAAATGTTTGGGGTTTCCTGCTGAAATTTTAAATTGTCACTTGTTTATTTGTGTAGCCACTGGAGAATAACTTCTTTAAATGGATAGAATCCAACCAGACATGGAGGTGTGTTCTTGCTCAGGAGGGGCTGACTAGGGCACCCACTGAACAGCTGGCACCCGTGTGTTCACTCAGTTGATGTGAAGGGCATATCCTGGCCCATCACTCCTACTCTCTGAGGTGTTGTTAAAGTTCTGTGTGCATGTAGGATGGATTTTACTGAAAAAGAGCATATTAGCCTCCTTCATTCAAAACCCACTTACAGAGCACCCAGTGTGTGCCACGCATGAAGCAAAACACTGCTCATACAAGCGTGTCACCTGGGAGTGTGGACAGCTCAGCTTTTCTTGTTCACGTCACTAATTGGAAACAGAGGTAGCATGTCTCACTTATACCCACAGCATCATTTTTCTTCACGATTTACATGATTTCATGTTTGAAAGCAGGGCCATCTCTATGGGACAGCACTCCAGTATCCACTAATAGAGGAATGGAAATTTAGAAGGTAGAGAAGTGTGGTTTGACACCCCCCACACCCCCACACACATATCAGACACCAACTTCTCTGCCATACCATCTTGCTTTGAGATGCTGAGGCTAAACCATAGTCTATCTCCCATCTCTGATTTGCTCATTATGAGGGAGTCTTTCTTGCCCTTTAGTCACTGTAGGGTCTCAGTACCGCTTCCCAAGACAACTTTCTAAAGGTTTCATTTAGATGACAACTGTAATAAAGTACTGGGAAGCACTACCTAATTCTGGTGAGTGCTAGAGCTATATAGCTCATCTGGTAGGGTGCTTGTCTAAGCATACACAAATCCCTGGGCTCAGTCCCAGTACCGTATAACCAGCATAGTGACCCTTGGCAGTGAGTCCAGCACTGGGTAGGAGAGTCACAAATTCAAGGTCATCATTAGTTACTGAGGGAGTTCAAGGCCAATCTGGGACATATAAGGCACTGCCTCAAAAACAAAAACAAAAAGTCTCATGAAATAAAAATTATTTAATCAAAGCCAGGTGTGGTAGAGCAAACTTTTGATCCCAGCACTTAGGAGGCAGAGGCAGGTGGATCTCTGTGAGTTCCAGGCCAGCCTGGTCTACAAACTGAGTTCTAGGACAGCCAGATCTACACAGAGAAACCCTGTCTCAAAATACAAAAACAAACAAATGAAAATTATTTAGTCAAACTTGGAATGACTTCATCTAAGCACATGTTGCTGGTCCTCATTTTATTATTTCTGCAAGTGCTCTTAATTAAACCCAGAGTACGTCTGGTCCCTCCACTTTCAGACAGCTTCTTAGGTTTTAAATTCCCAGTTTTCCTGTGTTTGTTATATTTATGTTGTTACGGGGAGCAAGAGCTTTGTGCACGTGTGTGAGTGTGAGTGTACACATGTGTTCCTGTGTGAATGGTGAGTTTTTAGGACAGGCATGTATCTGTCTCCTCCTCCTGTCTGTCTCTTCCTCCTGTTTTGCTGGGAGTCTTATTCTCACTGAATAGCTATTATCATACGGGAGCCTTAATAAATGTCAGTTTTCTGGCAGATTTTTAGGCAAGCTTATTATGAGATCAGTAAAACTTTTAACTGGATAGGGAAGAGGGTTGAAAGTGCCTGAGACAGTCTAGCGCCAGGCTAGTTCAACTCTGGGTGGGCACATTTAATAAAAAGAAACTTAAAACAGTGAAAAAATTAGAATTTCATTATTCCATACATGCATGCACACTGATCACATTCACTCCCAATGAGTGGTTTTAAATATAATTTTCCATGTCCCAATTTTAAGTAGGTTTGGAAATGGAAAAGCTATGTAATTTGTCATCAGATAATGTAATCCCCAGTGAAGTTGAAAAACTGTGTGTGTGTGTGTGTGTGTGTGTGTGTGTGTGTGTGTGTGTGTGTGTGTGTTATGTTGTGTGTTTTATGAAGGTTATTCAATCACATATATGATTAACTAATATATCAGTTTGCCATTTTATTTGTTCATAATTGCACAGAATTTTTTCATTCTTGTTTTTATTTAAATTAGAAACAAGCTTCTTTTACATGTCAATCTCAGTTCCTTCTCCCTCCCCTCCTCCCCTGTCCCCTACCAACCCCCCTATCCCAACTCCTTTCTGCTACTCAGGGAGGATGAGGCCTTCCTTGGGGATCTTCAAAATCTATCATATCATTTGGAGCAGGACCTAGACCCTCCCCAGTGTGTCTAGGCTTCGAGAGTATCCCTCTATGAGGAGAGGGCTCCCAAAGTTCATTTGTGTACTAGGGGTAAATACAGATCCACTACCAGTGACTCCATAGATTGTCCAGATCTCCAAACTGACTTCCTCCTTCAGGGGGTCTTGAACAGTCCTATGTTGGTTCCCCAGCTATCAGTCTGGGGTCCATGAGCAACCCCTTGTTCAGGTCAGCTGTTTCTGTGGGTTTCTCCACCCTGGTCTTGACCCCTTTGCTCATCACTCCTTTCTCTCTGCAACTGGATTCCAGAGTTCAGCTCAGTGTTTAGCTGAGTGCCTGTGTCTGCTTCCATCAGCTACTGGATGAAGGCTCTAGGATGGCACATAAGGTAGTCATCAATCTCATTACCGAAGAAGGGCTTTTAAGGTAGCCTCTCAACTATTGCTTAGATTGTTAGTTGGGGTCGACCTTGTAGATCTCTGGACAATTCCCTAGTGCTAGAATTCTCTTTAAAACTATAATGGCTCCCTCTATGATGGGATCCCTTTTCTTGCTCTCCTCCATTCCTCTCCGACTAGTCCTGCTCCCTCCTGTCCTCCTCTCCCCTCCCCTTCTCCCCCGTGATAGTATAGAATTTTGATTCAATTTTTGTATGTAAAATTTCCTGGCTGAGCAATAGAACCTTCATACCAAAAGGCAAGTTAGAAAAGAAGCAGGAGGCATCACCATTTATTTTATGTCCAAGGAAACTTTATTCTGGAAATAAAGAATCTCTACATGTAGGCATAAGAGGTTGGAAGAGAAGATAGTAGCATCATCCAGAAAGATGAGATGAAGGTAGCACATTTCCACCCAGCATCCAGAATCTTTAGATTTGATTTTTGACATTCATGCAGTTCTAGAAAGCCTAAAAGAGAGCATATCA
Source organism: Cricetulus griseus (assembly GCF_003668045.3). Taxonomy (NCBI): domain Eukaryota; kingdom Metazoa; phylum Chordata; class Mammalia; order Rodentia; family Cricetidae; genus Cricetulus; species Cricetulus griseus. The sequence goes on from NW_023276807.1 coordinate 5,713,275, forward strand.
TGTGTCTGAATCAGGCAGCAGTTGGAGTGCATAACTGGGGAGGAAAGTATTACAGGAATTCTGAAAGAGGTACAGGATGGGGCACTATTAGTCCACTAAGAGTCTCTTTCAGCAAAATTCTGCAAACTTCTGCTCCTAGGAGCAAAATAGCAATGCAGTTCATAGACACATAGTAAAAATTCTTACTCAGAAAAAATCCAGGCCTGTGTGTGTCTAATTCAGTTACATTTATCTGGTGGCTAGAAAAAAAAACACCAATAAGTTAAATAAAAATATGCATCGATACTATTTTCCTAAGTGAAATCAAATTAATGTGTCTAACTTGTGCCTCTAAGAGGCACACTTTGCTAGAAAGTAACAGTAGGAATTGCCTAGTTTGTTGTCTGAATTAAATACAAATTTACACACCCAAATGACCAAAATAATGAAAGTGATAGATTAGTGTATTGATGCATAATCACTGTGGAGAATGCAGAACTTACCAGCAGCTGATTTTGAGACAATTGCTTGTAATTAAAGCTGTGCTGGTTACCAAAAAAATAAAAGAGAGGGAGAAGTCCTTTGTGTATAACACCAATTAATTACTTTTTTTTCCATGGTGAATAGTTCTTAAATGCCTGTGCAGCTATTTATATCTGGCCACATTCAGGAGTGATAGGAGGTAGATTGCTTAGCAGCCTTCTCAGGATTTCTATTTGCAACTGACACTCTGCTGTTGGTTTTCCTTAAACCCATCTTTTAAAAAGTAACATTCAGAAGATTCTAATGTAAGAAGGGTGTTAAGATTCCTGCTTCCTTATAATTAATAAAAATAAATGGACAAGGCCCAGCTACACAGTTGTAAATCAATTTCTCTAGCTATCATCCCAAGCAGAACAGTGATTGAATTGTAAATACAGCAAACATTGCTTAGCAGTAGCCAGATTCCTTTTCCTTGAAAATATTTGTATTTGCTTAGCCTCACAACAGTCCCCTGGGTCCAAAACACCTTCAGGAGACAGTTGTGGTTGTTGACATTTGTGTCACCAAATGCTATTCCTTTCGGAATAGCCAGGCAGGATCAACTAGCTGTTATCCCATCCAGCTGTCCTCCCAGATACCAAGGGTGTGACCCTGCCCTTGTTCTCCTGCTGGCACCATTTTGAGGATTGGTAGTGTAGAAAGGCCACACTCAACAACACTTGTTCCTTCTTCCTCCTGACTACTAAGCAAGCTCTCTGGGTGTTCTTACGTCCAGTTGAGTTCATTACTTACTGTACAACCAACTACAGAGAAATGCCATTCCAGGTGTGGAGGTTCGTAAGCAAAAACATTCACAGATTGGGCAACTAACGAAGCTGCCGTGATCACTGTGGGGTCTGGAGTCTAGGAGAGAACGCTACTGGAAAACAGAGCAAAATAAATGTGAGTGGCTGGGACTAACAATGCAAGACAGCAGGTCACAGGCCCAACCTCAGTTCTTGGCTTTATCCGGAGCAGTAGGATAGCAAAAGACTTCTCTACACCTGGATCTCCATGGGTCCTAACTGCAAATCTACAACAAGGCAATTGTGAAGGTCACGATAACATGCACAGGAGCTGGAGAGATGGCTCAGTGGTTAAAAACATGGGTGAAGCTATTTTAGGGTCAGTAAGATGGCTTGGCAAGTGAAGGTGCTTGCTTCTAACCCATACAACCTGACCTTGGTTCCTAGGACCCACGTAGAGGAAGGAGAGAAGTGATTCTCGAAAGTTGTCTTTGGATCTCCAGAAGCACACAACGATATGCAAATGCCCATGCATACACACACACACACACACACACACACACACACACACACACACACACACACTAAGTACATGCAAAAAAAATTTTAAAAATAAGCTTTATAATGCCAGTCCAAAATGATTGCTAATGAGTCTTAGATATTGCCATTAACTGTATCTTTAAGTAATAAAATGTACAAATAAGTTTTCATCATGATTACTGAGCCTCAAATTGTTGCTTATACCAGTCACTTCTTTATGTTGAGACATTATGATGGAAGGTCCTCACAGGGCATTCTCTCCTACAAATACAAGCACAGAACTCTTACCCAGTTTTTATCTGTGTAAAGGGGTGTGTCAGGAGAAAGAAGGTAAACTGTACATTTGTGTTTTTCTGTAACATTTGGATTCCAGCTCTGAACCCACTATGATACTACACATTAACACAGAAGTAGAAATGAAGTCTTAAAATGACGCAGCAGATCACTAGGTTCCAAGAGATGTGAAGAGGGGAACAAAAGAACCATTTTGGGAGCACGAAGGAGGTCCCAGCCCACTAAAGGGAGTCCTGAAGACACACTGCATATGGAAGTGGTCCTGGGTCCCATGCCAACTCTGAGTACAGAGCACCCTAAAGAAGAGATTATGGTGCATATATCTTGGCTCACTGAGAACTGATGCTGGGCACAGATCTGGATGCTAGTGATCTCTGAACTGAGGGGAGGGTACCCAGTCTCTCCTCTGTACAGCACTGGATACTTACTTTAAAAGGAAGATCATAGCACAGTCTTCATTATGAGGAGCTGCGACAGGGTGTGTGTGTGTGTGTGTGTGTGTGTGTGTGTGTGTGTGTGAAAATCATTAAAATCTAACCTTTCTCTTGCCTACTCCCTTATCCAATAATCCAGTAAAAATTTAAAATGGGGTATGGAAGGAATATAGGGAGGGATAGCTAAAACTAAGGGCCATATGAAGGGTTGTGTAGAAACTCAATACAGTAGAAACTTCCTAAAATACATACATATATGAAAGAAGTCTAAATGGAATAACCAAATAGTAATGGAGCCCCAACTAGACTTCTCTCATCACCAAATGAAGCCTCTAGTTCCAGGAATGGATTACATCTAATCAAGTTGTTGGCCAAAGGGACCCCATGGACATCCTCAAATAACTTTGGCTATTGCCAAGTTTATTGGTTGCTCTCCAAAACCTAATGGTAAGGTCCTATTGATGAAGACAATGTCTACACAAGTAACTGAGTGGGGAGACGTCCAGCTGGTATGTACCTAGAGCTGTCACCGCTATTGAGTAGTATTCATGCTACTAGAAGGTACTCTGCACACTACCAAAGGAGAAAGGTAAAAATCAACCCAGCTACAAACCCTTTAATCTACAAGAATGACTTGCCTGCAAAACATGCTGGCACAATAGTGGGAGCAACCAACAATATTTAATTGGATTTAAGACCCATTCCATGAGATGAAGCCCACACCCAACGCTGCTTGAGTGGCCAAGAACCTAAGAGTAAATAGCTCAGGGACCTAGGGGAAATCAAAATTGTACTGTTCCGCTAAAAGAATGTAACCAGAAAATAACTCCTAATGATAGTCTGCTGTACTCATAGATCAATGTCTTGCTCAGCCATCATCAGAGAAGCCTCCTCCTTCAGTAGCAGGGAAAAATACATAGATTTACAATGTAACAAAGTGGAAAGAATGAGATACTTTGAAACAGTCAGTCTTTGGTTGAATGTCTCCATCAAATCCCCGCCCCCCCCAATCAGAGCTCAGGGAATTTGTGGAAGATGAGAGGGAAAGATTGTAAGAGCCAGTGGAGTTGGAAGACACCAAGGCAACAAAGCTTTCTAAACACAACAGGACCAACCCACATAAGAACTCACAGGGACTGTGGCAGCATGCATAGTCCATGCACAGGTCTAAGCCAGATGGAGTCCTAAAGCTGAGAGAGGAACTAGACACAAGCCCCCATCCCTAACTCAGAAGCTATCTCCACCTGATAACCACTCACAAAGGAAAAATTAGTTTTCTCCAATGGAGTCACACTGGGTGTACAAACCACTTTCAAGACCAGGCCTCATGCCCAGCAGTAGGTAACCAAGACAAAAAAAAATAATAATTTAATGGCATATTTGGAGGTTCTTTGTCTCCTCTCCCTCCCTCCCCCCTCCCCTTTCCTCATTTCCTCTCCTCTCCTCTACACTCTCTACTCTGTTCCCTCTCTCTCTCTCTCTCTCTCTCTCTCTCTCTCTCTCTCTCTCCTTAAGAATCTTTTGTGTATACATTATGGTTTCTGGTGTTGTGTTTTGTAGGATTTCTGCATGTTCAATGTGTGTGCCTCTGTACCTATATGTGTTTCTTGTGCTTTTTCTTTGGATCCTTTTCTCCTGGTAGTTTGTTTGTTTCATCCTGTTCTATTTTGTTTGTTTTTACTTTCTTTTATATTATTTTTAAAAATCCTGTTTGTATTCAAATGATAGAGAGAAAGAGGGGGTGTAGATTTGGGTGGGTGGGCTGGAGAAGATCTTTGAGGAGTTGGAGGAGAAGAGAGTATAATCAGAATATATTGCATTAAAAATATAACCAAAAAAAGCAATACTGGATGTAGTGGTGCTAATCTTTCATCCTAGCATTTGGAAAACAGAGTGGTACCTTGATCTCTGTGAGTCCCTAGGCCAGCATGGGCTACATAGTGAGTTCTAGGACAGCCAGGGCTACACAGAAAGACCTATCAAACACACAAAAAAAGAAAAGTGCCTGTCTGAATAAACCACACCCTAACTCCTTAGTGCCTTCACAGAGAGGGAGTTCCTATTTCTCCCTGCTTATACCCTGTTTCCACCAAACTATCTCACTTCCTGTCTGTCTGTACAGACCTCCAGACCTCTGTGGTTAGCTAGTGGCATGCTCCATTCTCTGACCTTCAGACAGGCTTTATCTGTACAAGCAAGATATCACCACAGGTAATATTTGATACAGAGTTAAATCCCTGCTTCTTTTTCTTCTTCTCTCCCTTTCTAGCTCTCATCTTTGTGTTAGTGCCAACAGGAAGCCTATGTAGCTGTTAAGAACTAAACATTTGTTTACAAACGTTGAAACCTAACCCTAAAGTGATAGAATTAGGAAGTAGAGTTTGAAGGAGGTAATTGGGTCATGAGGGTGCAATTTCAAGAATAGGCTTAGTGAGTGTATTTAAAAGGCCCCATAGACTCTCCTCTTCCCTCCCACCACGTGATAACCCATGGAAGGTACCTTACTGGGCACTAGGTCTGCTGGTACCACCTTCTTGGACTCCTACCCTCCCTCTGGAACTGTGAAAGACAAGGCCACCCATTCTTCTGTGTTTTGACACAGCCACTTGAACTGACTAAGATTCTGAAGAAAATGGTATTTAAAATCAACTCATATCAGGGAATTCTATCTCAGACTCTAACCCATCATCAACTCTTCTGAGTTTTTCAGAATGAGGTTCAAATTGACATTCTTCACTAGTGACTTAATAGTGATTCTTCTCACTAATTGTGAAGAAAGTTAAGAGGCTTTCTCCTTACCCAGAATTCTATGCTAAACAATCACTAATCAGTTCACTTTCCTTTGTTTCTGGACCATTAGATTTCTGTCCTGCACTTCCCAAGGGGTAGTGGTGGAGTTGCAGGAGCCTCATTGGTCACAGTTATGCATTTTCCAGGGAGAGTGTGGCTTGCTACACTGACCTCTCTATCTTTTTTTGTATGTTTGTTTCTTTTTAAGGGTTGGCATGAGGGCACACATTCAGGGGATCCAGAGCACTGAGAACCATTAGAATATATAATATATATATATATATATATATATATATATATATATATATATCCAGACAGCCAGCTCATCTGGGAACCTAGGCTTCATTCAGTATCCATTCCCATTGTATAGTCTTTCCCCTTTAATTTGTTTTCTTCCTGTATTTCTCAGACTGAATCACTTTAATTGTCCTGTCTTCAAGTTCAGTGATTGTTTTCTTCTGCTTCTGAATTCCTGCAGCTGAATTTGCCATGTCCGTTGTTATGGTTTTCATAATAACTGCAATTCCTCCCCCCTTAAGTTCCCTATCTTTTTCTCTGGGTTTTCATTTTGCCCACACATCATTTTTATACTCTCTTCCATGTCTTCCTTTTATTCTTAGACAAGTTTCAAATCAGTTGCTATTATTTTATTAACATAAATTCATTGTACAAAACAATGGATTTCCTTGTCATAAACTCATGCAATTGTATCATTTACTTTGGTCTTATTCACCTCCCTTTTATTCTTTCCTCCCCTTATTGGTCCCTTTCTTTCCCCAAATGATCCTTCCTATCTGCATTCAAATCTTTCTCTGAAGTTAAAGTCTAGACTCTACAGCTGAGAGAAAATAAGTGATATTTGGTTTCCAGAGACTGGCTTGTTTCACTTAACACACTGCTCTCCAGTCCATTTTCCTGAAAATTATAGCATTTTTTTCTCTTTTTACTGGATAAATAACACTTCATCAGGTGTGGCCTCATTGGAGGAAGTAATGCCACTGAGGGTGAGTTTTGGGCTTTCAGATGCTCAAGCCAGGTCATTGTCTCTTTCTCTCTTCTTGCTGAGGTCTGATCTGGATGTAGAACTCTCAGGGCCTCTAGCACCATGTCTACCTTCATGTCACCATCCTTTCTGCCATGATGCTATCCATGATGACAGTGTACTGAACCTATGAAACTCTAAGCCACCTTAACTAAATGCTTTCCTTTATAGGCATTTTTATGGTCACAGTGTGTCTTCACAGTGATAAAAACATATAGTAAGAAAATATATAACTTTGGGATGAGGCAGGTCACATGTATCCTTTAAGTTTCATTGGCTTCCTGAGCCTTGTCAAGCTGTCTCTGAGTTGTGCAGGGAACTACAGAGATTCAACTTTTGTGAGTCTTCACCCAGTCTGAGCCTTTATGGTGATGCAGCTGCCTTTGGATAGATCAGGTTTAGTCCTGTATTGCGTAAATGACCTCAATAAACTCACTGGCTCGCTTAACTAGACCTTGGTAGAATCTTTTTAATATTTATTTATTTATTTGGTTTGTTGTCTGTGTTCTATCTGGGTTTGAACTGTTGTCTATTCTCACCTTCACAGGAAAATTCACACAACACCCCATTTCCTAAGAGCTGCCTATAAGGTGCCCTGGGTACATGCGTGTGACTGGAATTGGGGGGGACAGAGGGAGACAGATAACAGTTATGAACAGAAATCAATAGAAATTAAAACTGGGGCTGGAGAGATGGCTCAGAGGTTAAGAGCACTGACTGCTCTTCCAGAGGCCCTGAGTTCAATTCCCAGCAACCATTTGGTGGCTCACAACCATCCGTTATGAGATCTGGTGCAGATATACATGGGGGCAGAATGTTGTATACATAATAGATAAATAAATAAATAAAATCTTTAAAAAAGGTATTAAAATTAAAAAAAAAAGAAATTAAATCCTTACCCTGCCAGCTTTCCATCTTCACAAGGACTCCGGAGTCACATCAGACAGATGGCCGTGCTGTTGTTGTTAGGGGGACCCAGATTCCCTCATCCCTTTTCCTAGAATCTTTTCTTCCACACACAGTGTGGCTCTGTATAGTGCCCTGCATTTACACTGCCATCCAGGACAGAGGTTTCATTTGTTGGCCTCCTTATCTCTATCCTTGCTGCCCAGCTGCCCAGCAGGGTTTGTGAACCATCTCCCAGTTGAAAGCTAACCCTCTAATGGCATGACCATTGAAACTAAGTTAGGTACCTGAAATCCTGAATGCAAGTTCTGGGCAAACTCCTTAAAGGAAAGAGGTAGCATTTCTTCTGACTTCCTGATCTTGCTGTGGCAACACGGATGTTGAAGGAGTGATCTGAGATGAGGAACATGGCTGACAGTGGCTCAGAGCCACACACACAGGCCTGGGTCACATATCTCCTGACAGTTACATAAGTGAAGCCAAATGTCTGTGTGAATTAAGTCACTCTTATTTTGACTCCCTTTCACATAGTAACTGTTGTACAGCAACCCCAAATTTAACAGAATTTGGATCTAGAAGTGACGAAAATATCTGGGAGGGGCATTGGAGTGAAAGCCAAGTTTAGCTCTCAGATATGAAGGCTATAAGGACCATGTACTTTCTATCGCTCGGCAAATTTCTCCGTGAGACCCTCAGCAGCAGTAATCTAGGAGTCAGATCATATACTGACCAAGTCTTAGCTCTAGGGAAAATGGAATCCTGATGGACAGCCACCATTCTTTGGTACTTTTTTGCAAAGACCCAAAGAAGAACAAATGGATTCAGGCAAGAGACAGCTAGTTGACAAGTGGTGATAGAAGGGAGTTTCTTCTGAAAAAGAATAGGTCCGGATATCAGAGACCACCGTTTTCGTGGGCTGAGAGTGCTCTTCTTGGCTGGAATGAAGTCTTTTGTGAATAAAGCTAGACTTAGAGGTGATATAGGGCATATCTAGAGTCATTTTCAAGCATTCTGCTTTTTCGATTTGGGGCATTTTGTTGCTGTTTTCTTGTTTGTTGCTGTTGTTCTTTTTCCAAAGGAGAGTGGTATAGGGGAAAGAGAAGGATTGAAAGAGAATGGGAAAGGGAGAAGAGAAGAAAAGGGAAGGCGAGAGTGAGTTAGGGCAGTATTGGACACTGGGTAAACGTGTCCTTCCTGGTGACTTTTTTGCTATTGTGGGTTTCCCAATGTAGTCAAGAGCTTGAGACAAGAAGTGGAGAGAACACATGGCTAGAAACTGGAACTCTCAAAGGCTTCAGGCTTGAAACTCTTGGCTATTAGCTAAAGCTTCTTGCATAAGAACTGAGCTGAAAGGGATGAATGAGCTTTTAAGGGAAGTGTATTGTAAGAGAAATTAGATTATTCCCTGGCAGCGCTTATGACCATTTCTTCCTCAGTCACCCCTACCTCTGGAATGGCATTGGCAGGAAGTGGGACATGAGAACAGGGAGCTTTAAAATGTTGGTGAATGAGTGACCATTGGGACCCTCTCACCATCATCCTTCCGAATAATTGAAGGGAGCATTACAATCCTTGTGTATTAGATCCAGGAAGTACATTACAGTCCTTGTATATTAGATCCAGGAAGTAAATTACAGTCCTTTTGTGTATTAGCTCCCTTAAGATTCCTTCACAAAGTGCAATGAACTTGGGATTCGACCAATGCACACTAAATTCCATTGATATGTGCAAGCAACATGTGTTAAGAAAATACACAAATATCTGGATGCAGTGGAGCATGCCGTTAATCCCAGCATCCTGCAAGCAGAGACAGGTGAATGGATCCCTGAGTTCAAGGCCAGCCTTATCTACAGAGAGAGTTTCAGGACATCCAGGGCTACACAGAGAAACCCTGTCTAGAAAAACCAAACCAAACCAACAAAAAAAAAAACCCATACGTGAATAAAAAACATTTGAAATCTCAATACAAAGAAAATGCAACATTTTACAAACTACATTTTAAACATAGAGTCCTCCAAACTCAGTAGTGTGGGATTGGGCATGGGCATATACTTGTAAAGGGCACCAAAGGAGTAGCTATGCAGGATTTGGAAGACCCCAATCCAAAGCCACAACTTAGAGGTGACTATCTGCAAGGGAAAGGGGGACTCCACAACACCCCAGAAGCAAGAGCATCAAGCATGGTTCTCTAAAGCTCACTCCGATGATCTATTAATTAGCATAATGGATGTTGGGAATAATTTTTATGAGTGAAATGAATGAGACTTATGATTTGTGGTTGAGGGGCTTGGGGTTCTCCTTATGTCTCTGACAACGTGGTGTGGTTGACCCTGGTGCCCACAGAACAGTGGCCTCTGATGGTTGGGTCTGCTGGCTGCCACGGTCACTCACATGTCACCCATACAAGGAACCCTTCCTTTAGAGTTGAGAACAGAGAGTGGATGCTTCCCCAGCCTTGTCCAAATCAGCCTGAGGAGTCTTTTCATCATTTATAAGACTAAGACGTTTCTGCTGCTCACCTTGACTAGAGACTTGCTTCCAATGAAACAAAGGGCAAAGGGCCAAGAGACAGACAAATAGCCTCTATCCACATTCAACGGCTGGATGTGGCTCAGGTTCATTCAAAGACCTTGATGTTTTGGAACCACCAAATCGTCACAGTGGAAATCAATAGGTTGGCTTGAACTTCAGGTAAAACCCTGAACACACAGTCTTTCAGATACAGGGAATTCTGGGAAACTTTAAAAAGAGTGATATGCTTTGTGAAACAAGTTTTTTTTTATTAACATATCTTGCTCTCTCTCCAAATGATGAATTACAATAGGAATCACTTGCTAGTGATGCCTCAGATTCCCAGACTCTTGCCTCTGGGTCTTCTGGGATACCAGCCTACTGCAACTACACTGTGGCCACCCTGGCCTCTGAGTGACTCTGTCATTACTCACTACCACCACACACACCACACTTATATGTTGTGGCTCCTGCCACTTGTGGCATAGATCATGAGGCACTTCTGTTTACTCATGGAAGTCTGCAGGGAGATTGGCACCCTCTGTCACAGAAACTCTGAAATGGTCCTCCCTTAGTATCATTTTAGGACTTCTCACCCTAGATTGTTCTGATAGTGAACCTCCTTCAGAGGTCAGAACTCATCCTCAGTAGGGAGAAGGCCTGAAGATCAACAGTTTCTTTTCCTTTTCCCTGTAGGAACTGTTACAGGACAAGGCTCTCTTTCATCTTTTGACTAAGGCTCAGGTCAGCATCCTCTTGATTCTGATTCCACCTATGTGCCAATTCTCAGACAGACACATCTATAACACCCATGCTCCCAGCAGGGATAACACCTGGTACCTCCCCTGAAAACTCTGCTACTTAATCAATGTGATTTGATGGCAATACAGATGGTCCTGGACTTAGAATTGTTCAGTTTATAGTGATTTCTCAACTTAACTGTGGAATTAAATGTATACATGTGCAATGAATCTGTTTTTTTTTTAATGGTAGTACAGTATTCGAGAATCTATGTGAGTGTGAACCAGTCAAAGGCCTTATAAAAAGGCTTTGTGTTAAATGGTCTTGCCCAACTGCTCTGGTAGAGTAGGCTGAGCTGTGTGTCCCATAGGTAATATATATTAAATGCATATCCAACTTACTATGTTTTCAACTTTATCATACATTGAGAAGGACCTTTAAGTTGAGAGCATCAGGTCCAGGAAGGCCCTGGGTGATCAGTAGTAAGGCACTTTACCCCCACTTTTCCCTAAGAAAAAAGGAAATCTTTCTTTTCAGCTTCTTCTACTCTCCCTTCTGAAGCTTGGCATGAAATGGTTAGTTCGTGTGATAAATCAATCCAGCAGCGGAGCTAGGAGTAAAGGGAGGTATGGAGAAAACATAATACACACAGAAAGGCTTCACACCAATAATTAGCCAGCCCCCTGTTAACAAGTGGATTCACACCATTTACAAGGATGAACCCAAGAACGTGTTGGAAGGCAGCCTCTCCAAGACACATTGGGACAGAGCCGTGATAACAGATTAACAAATTCTGGCCAACAGACCAGATATTCTGTTGTTTGACAAACTTAATAAAACAGAGACACTCGCTGATATTGCTTTCCCACCAAACAGAAATATCCCAGGAACATATGCAGAAGGATAAATAAGAATGTGGCTTTGACAGAGGAGTTGGAATGAAAGCAGAATGTGAGGGACAATAGCAGAGCTAGCTGCCTTTTCCCATGCTGTGTAGCGGCTTCCTGGCCTAAAACCTGAACGGCGAGCAAGCCTCTGCTCAAGGACACAGGTTATGTGGACATCCAGGCAAATGTTTTTCCAGTTTCAAGATGGGTCACTTAGCCTCTGTCTTATTTGTGAGGTATATGGATATAAGACTAATGAGACGAGGCAACAGTGGGTATGTGCATGCTCGGGTGTGGGCAATGTACAGACTCCCTATGCATGTCCTGTGCATTAGTGGGGTTACTTAAGTGCAATGATGAAGATTGCAGTTCTCACTTGGGACCTAGGAAGCCAACATTATTCACATACATTCTCACAAAAGGCTTCATCCAAGTTCTAAGCCTTCTCGCATCTGTGTCTGATCTGGTGGCCCAAGTCTTCCAACAGCCCAGGCTCAGACATCCTAAGGAACACAGCACTCTATTCTCAGCAGCTAACCACCACTCTCAAAGCTCACCTCTGGCCTGTGGGTCAGAGGGTATGGCTGCCTAGGGGCAGATGGTAGTGGTCCAGTCCTTGGGCTGTTTGAAGCTTTTGAAGCCTGCTCAGGAAGCCCTGTGACATTTTCCCCTCTTCCATCCAGGTAAATGAAGTAATAATTCAAGTGTGAAAATTTATGGAATGAAAGCTACAGTCTGGAGATGAGTAATGCTTGAATGTGTTCCAAAGCCTTCTGTCCCTAACCAGCCCAGACTACTTTGCAAGGTGACACTGGCACTGGAGCTGTAAATGTCGCACATCTCAGAATCATGAGCTGACATCATTGTGTCTTTGTCCTCGTTGGGCAACAGGGTGATAGCTCCCTGCAGCTTTGTCCCCACCCTGGCTGCTAAGCATTGTCCCCAACATACTGGGTGGCTGGCTTCTACTTGGTGCTCAGATTTGCATTTTAAATTTCCATTTCTAACCTTAAAGAATGAGAAGAGAAATGGTCCCATGGAATTGTGGAAGGGAAAATGGGTCCAAGCCACCATGTACTGAAACTGAACAGGGTCAGTCCCCTGTATCTACCTGTTAGAAAGCCCCGAGGAACCCACACACCTACCCCAGATATTCTGTTCTTTATTGCTTGGGAATTTCATACATGCATGTCTTGATCAAACTCATCCCTCATTCTCTCTTCTACAATTCCTCCTCCATCCTTCCTACCATGTTTCCTCCCCAACTCCTTATGTTCTTTTTCAATTCATTGAGTCCATTTAGTGATGGCTGAATGTGCCTGACTGGCAGACCATGGGCAGAGCATGGGTAGCCTCTAAAGACCTATATCCCTGAGGAAAATTTTCTTTCCCTCCTCCAGCAGCCATGGTATAGTTTTGTTTATGCATTCTCCTACATGGCATCCAACAGTTTGGGGTGGTGATAGACGGACTGCCCAGAAGAGTACAGGGCCATGTTTTCCTGATGGTGGAGCAGCCAGTGACCTCTGAATGGACTATGGCAAGAGGCTTTCTAGCCTTCACTCAATAGGCATATGTTGAGCATCCATAGTGCTTGGTTCTCACCCCTTCTCCATGCACAGAGCCCTGGGTATCCCAGCTTCAGGGACTGACACTGGGAAAAGGAAGAGGACCTTGTGAGCCTAGGGACTTGAGCTTTTGGGCAGCATAAATGTCCACAGAGCTGAAACAGGGAGTTCCTCGGAGACACTGGTATTGGTTGTTGCAGGGTGAAGAGATCTAAAAGTTGGCTCTTTGATTTTTAATGTAATGGGATGGCTTGTACTTGAGTATTTATTTTTCTTTCTCTTCACCTGACCTTTCTCCTTCCCCTTTTCTGCTACCTTCTGTCTCTGTCTTTTACAAGTATGGAAGAAAATATTCTCCTTCACATCTCATGACTGGGACTACTCTTCTGGTTTGTGCTAGATAGAGTTTCCTGAATCCATTTCTCATGTGTGCGTGTGTGGGTGCATGCATGTGTGTGCGTGAGTGTGTATGAGTGTCTATGTGTGTGTATGTGAGTCTGTGCGTGTGTGTGTGTGTGTGTGTGTGTGTGTGTGTGTGTGTGTGTGTGCATGCGTACCTGTGTGTGAGTGTCTCTGTTTGTGTGTGGTTTGGATGGCTCCTCTTTTTGTGGTTTTCTCCTCTTCCATTTCCCCTTATCCAATCTCCTCATCTCTGTGGTAACCTGGCCTGGAACCCTTGATAATGAACTCACATCTTCCACCCACTCTCTCCAAGCCATCAAACCTGACCTCAAGCCTTCTTGGAAATGTTCTTCTCATTGGAAGAATGTTCTTCTCATAGAACATCTTCTTGGAAATGTTCTACAGCTCAGGCTGCTGTGGCCTCTCTGCACCTTTTCCTCTGTGCCCTTGACTATCAAGTAGACAGGGCATTGACTGCCCACATCACAGCCCTTTCCCTTCACCCTATGCTTCCCTATGCCTCTGTGAGCAGTCACATAGCACATTTTAAACATGTATAGTGTTGGGCTGATGTGGAGCTCAGTGGTAGAGCGTTTGCTTGGCATGTGAGAGTTTGGGTTTGATCCTTCTAGTTGTCTCTTTTCTATTGCTGCGATGTGATATCAAATGACCAAAGTGACTTACAGAAGGAAGTTGTGGCTTATGTTTCCACAAGAGTAAGAGTCCATAATGGCAGAGAGGCATGGCAACAAATGGCAGACATCAAAGCAGGCACAGAAACCTGAGAGATCACACCTTGAACCCAAAGCAGAAAGCAGAGAACATGAACTTCAAGCAGGGTGAGGCCTTGAGCTGGAAAGCCTGCCCTAGTGATGTATTTCCTCCAGGGAGGCTGCACATCCCAAACCTCCCCAAACAGCATCACCCACCGGGGACCAAGTGTTCAAATGTTCAAGACTGGCAGGGATGTTTCTCATCCAAACCATCTCAATCCCCATCTTGGGAAAGGAAAAACAAAACCAGTCATTCTTTTTTACATGATGTAGATACCATTCTCTAACAAAACAATAGGAAAAAAAAGAAACCCCCCAAATCACCTATTCACTAACTCTGAATGAATTCAATGCCATTCATCCACTTGGATGGCAGCTTCAAACTTCAGGTGCAATGGTAATGTCAGCTAACAATTTTGAAGTGTTTACCGTGTCTTTGGTGGACTGCTGAGCATTTATAAGTCACGGGTAGTGGATAATAATCTCTCCTTTAATTCTCTCCACACTCCTTTCAGGTATGTGTTGAGACCTTAGGGGGAAGGCCCACAATTGTGTGGCTATATGTGGAGCAGAGAACAGACAGGAAAAGGAAAGAGAGCCTGGGAGGTTTCCTGTTCTTTCTTTCCTGCTTGATCATAGGGTGGGGTAGACTGCACGTATCTACTTTGCTCTTCTAAGTCTTAGGGAAGCTGAGAAGCGCTACAGCTGCCACCCTTGCCCAAGCCTGACCTTCTCTGATGGCTCCCATGTTTCAAACAAGACCTGGGCTGAATAACCTCACTCAGGCACCCAACTTCTAAGTCTCTAGGATGGATCATTTTTAGGCCTTAGTTCTAGAACAAGGACCATCAACCATTGTAGCTTCCCATGACACTCTGTTATTACCAAACCCAAGTTATTTGTTGCATGTAACATTATTTTTAGACCATGTCCTATGACAAAAATGACTGAATTCTGGTAAATTCAGTGTACTACTTGGTTAGACCTCTTAAAATTCTTTATGTAATGTCCAATAAAGTCAAATCTAATTCTTACAGAATAAATTGGACCCAAGTTCTATAAAAATAGATTTTCAGGGAAAATGGGAAATTGACAATTTCCCTAAGAAGTTCCTATGAAGAAGTAGTCTCTTCCATTTGAATAATGACAGCGAAATCAGGCATTCCTGTATTCTTTCTTTTCCCCTTTATTAATGAATTAGAATACACAATTGATTTAAAATTAAATAAAAATCTCATAAGCATCATTCACATCTTCATTACCAGTCACTTGAGCTTTGTAAAACTGGATTTCCATTTCAATGGCTTCATGTCAAAATGGGAGTTCACTGTGGCTGTGGAAGCCCATCTAAGGAGTGGCTTGACCCTGCTCAGCCTGCAGCAAGGGCAGGCAGCTGCAGTGGGCACAGCCAACCGGGGCATGGGTTCAGTAGCAAGAAGGATACCTGGGGGTCACAACCAGCTGAGCCAAGGAGGATGGGAAACCCTCAGCTGACTACAGAGTTGTGGGCTCCTGAGAGTTCCTCTCGAGACACTTCTTGCATAGATACTTCTCCTGTGTGAAAGGAGCCTTCTTTGTTCCCAGGCTGTCATCAGTAGGTCTCCAGTGAATCTGCTTCTGCCCAGATTTCCAAAGGGATCATAGACATAGCTTTTCTCTCACTAGGCAGTTTTGAGATTCTTAGGCAGGGGGATGGGCTCAGACTAAGACTCTGGGGCAGCAGTTTTGAGGAATTTTTTACTTCATGATTCACTAGCTGCAATTGAAAATGTGAGAACGCAACGTTACACTGTTAATTCTTTTCTAATTCTGACTCTGTTTTCAAGAAGTGACAGATTTCAGAATAACTAAATAATTTCTAGTGTCACTTTTTTTTCCTCCCAATATTAGTGTCACGTGTGAAACCTGGTATTTTGAGACTTTTCATCACCCATCTGGCTCTCTAGGAATCTTTAAAAAAGTATCACTTTTAAAAAGAAAAGAAAACATTTTAAAAGAATGTTTTCAAGTATAGACTGATGTTCATTTGATCTACTTTATAGAATTAGCTATAGGCCATGATTTTATAAGTGTCATTTTATGAATTCTTGCATTCTTCATTATAGACTGCTGGGGAGACTCCAGTGAAGTCATGTTTAAGCTAGATTTAAGTGAACCTGTATTGGATGCACAGCTGAAGAATGGGAGACCCATATTATGCCTCATGAGAGAGTAGATCTTGGCTTCCCATGTTGCTTCTGCCCCATCACATAGACTCCCAGTCACAGGCGATGCCGTCATCCCTGGGTACAGGTGGGCTAGCGGGAGATCCCTTAGCTGCCCATTTATCCTTAGAACATGTGGTCACAGGCATTTAAGAGGATAGTCAAGCCAGACCTGATGGCTCAGGCCCATAATCTCACCTAGGTAGCAAGGTAGAACTAAAAGTTCACTGTCTTTGTGATTATGGCTACAGAGTGAATTTAAGACCATCCTGAACTGGACAACTTAAGAGACAAAGTCTCAAGATGAAAAAAGGTTTGGGGATGTAGGTCAGTGCTCAAGTATCCGACTAGCATGCATCCAGTCCTAGATTTAATCCTCAGTACTGGGAAAACAAAAGACAGAGCACTCATTCAGGGTATGGTGACAATGTATCTGCCATTCCAATGTTTTGGAGACTGGAATGGGAGAATTTCTAGTTTGAGGCCAGCAGTTAACAAAAATTAACTGCATGTGGTGGTGCATGCATTTATTCAAGCGCTCGGGTGTCAGCGGCAGGCTTATCTCTGTGCGTCTGAGGCCTCAGCTACCTAGCAAGTTCTAGGTCAGCCATGGCTTCATAGTGAGACCCTGTCTGAAAAACAAACAAAAAATGCACACACACACAGATCAAAAGAACAAAAAGTGAACGTAAATAGGGGCTCGCTCCTGACCTTTACTTTATTACAGGTATATTTTGTTTTGTTTATTTGCTTGTTTGTTTGTTTTGCTGACACACAGCATGTCTATTCCAAATGAGTACACTTTCACAGAACATTTCTCAGTGGCTGCGGACCTTTAGTCAGCTCCACAAAGTTATCAAAATGTTACTGTGCTGTAACCCTGTGTGCTGAGATGAATCCTGAACCATGTTTTCTTTGCCCCTTCTCTGCCTCAGTTTCTCTTCTAGCAGTGAGAGTGACAGCCCAGAAAGTGAGCAGTACATGAGTAATCAACCATATGGTTACTACCCATGCACACTCAGAAAGATCCAACACAAAGGAAGATCTGCAGACAGAAAAGTGAAACAAAACCTAACCGTACATTTTAGAAAGAGCAGATCAGCTGTACCCCAGAATGCAATAATGAAGCCCAGTAAGGACTCTAAGCTAGGTGTGAGTACACACTGCAATCCCAGCACTTAGGAGGCTGAGGCAGGAGGCTCACCAGCTCCAGGCCAGCTTGGGTTACCAAGTTAGGCTGTCTCAAAAAAGGAAAAAATCTTTTCATATACTTTACCACTTTCAGAACTTAACGGTCAATCATGTATTGATATGCCTATATGTCCAAATGTGTGTTTAAGAAGGTAATTGTCTTAGTTAGGGTTTCCATTGCTATGATAAAACATCATGACCAAAAGTAACTTGAGGAAGAGAGGGTTTGTTTCACCTCACACTTCCAGGTAATACTCCATCACTGGGGGAAGTCGGGGCCAGGAACCAGGAAGCAGGAACTGTTGCAGAGGCCATGGAGGGGTGCTATTTACTGGCTTGCTCAAAGGTCAGTCTGGTGGGGGCATTTGCTCAAGTGAGTGCTCCCCTTTCCAAAATAACTCTAGCTTGTGTCCAGTTTGCCATAAAAGTAACCAATCATGCTCAATTCTAATTTTAAAATGTTTGTTTTGATTTTATGTGTGTGTGTGTGTGTGTGTGTGTGTGTGTGTGTGTGTGTGTGTGTGTGTGTGTGTGTGTGTTCCTGCACATTATAAATGTGCACTGTGTGCATGCCTGGTGTCCTTGCAGGCCAGAAGAGAGCATCAGATTCTCTGCAACTGCAGTTATAGATGGTTGTGAGCCACCATGTGGTTGCTGGGAACTGAATCTAAGTCTTCTGTAAGAGCTGCAAATGCTTTTATCCCCTAAGTCACCTCTTCAAACCCTTTGATCCTGACTTTTAAAAACCCAGCTGTAGCTGGGCAAGGTGGCGCACACTTTTAATCCCAGCACTTGGGCAGCAGAGGCAGTTGAATCTCTGAGTTCAAAGTGAGTCTGGCTTACAGAGCTAGTTTCAGGACAGTGAGGGTTACACAGGGAAACCTGTCTCTACAAACCTAAATAAATAAACAGATAGTGATAATGAGTCTAGAGCTTTACTTCATTAACATGATAAAACTATCATATGCACATGCACACACACACAAGCAAGCTTTCACACTGCACTATCTATATCATAATACCGTGTTTCGTAGTAGGACCTTAATAAAAAGTGTTTCCACTAAAATGAATAGTTAAGTCAAGGCTTCCTCTCTTTACTGAGGAATCTATTCAAACATGCTTCAGAATTACTAGTTATAAAGAACTCACATAACAAACTGGGAGGCATCAGTAGTGGGAAAGCAAAGATAATATTTTCTATACCTGCTGATGCAAGGATTGCATAGATGGAAAAGCAGAGAGAATATTAAATAAAGCTTTAGATAAAAGCAAGAGAAGTAGGTGACCAGTCACTGAAGCAGTGATTAACAACAGTGGCTTTTTTGCCCAGAAAACACCAGACAGGAGACAAGGGGAGGCTGCAGGCCAGTCACTTACTGTACATTTTTCAGAAGCTCTTCTGTGATGAGCAGTGGGCATGCAGCTGAACCAGGATGGAGGAGTCATTTCCAATAACTTGCTTTGCAATAGAAGATGTGAGCAAGGCATAAACAGCAAAGCACACATAGGCAAGGCTTCTAGCGGTGAGGAATGCTGTGGAGGAATTCAGGGGAGTGATGTGCTGGAGGAAAGGGATTAAGAAGGTCAGGGCAGGTGGTGGTGGTAGGAGCTCCGCATGACCTAGAGGGCCTGGGATGACCTCCCTTAGGAGGTAGAAGTGGTGGAAACTTGAAATGAAGCCTATCAAGGAAGAGCCAAGGACAGGAGGTGCAGATGTAGGCAAGGGGGAGAGAAAAAAGAGCCAGTGTGCCCAGAAAAGCAGTTCAACCTTTGAATCATATTTTGGTGCTGTAGAACATCGCTGAAGGACTTTGAAGGATACTCTGGCATGACGTCATGGGTTGTAAGAAAGCTACTGCTGGCAGATGTGTGGATAATGGGCATTGGGAAGTGGATGGGAACCAATCTGTGACCCAGAGTAAAGGAGATGGCCTGTGGTGGCTTTAGGAAAACAGACACAGGCTTGCTCTGCAGTTAGATGCACAAGGAACCAGCAGTACTTGCTAACAGATTGGTGCGAGGGATGAGTAGGAGGAGAAATGAGGATGTAACTCAAAGATTCCATTCACAATAGAAAAACAAACAAAAACACAAAATGTCTAAGGAGACGTCACACAGAAAATGTCCAAAACCTGTGTGACAAAAGCTCAAAATATTTTCTGAGGGGTTTAAAGAGAAGAAAGAAGAAAGATAAAACTAGAAAGGGTGTGTGTAATAGAGGCATCTTTGTACTTACAGACAAATAAAGACTGTTTGAAGAAATCCAGCTTTGTGGTTTAATTACAACAGAACTTTAAAATGACAAAAAATATTACCACGGTTCATTTATTTGGGATTAAGTTAGGATAATTCTAAAATAAAGAGAGCAACAGCAGAATAGTCTTCATCAGCTACCAAAATGTAAAACAAAGCTACAATAAAGAAAGGTGCAGAAAATCTCTAAGTAGGGACAGACAAATGGAGTCATTAGATCTAACAGCCAGTCCAGGGATAGACCTAAATACAAACCCAGGCAGAAAACCTGTGTTCCTATTTATATGTTGTATGGTTTGACTAGTCCTTTAAACACAAAACATGGGCTGGAGAAATGCTAAGCCGTTCAGAGTATTTGCTGCTCTTCCAGACAACCTCAGTTCTCTTCCCAGCACCACTGTCAGGCTGCTCTCAACTTCCTGTGTCCTGGGGATCTGGCGCCCTTTTCTGGCCTCCACTGCGCACACGTGTCACACGCACGCGCACTCGTGTGCACATACACACACACTCACGCACACACACACACACACACACACGTAAATAAAATAAAATAAGTCTTTAAAATAATAATAATAATAAAATGCATAACACAGCATCACCATTTTAATTTAGAATAACTCAAACATATCAAAGACAAAAGTAAATGGATAACTTTATAATCTTAAGAGTAAGGAAGTATGTTCTATGCATAATACAAAAATTTAAAACCATGTGAGAAGCTCACATGCAAACTCAAACTATGTAAATATAGAAACCTGTGTGTATGCCAAGAACGAAGCAAGCAAACAAAAACCTCAAAGTTAAAATTTAACTGAATTCATCAAATTCTGGGGGTTTAAATCCCATCTATTTGTTCAAAGTTTTTCAAGGGTAACTGCAGCCAAATATCTGAGTGGTTGGATTGTGTTCTTCCAGAAGCCTTGTTTATATCCTACTCCCAGCCCCTGCAAATGTGACCATATATGGAAGAGGGTCTTCAAAGTTGTAATCAAGTTGAGATTTAGCCATACTGGATTGGAATGGGCACAAATCCACAAGTGAATGTCCTTAGAAGAGAAAATACAACATCACATACATGATCATACACACACACACACACACACACACACACACACACACACACACACACACAGTGGTGGTTGAGGGGGAAAGACCATGGAAAGAGGACTGTAGAAGCCAGAACAGTTTAAGACACAAGATAAATAACACCACCAATTACTGTAAGCCCCAGAAGTAGTTAAGAGAGTTGAATGAATTCCTCCTTAGGATCTCAAAGGAATGGCTCTACCAGTACCTAGGTTTCTAATGTCTGTTCCCTGGAACACAAAAGAATATATTTTGTTGTTTTGAGCTGTCTAGGTTGTGGTGATTTCTTACACCACCCCAAGGAACCATGCACACTAATGTCTAACAGGCATGTTGAATTTTGCTGAAATGAAACTCCTCTTCAGTGTTCTCTAGAGGAAGAGAGGTGTGAGGATGAGTATACATATTAACAGGGGATTTATTAGAGTGACATACAGGATGTGGTCGGGCTAGTACAACAGTGGCTCTCTCCCTTTAGCAAGGTCAAGAACCTGGTAGTTGTTCAGTTCACAAGGCAGGATGTCTCAGCGGATCTTCAGTCTATGTTGGAATCGTGAAGAAGTAGATTCTAACACCAGCAAATTGATTCAGCAGCAGGATATATGAACTTTCTATCTAGAGTGAGGGCAAACAGGCAAAAAGCAAAAACTTCCTTTTGTGTCCTTTTATGTGCATGACCCCACAAGATGTAGCCCAGATTTAGGGTAGATCTTCTGAGTTCAAGTGATCTAGAATAAGGTGGATCTTCCCACCTCAGATGATCCAATCAAGAAACTCCTCCACAGGTGTGCCTGGATGCTTTTGTTTCAGTTGTTTTCAAATGTAGTTAAGTTGATAACCAAGATTAGCCATCACAATTACACTAACTCCTGAGATCCGTGCACAATTTAATACTCATAGATTGCTTATTTCTTGAATTTAGCAGTTAAAACTTTTGGATAATAAAACTGTGAGAAATAGAAACCTCAATACAAAAACTGACCAAAGATATCAAATAGTAAAACTCAACATAGTATCCAAAAGGCAACGCTATTGTTTAAATCTGAAATGTCCTCATAGGCTCCTAGGGAAATGGCTCCATTCTTGGCATTTTCCAGTTAGTTAACACCTGTGTTATGGGCTCAACTGGGAAGACTGGCCTGAGGAATTCATCAAAATCAGGTCCCCAGCCTCCCTCCTCCCTGAACTACATTGCCTAGTATTGTCTGCCAGCCTGACTGCCAGTCCCTTTGCATCCCTTCTCAAACCCACAGACAGCATCATAGTCTTAGGACCTCTACTTTCTCTCTTGCAAGAACATGGGATGCCTGAAGGATAGGCACCAATAGAGTGTATACTCTAGTCTGCGTTTCTACCAGGCTTTCTAAGGACACATGTGCCATATTGCATATCACACCATGACCTGGATAAGCTGTTATCATGAAAGAATAAAAATTGTTATTGAGTGCCACATGATTCAAAGCCTTAGTCCCACAATTTCAGTATCTGTATATTCTTGTTTTAGAATTACTTTATGTAGATCAATTGGTCATCAACTGTAGTAGTTCCAGTATGTTACCATTTGTCTTATGTATGAATTAATATTTTGCTATTTTATATTTTTGGTCAGTTTTTGTGTAGTGGTTCTCTCTATTTGTGGATTTAATTATTATAGTCTAAATATACCAAATGGAAAATTCCAGAAATAGTTCTTAAGCTTTAACTTGTGTACTGATCTGAAGAGTAATATAATAAAATCTTGGGTGGTCTCACCCCATCTCACCTGGCCATGAATCATCCATTTGATCAGTGTATCCATTCTGTATATGCTACTCATTATCTTTGAGGGGAAAATGTCACTATCTAGTCACTTAGTAGCTATCTGGGTTATTAAATCAGTTGTTGAGGTGCTGCAGTGTTGATATTCCAGGGACCTGTTATGTCACAGTGGAAGTTGTGGAGGCTATTTCACAACATCCACCCCATTCATTGTGGTCCATCTCATCACCTAGGTATTGCATCATCATCACCACCACCAGAAGAAAAAAGAAGAGAAGAAGAAGAAGAAGAAGAAGAAGAAGAAGAAGAAGAAGAAGAAGAAGAAGAAGAAGAAGAGGGACAAAAAGAATAGTTTGCTGCGAAGAGATATTATATTAGGAGTGGACTATTATGTCACTGTTTCCTTTGGATTGGAACATTTCATCTTGACAGACAGAAAAACTTCTGAGGATCTTGAATCTCACAAGAAACCTGCAAGTCTTTGGAGTCTCATAAAACTTATAAGGCTCATGAGATTTCTCCCTGAGGTTATATAAGCAGTAGACAATTACTGAAGGACATAAGACTATCCAGTGGTGTAGCTGCCTGCAAGTTGTACAACAGATTCCAGGGATGCAGCTTCAGGAGTGTCACCTATCCTGGAGTGGCTTTTTGATAATGGAGCTTCTTAGTTACCTATAACCCCAATAAACTCACTCTTTCAGTAAGCTGGCTTTAAATGGAATTATTTTCTTTGGTCTTTCATTGTCCTTTCTGTATGAAATGAATAGAAACAGTCTCTTTGAGGGGGAAATGTCAAAATGTAGATGGAGTATAGAGGAGGGATGTTCTCATAAATTTTATTACAACATGTTGATATACATGTTCCCTGGTATTGTTAGTTGTTACTCATCTCTTTGTGTCTAATCTGTAGTTAGTTTCCTCACAGGTATGTTTATATAGAAAAACAGAGCATATTTAGGGTTCAGTGTTATCTGTGGGTTCAGGTATTCTTTGGGGTCTTGGAGAATATGTGTCCTACAAGTAAGGAGCAACCCCTGTATTTAAAAACAGACTGTGGCTTCTGAAAATCTTTTGTTTTACCTTTTTCAATCTCAACTCTACACATGGGTTGCCAGTGGTCCTGACAATATATCTGATTGCTATGCTCTATAGATCTGGATGAACAAATTATGTCTAACTAGATCACCATCAGAACTTTTCAAGTTCATTCTTAGATGATTAGCCCTAAGTAACTAATCCTCTAGCAATCGCTCAACAGCAGTGGAAAGGTGTCCCTTCTATGTGTCACTTGGGGCCACCTAAAACATTGGTAGTTTCAATTGCTAACAACTTAGCCTCATGGAAATTCCAGCTTGGTAAAGCATTAAAAATGTTACTCTCCCCATGGTACCCCACCAAGTCCTATTCAATATATGATAAATCCTTCTGGAATGTTCTCAAAGCTCTCTGGTATTTTCCTCGTCACGGAAAACTGAGGCTGTATCCAGCTTCAAAGTGGACCCCTTCCTTCAACTTTCAGTCATTCAAACTCATCACATTCTTTCCTTGGGCAAGATGGACCTAGAAATATCGTGAGCATTAGAGCAAAGTCAGAATGTCTGCATCTTAACATCTCCGATTTAGGCACCAGCCAGAGTGGGAAGCTGCCCACCCCCGCCCCCACCTCACAAACAATTTTCTAGTAGAAAGGTTAAAGGAAGGAGAGGCTGAATGTATTAACTGTCTCCTTGGCCCCGCTGCTGCCTGACTTCCTTTGGGCTCAGCAGACGATATTAGGCGCCAGACACATATGCATGGTGCCATTTGCGT
Organism: Cricetulus griseus; assembly: GCF_003668045.3. NCBI lineage: Eukaryota > Metazoa > Chordata > Mammalia > Rodentia > Cricetidae > Cricetulus > Cricetulus griseus. Next base: position 5,737,714 of record NW_023276807.1, read on the forward strand.
GTCTGTGTTAAAGTTGACTTAATTAGGAGGGTTTACCTCAAATACACGCTTAAACGGATTCTCCTAGTGGTGTAACATTCTCATCTACTGCCTATTGCTATGCTGAAAAAAGAGAAGACGAACATAGAAAGTGGGCAGCAGCTCTGAAGTCGTGTTTACATGCATTGATGTGCAGCAGAGAAAGAAAATGGGACCGGGGTCGAGTGAACTCCTGTAGGATAAATAGAGATAAATAATTCAGATTCTCATTATCATAGAGGCATATAGCTCCGGTGCATGGGAGCATCCTGCCTTTGTGAGAATTGGTATGCAGAAGGTATTCAGAAACTATAGCATGTAATCTAGCATTAATATTAACATAAATCCAAGGCAGGAATTAGCAATATTTCTAAAGTCTTTATAGGATAACTGAATTCACACTATATTGTTTAGTCCTCCTGGGCATTTTTAGTAATCGGATAATAGAAATGTTGAAGTAGTTGAGATGTTCTTTATATTGCTCTATGAAAAGATCTTAACACAATGTCTTTAGTAGACAGTTTTGATAGAATGTGTTGAACAAAAAGAAATATGCCTATTTTGGTTATGTGGGTATGTTTCATTAGCTCAGCCTGCAGCGATATGACATTACATTCTAAAAGGAATACAATTAATAACAATGAGAGGTTTTTTTTTTTTTCCTCAAAGAGTGTAGCTGGAGTGGTTGAGCACGATGTCAGGGCAATTAAGCCGAAGCACTGCCTTACCTTTGTCTGAACACCAGCAACATCGCCCTGTCTCAATGTGTTGAATAGTTATTTCTTTAGCAGAGAATTTGTAATTTATTTTGATGTTTCCTATAATTCAGACCACTATTATAAAAATGATTTTTTCAGGTAAGAAAAAAATCTTTTAAAATAACTAGGCAGAAGAAATTAACATTTCTTTCAATTGGCATAGATTCCACTATTTTTTTTTTATAGAAGGGAATAAAGGGCTGTAAGGAAAACACACACACAGTAACTTCTGGGGATTAAACTGAGTCGGATGATCCTGTTGGTAAAGCAGGGACATATAGAACAACCAGGTGTCTGTGGAGTCCATGCCCTGTGCAAGAGCAATCCAGGGGGATAGTTGTACTTTGAGACTATTAAAATAATCACCCAGGGTATTATTTTATTCAGTATTAACCTTTATGTTTTATGTTAAATGACAGTGAAGGTTCTGGAGCATGGTGATTCCCCTGAGTCGCAGTAGCTGAGATTTCTTTTATCTCTAAAGAGATTTTATTCCATTCCGTGATGCTGGAACTGCTCTTGCTTCCCTTCGCTGGTCAGTTTTAATAGGCGTGACGAAAGATAAAATGTGTTGAAACATGAAAATTCTGCTTTTTAAAAACAGATGACGGAAAAGATTGTTTAAAATCCCATTTCTGGGGTTGGAGAGATGGCTCAGCTGTTAAAGGCTAGGCTCACAACCAAAACCCCATTTCTGCATGCCCAGTCTGCTTCAAGCTTCCAGAGCCATGGCTGTTTGGGCAAGGGTAGACTGCAGGCAATGGGGGGGGTGGGGGAAAGGGAGGCAAACAAACCCATCAATCATTTCTGCTCACCCAGGTTTACCCTGATGGACTTGCCTTGGTGGACAGACAGAGCTGTAAGTAGGTATCTAGAAATGCCACTGTGAGTCTGGGCCTTCGGGTATTAATACCCAACTCCATTTCCATTCATGAGTGATGTATTAAAATGTTGTAGGTAATAAATTGTTAATCTTAGAGGCTCTAGGTGATTTCTTACTCACACAGGGACTTAGTTAATGTAACACCCAGATCATCGCTCTGACTGCCTGTTCCTTTCTATGTTATTTTCCCTAGCCTTCCAAAGGCAATCAGCTCCATTGCCAACTCCCACTGTCTGTAACCACTGCTTAGTTCCTGCATATATGCAGACGCACACACCTCTTCAGACAATTAAATCACACCAAACTGCTAGGGGACAGGAGGCCTCCATGTGTTATGTGAGCAGCCCCCCTCCCCTGCTAAGTATTATTGACAAATCCATCAAGGGCAGTGATGCATTGGCTTCCACCTTACCTAGAAGGACACTAGGGCAACGGTGACATGCTGTCACCGTGGTAACTGCGGCTGAAGTGAACAGCCTGTTAGGATAGGTGACCTCTGTTGGCAGTGAGCCTAGAGATGTAGCACTCACCCGGCTGCCATGTCATGGGGACCCCAAGGAACAGCCCAGTGCCCTCAAATTGATTCATTAGGCCCTAAACGTATCGATCGCTCCAATTTGCAGGAATTTATTATATTGATATTGGACTGATTAACATTTTGTGCCAGACTGGTTCGATATGTGCTTGTAACAGCTTTTAATGATTAATTGACTTTTATGATTCCATCTCAGGGCTGTCAGTGAGCTGTGAACTGTGGGCAGGCTTGTTCCTTGACTGTCTCTCCAGTGGCACAGGGCAGTGATTGAATACCTAGGAAATTAGTGTCCTTGCTGTCTCATTTTATGAAAGATAAATGCTATGACATTTAATGCAGACCTTAATTTAGAACAGAACTAAGCAGATCATTTTGCAATTTAATCATAAACAGGTAAATATCAAAACTTGTTTAGCATTTTACAAGTTAAGCACACAGAAAACGGAGGCAAAGTAGAGAAGGCGGCAAGGGAGCCGACAAGAGGCAAAATAAAATAACGTGGGTTGGAACTGCACAGCAATTTAATAATCACGTAATTTATTAGGGGCAACATCCGAGCCCATTTTTCGGCCCAGAATATACTGCTCTCATTCACTCGGTGGCGAGCCCAGGGCGTGCCGCTTGGCACAAGCTGTAAAGTTAGCATTTACCTTCAGGGCTGCAGACAACCCTGCAATATTGCCTGGTGAGTCGAGGAAAATACATTGACTGATTTGCCACAAAAGTAAATAGCAGAAAAAGGGACAGGCTCTAGTTTAATATGTGCCCCTGACATGTAATAAGGGGACTATCAAATTCAGCGTGGTTTATGTGTTACCTAAAACAACCATAAACATTATGAAAAGACGGCAGGAAAAAATGAGATTTCATTGTGCTCGCTAACAACAGAGAGAGAGGAAGAGAGAGAAGGAGGAAGGCTGGGGAATGCCAACTCACACCTCTTGCATTCATATTTAAAGCATATTTTCTGCCTTTCATTTTAATTAAAAGACTTAAGTTAAGGGGAAACTGTCTAAACATCATGTCAAATTATTCATGTTTGTACATATAAGGAATGAGATGAAATGGTTCCATGCTCGCTTCTCCCTTTACTGTTGAATATTTTTCTTCTTTGCTGTGCAGAGTGAGGACACCTTTATCTGATGTAAGGTTGTCAGGCAATGCATAAGCTAACCATTTGCAGTGTACATACTTCGTGGCCCTCATCTGAGGTCTGCTCAATCCACAGCCGTTTTCTTTGCTCCAGTTCTACAATGTTGAAAAGGATTGGAAAGTCACCCTGCCCGCTACTACAGAAACATCCCTAAACATTTCCCTGCTTTGATCACTTCTAAGCAGAGTCCAGGCTGTCTCCCTGCCTCACTCACAACCTGGGCTTTCAATCTAATTCACTTCCACTTAAGTTTGGAATGATGGCTTTTTTTTTTTCTTTCTGTGATTCTGGTGCAGTGGTAAGAATGAATTAACTGGACTCCTGACTATCTGTGTTTCTATACTTCTATACACACTCCTGCAGTTGTATACATGCGTGTGCCCGTGCGTACACATATGCACACACACACACACACACACACACACACACACACACACACACACACCAGTCTTTGAATACATGCACCTTATGGTGAGGCCTCACTGTCTAGCCCAGGTTGTAAGCCAGGATTACCGTCAGTAGCCTTTGGTTATGAATGGCATCACGATACCCTTGTTCAGTGCCTGCCATCTGGTAAGGTACCCTTGTCCACAGTGGAACTCAGAAAGCACCGACATCCTGCCTTTGTTGAATCACATTTCCAAACAGTAGAAGGCATTTTCAACATCTGCCCTTCCTTTGACTGGCCTCAGGTCTTCTCCCTTTGGAGGCATTCTTTTCTGAGACATCTTCAACAGGCTGGCATTATTTCCTTATGCTGAATGAAAACCAGCAAGTGGTCTGTCTCATCTGACCCAGACACACACAAGCAGCCGATAGGCTGTGGCAAGCCCCATGAAGATAGTCTGTAGAGAGATGTGGATTCTGAGGAGGGATCTGCCTCTCCCCTTTGCACCAGCATACTACATGCCCATGTGCAGAGGGAAAGCATGGGTTGTTTTCCAACTGTTCCCTTTACTGGTGGAAAAGACCGACCTTTCTTGCACCCACCTCTGCAATGTCTTTCTTATTGCACCACAAGAGGTCCTTGTTTCCTACAGGCTGAATGACTGGGAGTTTTTCTTGAGACTCCTGCTGGAGGTTATGACAGCAGTGCTTTAGGAGGTGGGACTACCTGGAGGAAGTGAGCCACCACCCACACCGTGAGTGAAGGGAGTGCGTGGGAACTCTGAACCGCTGACAAGGAAGGGAGAAGGTTCTGTCTACAAATTTGCACTACCCCCAGTGATCCCAGAAGTGGAAGGGGTGAGTAGGGAGAGGACGCAGAAGTGTTCTTCATTGCTGGAAAACTATCTTTCTGTATACTAATAATATTGGTTTCCAGGCAGCCTTCTGCCGATTCAAGCCTACCAAAGGCTGTGTTCGACCCTCGTTATGTTAACTGGCAGGTGTGTGATGCAAGCACACAGGGAGACCTCACAAGCAAATTGCAGATCCTCTGTGTGCTCATCCCGACAGTTTTCCTACCTTTTGAGTGTCTCATGAATGTCACACACTCGTCCTCCCCTTCATGTCAGAACCCGGATCTCTTCACCTGGCCACAACGCTCCTGCTTCCATCCCCAGCATTCGCTTTCCAGGGAGAGTTCCAAGACTCACAGAGCACACTCTTGCCTCCTCTTTCCAATCGCTAATCCAATACCTTTCTGTACCCATTGTTTTCTGGTTCTGCTGTCAGCTGCGAGTTGTATTATTATCAGAAATTGCGTGATAAGTTTAACAACGGAAAAAATGTAAGGATTCCCCCAAGTGGACAGATGGAATATATTATCTCCTATTCTTTGCCTATTAATCTTCAAAATGCTTATCTTTCAGTAAACATTTTAATTCAGGCAAAGAAAGCTACCGGGGTAGGAGATGTCTTACTCCAAATTTAACATCTAAGGAAAACATTCAAAAGCAAAACCAAACAAAATCTAGAGTTCTTATTTTTTTTAAAGATTTATTTGTAGGGACTGGAAAGATGGCTCAGCAGTTCAGAGTACTTGCTGCTCTTGTAAAGGACCCAGGTTCCATTTCCAGCACCCACATGGTGATTCATAACCACTTATCTATATGTAATTCCAGTTCCAGGGAATTTGGTGCCCTCTTCTGACCTTCAGGAGTACCAAGCACAGATGACAAGGTACACACGCATACATAAGGCAAAACACCCATAAAATAAAAAGAGAAAATCTAATTTATAAAGATTTTTAAAAGATTTATTTGTAGCTGGGCAGTAGAGGCACATACATTTAATCTCAGTGCTTGGGAGGCAGAGACAATCAGATCTCTGAGTTTGAGGCCAGCCTGGTCTACATAGTGAGTTGCAGGAGAGCCAGGACTACACAGAGAGACCCTGTCTCAAAAAAAAAAAAACCCACAAACCAACCAAACAAAAAGATTTACTTGTATTATTTGTGTGTGCGTGCATGTAGTATATTCACGAGTGTGAAGGCACCTGCAGAGGCCAGAAGAGGGCATCAGATCCCCTGAAGCTGGAGTTACAGGCCACCTGACATGGGTGCTGGCATGTGAATTTGGGCCATCTGAAAGAGCAGGAAGAACTCTTAACACCTAAGTTAAATAAAAATAAGTTTTTAACAATGTGCATTTTAAAATATATTTTGAAAAAATAAGTTTTAATATATATATATATATATATATATATATATATATAATATTCACACACACACACACACACACACACACACATATATATATATTATATATATATATATATATATATATATATGAATGTGTATTTTGCCTGTATGCATGTCTGTGCACCATGTGCGTGGTCACTGCCTGTGAAGAGGGTATCAGATTTCCTGGAACTGGAGTTACAGAGGGTTGTAGCCACCCTGAGGGTTCTGGGAAGAGAACTCGGGTCCTCTGTGAGAACAAGTGCTCATGACCACTAAACCATCTCTCAGTCTCTCCAGTCCAATCAAAATATTTTTCACCATAGATCTTATCCATCAAATATAGAAGAGATACCATGGTATATTTTACTCCTCAATCATAACATATGCAAAAGACATACAGTACACTGCATATACCAGAAATCTTAGTAACAAGAATTTTACATTTTTATACTAACATCTCTGCTATATGTTGTAATCTTAATTGATAGTTATTGCCTTTTAAATTGACATAAAAATTAGGTAAACATGATCCCAGCACTCAGAAGCCTGAGGCAAGAGATCAAAATTCAAAGCTAGCCTGGGCTACATTGTTAGACTCTGTCTCAAGAACAATCAAAACATTTTTGATAGCACAAATCATCATTGATTTGAAGACTTGTTTTTATTTTATTCTACAGTCATATTTGTATGTTTCTAACCTAAACAAGAAAAGATAACTTTATTCATGTCTGCTGCATTCATGACTTTTTATCATTGTGATCTAAACACCTGGCAGAAGTAACTGAGGGGAGGAGAGACTTCTATTTGGCTCACGGTTATAGAGGGTTTCAGTCTATGGAGGCAGGGAAGGCAGCTAGATCATATCATGGTGAGCTAGGAAGCAGAGAACAGAGAAAGGATCAGGCAGGGTAAAACCTTCAAACACCTGTCCCTGGTGACACTCTTCCTCCAGACCGGCTGCTCCTCCTGGAGGCTCCATGGCTTCCAGAAATAGCACCACCAGCTGGCAGGCAGGTGTTGGAAACATGAGCCCGGTGCAGACATTTCCATTTAAATAATAGCGCTGTTAGTCTTGCGTGACTGCAGCAAAGGAGCACAGGACTAGGTGGCCTCTGAGTAAAGAGAATTTATCACCCACAGTTCTAGAGGTTAGAAATCCTAGCTCTGGGTGACAATGTGGCTGAGCTCCAGGGAGTGCCCTTTGCAGGCCTGTAGACTTCCTGCCTTCTCATTTGATCAGAAGATCCCTCCTATTTCTCTGGCCTCTTAGGATCACATTTGTCCCGTTCCTGAAGGCTCCACCTTGACACTAACCACCTCTCCTAAACCATATATCTAAAACTCATCATACAGGGCTTTAGATTCCAACTTATGAATATGGAGGAGGGGGCATGAACAGTCTATAACATTTAGGACAATATTTTTTCTCAGCTGTTTTAGTAGCCACATATGCTGTAGTTTTAAACTTAGCCAAGTTTCTCTTCCATCTTCATAAGGCCTCAGAAATGAAGCCTTTATTGGCTTCTATGTTGTGGTCTTTGAAAAGATGCTGAGACATTTTTGCATGCTTCCAAATATCTCAGCTTGGTGGGAGTACATAGAAAATGTCTCATTTGGAGTTATGTCTCACTTTTTTATCTAAATGTTCCAATAGCATGCACGCTAAACAGCTGACCTTGGGGTCATCATTGCATGATGCTCCATTTATTTCCAGCCCAGTGATTCCTTTGCATGAGCCTGGAGGACACCTATCTTACTGCATCACAGGTAGGGACAAGGTCAGCCCTACCTGGCTGTGGGTCAGTCCTGTGCCCTTCTGGGGAATGTGCAGTGTGCTTAAGAACCTTGGTGGGCTGGAAGGCAGTATTTCTGGGGACAGTGTGGCTATGTGGTAGTGTTCCCTGTGTCTAACTCTTCCCCCTCATCCGGTGGGAAGGGAAAATGAGGAACAAAGAGAAGTTCCTTGTTGCTTCTCTCCCAAGTGTGGCTTTACTGAGATGCACAAGTCCTATGTACCTGCCAGGTTTGGGGTACAGGAGCCCCTGATTCTGGGTGGAAGAACTACTGGAAGCTTCTCTAGGAATAAAGACTTAGCATGAGCTAGGGAATTGCTTTCAGTTTTTTGTTTCCAACCCTGACTAGCATATAACCTCGGAAAGCTCAATGCTGGCTACGTTCCTTCCAGTATACACTGAGGACGTTGTTTCATGTTCCGAATACAGTACCACCTATGGTAGCATTCCTACACTGGTATCTACACATACACACACACACACACACACACACACACACACACACACACACACACACACACTTCCACTGTGTCCCCCACCCTGGTTTACTTCCATTGCAGGATCATTGGGTGTTATCAACACACAGGTGTGCTTTGGGTGTGTGAGAGAAAGGAGAGGGAGAGGAAGAGGGAGAAAGAATGCCATGCTGTACCTGTGGAGCTCAGAGGACAACCTCAGGTGTCTTGTTCACTGTTGCATGGACACCATGGTGGCTGTCCCACTGAGCATCTGAAGATGCTCTTGTTGCTGTCTCCCATCTTTCCATGGAAGAGCAAGGATTACAGACATGTAGGCTACTGCATCATGATTTTACATGGGTCTGGGGATCCAAACTCAGGCTGTCAGGCTTGTACCATAAGTGCTTTTTCCACTGAGGCATCTCCTTGGTCCCACACTTGAGTCTTAACAGCAAGCTTGTATGAAGAAAAAAAATAAACAGGTTTATTTAGAGTAGTGAACTCCTTACTTTTTTTACAATGTTGTTTTTGATATTTTTAATTTTATTATTATTATTTTTTAAATTAGTAACAAGCTTGCTTCACATGTCAATCCTGGCTTCCTCTCCCTCCCCTCCTCCCCCCTATCCCCCAAGCTCTCACCCACTCCTCCCCCTGCTCCCCAGGAATGGTGAGGCCCTCCATGAGGGATCTCTAAAGTCTGTCATATCATCCCAGGCAGGGCCTAGGCCCTCCTCCATGTGTCCAGACTGAGAGAGCCTCCCTTCATGTGGAATGGGTTCCCAAAGTCCATTTGTGTGCCAGGGATAAATACTGGTCTACTACCCCAGGCCCCATAGATTTCAGAGGCCTCCTCACTGACACCCACATTCAGGGGGTCTGTATCAGTCCCATGCTGGCCTCTCAGCCATCAGTCTGGGGTCCCTGAGATCCTCCTTGTTCAGGTCAGCTGTTTCTGTGTTTCATCAGCCCCGTCTTGACCCCATTGTTCATCACTCCTTCCTCTCTGCTACTGGGTTCCAGGGAACTTGATACATTTTGCTGTGACAAACTTAACTTCAAAAATGAAGGGTTTATTTTAGCTTACAGTACCAGGGTGCAGTCCTTCACAGCAGGGAAGTCATCATGTCAGACACTTGAGGCAGCTGGTCACATCATATCTACCCAATCAGGAAGCAGAGCTAGATGAATGCTGTGGATCTCCTCACCTCAGTTAATCTCATCTACATATTCCCTAACACACATGCCTAGAGACTTGTTTTAAATGTGATTCTGGATCCTACCAAGATACAATCGATATTAACATCAAAGTTATAAAATTTTGCCATGTAATGTATGTGGGTGGTTCTGCAGGAGGGTACACAGAGTCAGAACCCGAGATCCTTGATACTCAGAGAGCCAGTCTGTGCTGTGTCTATATCCAGGGCCTGACCTAAGGCATCCAGATCCCATAGGCAAAGACAATGCCTTCAGTTAGTCATGAGAATGTTATATTCCACAGAAGCCCATGTTACAATGAACCACTCCAAAGACAGTGGGCACAGAGCCCACCATGAGGTTTCATCCAGGTTCAAGTAGTGATATGTGGAGTAGCAGGGCACAGGGCACCATGAGTAATTAAAAAGAGGGGTAGTCTGGACCTGTAATTCTGGCTCTGAGACAGGTGATTTGATGATGAAGTCTCAAATTTTCTAAGGGGTGTTTGGGGTACCATGGATGAATGAGGTGATTAAACTAAGAAAAACAGAGTGAATATTCAAACATTGGGATGTTCATCAGACTGACTTCTGATAGACAGGGCATTATTTCATATGATCTCCAGTCAAAGTTGCTCGGTTCTTGGGACCTTTGCTTCCTAAAGCTATCTGCACTGTGCCAGGCTTTGGATGTGTGCACATAGCTGAGGCTATCATCTCTGCCAGACATGAGGGTGAGGGTGGCAGAACAAACACAGAGACCTTTGCAGCCAGGTTAAATCTAATTAGCAAGAATCTGTCAGAGTCAGGAGGATGAAAAACATGAGCTGGAAAATTCTGAGTCATTGTGGCTGTCTTGGGATGAGGAGGAAGTCTTAGCACAGCATCCCTTTACTTGTTTCTGCCTTCTTAGATGCTAGGCTCTGGTCCTATGTCAAGTTCTGCTTCATGATGAGTAGATTCCCAATGCTAAGTTCTATCTCTCATGTCTCTGTTTCTTTTAAACACACACACACACACACACACACACACACACACACACACACACACACACACACACACACAGAGTCCTAGTTAGTTTTTACTATTAACTTGACACAAACTAGTCACCTAGGAAAAGGGAACCTCAGTTGAAGAATTGACTTCACAAGGCTGGTCTGTAGCCATGCCTGTGAGATTTTGTATTGATGGTTGAAACTGGAGAGTCCAGTCTACTGTGGATTACATCATCCCTTGGCAGAAGGGCCTGGGCTGTATAAAAAGGCTAGCTAATCATGATTCTTGCTTCAGTTCCTACCTCTAGTTTCCTATCTTGATTTCCCTTGGTGATGAACTGTTACCTGTAAGTGCAAACCCTTTCTTCCCCAAGTTCCTTTTGCATACCCTAGATATTGCAGATGCCGTGAATATGGGACATCCACCAAGGACAGCAGAAAGTGTGGACTGGAACCTTCCAGAGTCTACAAGACAAGCTATGTATGTGTGCCAGCAGAGTTGGAGCCTTTTGGAACCCAGAAGTCCGTGAATGAGTCCTGGATACTGACCACTGAGCTACAGGATCTCATTACACTGCTAGATTTTTTCCTTTGATCTTATTGTTTTTCTGTCTTGGTTCTTCTCTATCTCTCTCTCTTTTTCTTTTTTCTTTCTTTTTTTTTTTTCGTTTTTCAAGACAGGGTTTCTCTGTGGCTTTGGAGGCTGTCCTGGAACTAGCTCTTGTAGCTGGTCTCGAACTCACAGAGATCCACCTGCCTCTGCCTCCCGAGTGCTGGGATTAAAGGCGTGCGCCACCAATGCCCAGCGGTTCTTCTCTTTTAAAATAAAGTCTCCCACAGACATGGCCACAGGACAATTTGATCAAAGCAATTCCTCGTTGAAGTTTCCTCTTCCCACTTGTCTCCAGATGTACCCAGTCAGCAATAAAAGCTAACCAGGACATACACATACAATAATTTTAAAAACACACATTAGATCATTAGATTAAAGCCTAGTGTCACTATAGCTGATACAGAGAAGGGCAGACCTGCACAGAGTTATTTCCTCGACACTAGTCATGCCTAGCATTTAGTGGCACTCTTTCTGTGTGCCAGGTAGAGCTCTTGTTCTGTATGTGTTTGGTCTTTCTTAATCATTACAAAGACTTTTCACAAAATCCACTTGGGATACAAGCACACCAAGGCACCAAGAGGCAGAAGGCCATGCAGTTAATAGACAAATCCAAGGTCTCTACTGGAGCAACCAAATGCTGGTGGCTGACCCGCCATCATTTACAGCAAACATTTAACATAATTAATGTGATGATACTTTTATCTATAGAGAATGCCACATAACTTAATGCGTACATAGCTGTGCCTCAGCAGTTATTATTACTTAAGCACCTGCCCGGTATAAATCCTTTTGCATGCACCGTGTCTTAACCCTCACCCATCTCAATTATGTCAGTGCAATAACCGTCTTCATTGAAAACCACTCCAGATCTATGTGGATGATTCTAATCCTAGATATTTCTTTTCCTTATGTAGAAGATCAACCCGTGCCCTCTGCAGAGGACTCAGAGACTGCCCCCTTTCCTCTGTGTGGCTGTGTCACATAAAGCATGGATCTATTCCCTGCCCTTCAAAGGGCTATAGGAACAGCTCCCTCCTTGGTGCAGTTGAAGAGGAGTTTTAAAAGTAAAATCTGGCTTCAAGGTGTCCAACAGAAGGTATTTTCTAAGAATGGAGCTATGGCTGGGGCTGTTCATAACTGGAGAGTGCCTCCATCTCACCATTGCCAACTGTGTTTATCTTCCTTTCTTAAACAGTGTGTCAGGTCCCAAGTACCTCCATTGATTGACTGAAGAACCTGAAACTCAAACTTTATACTCCCTCTATTTTTATGCCATAAATATAAAGATACAGATATATTCATATATGAACACACACACACACATATATATATATGTGTATATATATAATATATATATATATATATATATATAGTCTAGATTCTTCATGTGGGAAGAAATGAAATATTTATAATTTCTCTAGTTCCACACTTTTTTCTACAGACAACATAATTTCATTCTTTTTAAATGTTGTTTATAAAGCAAATTTATTTCTGCAAAGGAGATGTCCTATGTTTATGTCTAGGGAAGACACTGAAAGAAACTCTACCTCTCAGAACCAGGTCCCTGAGTTCTCGGCAGCAGTATGTCATTTCACCATCTTTATTGAGGAACAAAGATGTGGGAATGATGAAAGGTCAAACTAGTCACCAGTTGTTCAAAGTTACCCAGGCTCCAAGGTGGACAAGACAGATTTTCGGGGCCAAGAGACCTGCTGTCAGAATGGGGTAGACTAAAGGTAAGCAAGAGACCAGCCTGGTACCAGGGCAGCCAAAGTCAGACTGGATGCAATGTGACATCCTTTGCTACCTGCTGGTTTTCTATAGCTACCTGCTGCTTGCTAGAAAGGAACCAGGCATCTTGACAGCCAGCTCCTCAGGGATTCATTCTCCAGAGAGGCCACACAGATATCATATATGTGGTCGTAGGCCCTTGTACCCTGCTAACATCCCCAAAGTGGTACCGTGCAGCTGCTTTGCCCACAGGTGGGCCTGCAGTTCCAGAACTTCCACAGTCAGACTCTGGTAGGTCATGGCATGGCATGGCAGATTGGTTGTTCTGGACTGGTCGCAGGTCACTAACATCAAGGGCTCTAGTGGAGAAGATAGCAGAGAAGGCTATCCTCTGACCAGTGGACAATTTCTGGTGGGCTCCATACATCTGGGTCTTGAGTCTGAACACCAGCAAGGTTTTAAAGAATCCAACATGGGCCTTTGAGGCATCAATTTTCCTGGAGCAGCTAGAACAGCTACCACCTCCTCCTCTTTTTTTTTTTTTTTTTTTTTTTTTTTTTTTTTTTTTTTTTTTTGAGACAGGGTTTCTCTATGTAACTTGACTGTCCTGGAACTCACTATGTAGACCAGAATGATCTCAAACTCACAAAGATCTGCCTGCCTCTGCCTCTCAAGTTCTGGGATCAAAGGCTTGCCACCATGCCCAGCCTTATTTCATTCTTCTTTATGACCGAACAAAACTTTCTTGAATATGTATTCCACTGTCAATCTTCATTCATCTGTTGATGGACATCTTAGCTGATTTGATAATCTGTGCCACTTGAATTTAAGAAATACCATTATTGGTGATGACTAATATCCAGATTTCAATTGTATAGTCTTCAGGGCAAATAAACCTCTCAAACAAAGCTGTTGTCTCCAATCTCCATCACTTGTTTTGCCATCTCTTCAACTTGTTACAGTTTGGGTTTCAAATGTCCCCCAAAGCCTCATGGGCTAAAGGCTTGCTTGCCAACCTGTGATGGTGCTGGAATATAGAGGAACCTTTGAGGGGTAGACCCAGGTGGGAGGAAACTTAGATCATTGGGGGTGTGCTCTTGAAGGGAATATTGGGACCTATTAGTTTGCTTTCTGTTGCTACAGTTTAGAAAGGAAGGAAGGAAGGAAAAAGAAAGAAAGGAAGAAATAGAGAAAGGAAGAAAGAAAGAAAGAAAGAAAGAAAGAAGGAAAGGAAGGAAGGAAGGAAAGAAGAAAGAAAGAAAGAAAGAAAGAAAGAAAGAAAGAAAGAAAGAAAGAAAGAAGGAAACCACAACCAAAAACAACTTGGGAAAGACCACAGAGGAATGCTGCTTTCTGGCTTGCTTCCCCTGGCTTACTCAGCTGCCTTTGTTGTATAGTCCAGGCCCATCTGCTCAGGGATGGCACAGCTCACAATGGGCTGGGTCTTCCAACATCAATAATTAATCAAGAAAAAACACCCCATAGATGTGCCTACTGGCCATCCCCAGTTGAGATAACCTCTTCCTAGGTATGTCTAGGTTTGTGTCAAGTTGACAAAAACTAGCTCTCACAGGACTTAAAACATTTTCCTTCTCTCCCCACTTCTGGCCTCCATGAGCTAAGCAGCTTAGCTCTGTCATGTGCTCTCTGCCACAGGGTTCTGTCTCAGGACAGGCCCAAGGCAACCATGGACTGAATGTAAGCAACCGTGAGCTATATAAATCTTTCCTCTGTTAAGTCGCCTGTCTCAAATATTTTGTCACAGTGACAGAAAGCTGATGAACACATAACCTGAAGCATAAATCTCTGAAGTGGAAAGCTTTTACAACGGAAGTCATTAAAATGACTCAAATGGCTCAGGAGCTACAGCTCCTCACTAATTCCACCACTAAGTAAATGAGTAAGCCTCAGAAGTCACCTTGAGTCATGACACTGTTGGATTTTCTTGTTTTATGTTGAGAAGTCAGGTTGTCCTAAGTCTCCCCTTACCTCCAGTTGTGGACCGTTTCCATTCTAGAAAACATGACCCAGTGCATCACTCCATCACATGACAAGGGAGGGGTCTATTGCCCAGAGTCATGGTAGCATAGTGGTGCTTCACACCCAGCTCTCTCTCTCTCTCTCTTGGATTCTGGGTCAGGCTCACAGCACCAGAGGGTTTGGTTTGAGCACAGGTATGCCCTTGAGTTGTCTAATGGAAGAATTTTGCTGTTAATATTTTTTTCTGAGTACCAAAGAAATGTTATTTTTTTTTTCAGTGAGTGATGAACAAGATGTGCTTTAGGCTCTGTCTAAATGATGTATTTCTTCAACCAGAGAGTGAAAACTCAGATGGTTTGCACCATATTTTTGTATATTTAGAAACAGCTGGTTGATTGACTGGATTTTTAATTTTTCATGGGAATGTTTGATGTCAGGGAGACTGCACTGTCAGAGTCCTCTGAGGGGAAAAAAAGATTTATATTAAAGTTTTTTCCCCATAGCTATTTTATATTTCATGAAATGACTGTGAAGGGAAACATGGTGCCTGAAGAAAGGGTTCTCACTTCCTACACAACAGTAACCAGAGTCCTGGCCACTGTCCTCACTTGTGAACCTGCCCATCTAAGCTTCAGGGTTCAGACAAGCTCAGCTTGTCTTCTCTATGGCCCTTTGTCACATTTCAGAACTGGCCTTCCAGTTCATGATTTGTTGTGCATATTTTGAATAAACAAGGCTAAATGTTTGGCCAACCTGTTTAAGCCTCCGAGATATAAACAATTGGGCCAACAGCCTTCAAGTTTTGCACATAGTAGATAACCCCACTACATATTCATCAGGTAGATATTCAATCAATATTAAATAGTCATTAATGTTTAACATATTGAAATATTAACACATCGTTACTGTTATATAGTAATAAAATATTGATGTAAATTAATATGTAATTGCTAATATAAAGTATGTTAAACTGAACTGAATGTTATCTCTCATGGTAACACATATGGGTGAGAGAAATGACTCATGTACTTTATGAAACCCTGACTGGAAAGGAGCCAGTATTTATTGACTTTGTCATAGATGTTAAGAACAGAACAATAGTCACATATACGGTCTCACAGGTTGTACAGATTGTAGAGGGGGACAATGAAGGCTCTGAGAGGTGAAGGAATTCCCCTCAGAGTGCATAACTAGTAGCCAGAAAGCCTGAAAGCTAACCAGGGCTAGTTTTGTTTCAAAGGACATTCTGCTACTGTTTCTTGTTCCTTGAGCTGTCTCTCTCATGAGTCTCCCCAAAGCGTTTCTGCCTGCTTGGAACATTCTACTGTTAGACTAACATGGTTGGAAAAACAAAACAAAACAAAACAATATGAAACTCTATTCATTATAAGGCAAATCGGTGTGAGGTATAGGTGAATAGATGGTTGGGTGCTTCTGTACCTCTATGACCCGGCTGTGTGTGTGTAGCTAAGGGAGAGGGTGGATATAGGAATGGGCAGTCTGTCTTCTCCTAATAAAATGCAAGGGCTCACCCCGTGTTAAGTGAAAAGCCCAAGCACAAGCAAGACAGGAAGTAATGAAGGAAGGCTTGCTTGCTGCAGGCAAGCAGCATGCTGGGGATGATCCAGTGCCTCCCCACACAGCAAGACCGAAGCTTTCACTTATTTGGGACAGACTGCGCATGTGCAATTTGAAGTCCTCCGTCACATGGTCAAAAAGCAACTAGAGCATCATTAGGTAAAGAATTTAATATTAAAATAAGGTAAGTTTATTCTAGGTCACCCCAAAGGGGCGAATCAGTGATTTGAGTTGGGTGCAGTTCCTTCTAAGTTTCACTAGGCCTGGGAGATGGTGGAGCTGTATTTGAAACAAACAAGCAAGCTTAATAACAGCAAGAACAAGGGAACCTTCCAGGTTCCATTAACACTCATTTAAAAGGCAGTCGCTTTTCCCCATGCAAGCACAGTCATTGTCCCTAAAATGCCTGCTAAGCAGGTAACAGGCTGCAGGTCCTCATCTCTCAACACAATTGAAAAAGCATTGAATTAGGGCTCAGGAGACCCAGGACAGCAAGAGAGAAAGAAGAGTTAGCAAGCTCGTGCTGGTGCCCAAAACATCAATATTCAGCAACATCCAGGGGGTAGCAAATGCCATAAGGTTCTTAAGAATGCTTTGGGTTACTTGCTTCTCTCATCAGATTCTGCTGTTCTTCAGGCAATGTGCTGGCCTAATAGGGTCTCCAGTCTTGGGTATTTTATTGAGGCCATTGATGGTAAAGAGAAGGGGGTCAATGCTGTTAATTTGGGTCAGTCATCAGTATAATGCATTCAAAAGGAACCCTTCATACAACAAGGCAGATACCCAAAATGGTAGGAGGAGGAAAAGCACCTAGATCAGCTGCCCTTCTCATACCTGGACCACCAAAGTCCAGTTACTTGCCCCTTGGATTCAGATAAACCAGTGAACAGAAATGAAAAACAGCCAAGGGAAGACTATTAATGTGTTTGCTATATATTCAACATGTGTCAAACTTTTTCCTTATACCCGATTCAGCGATGTCTGCAACAGTCATAAAACTTGTTCTGTTTCACAGACATTCATCTGGTACTTGCCAGGAGCCTTTCTGCACAGAGCCAAAAGAAATGCTGAAGACTGCTTACCTAATGGACAACTGAACTACAGTGGCACCCTTTCTAGTATGGTTTCCAGGTTGAGAATTCTATGCTGTCCTAAAATCACTGCCCTTATTAAAGGGAGGAGTCTACATAAGGGAAGAGTCTCCCCCACTCCCCATATAGGACACTGGCCAAGGACTGTGATTTCTCCAGCCTGAAATATTCTCATTTATAACACATATAAAATTAACTCCTTGCATGCACACACGTGAGGATCAAGCCAGATCATGGAAAACATTCAATAGCATAATCTCTCCTTCCCAATGGGCATCCTTTACTATTTAAATTTAAAAAAATATTGCACATATTTTTATTTATGTTGTATTTCAACACATGTATGCAATGTGCAATGATAATCAAATCAGGACAAATGTCATATTAATTATTTAAATTCTCTTTGCTTATTGTCAGCCAAAGTTACCCGACTAGGCTACCTGTCCTATGAAATGTTATCCCCCCCACCCCCCATCCACTTGTACCACCCTGTTGCTACCACAGTGAAGGTAAGACCCTCATTTATTTTTAGTTGAGAGAGCGAATAATTGAGAGGGAAAATGTAATTGAGACATAGAATCGCTCTCTTTTTTATGGGCATTTTTCCTACATGTATGTCTGTGTACCATGTATGTACCTGGTGCCCTTGGAGGTTAGAGGAAGGTGTTAGATTCCCTGGAACTGGAGTTGTAGATTGTTGTGAGCCACCATGTGAGTGCTGGGAATGGAATTTGTCTGCAAGAGCAGCGGTGCTCTTAGCCTCTGATCCCTCCAGTCCCTGATGTGAGACCATCTTATGCCATGTTCCACACTCATCAAATGAAGCAGGGCTGCTGCCAGTTTGTGAGAAGCTGGGTTCACAACTTACTCTATGAAGTCTGATCCAATTCGATTGATTAGAGGTGGCCAGTGAGAGAAACTAGAAGTGAAAATGTTAGGCCTTTGTGGTAGCCATGAGAATTCCCCTCTTTTCCGGGTATGATTTGGAAGCACAGATTCAATGTGTTTAAATGGTGAGCGGGAGGATGGCATGGTGGAGGAGGATGAAACGGAGATCTCTTAGCCAAGATTTGCAGGAGTTAAATATAAACCCCAAACTGGCGACTGCCTCTCCTGAGATTGGGAAGGAAATGGATGGGTGGGTGGATGGTGGGCTGGAAGCTGGTAAAATCAAGCCGGAAACACGAGACTTCAGATGACGCATCTTAGCAGTTACTCCCTCAAAGTTCCTTCCTTCTCCTGAGGGTGCGATCCATGGGTGTTTTCTTTAGGCCAGATATCAAAACCAAGCCTGGAAAACCTTTTCATTTTTTCCTTCCCCATAATCCAGGTCAGTACTTTCCAAGGTGCAGATATCCTTGATCAACGGCAAGATATTCTGGCTCTGAGGACACAGATCTCCTAATCGCAGCAGAAGAAAGAGGAAAGGGATGGTGGTGCTGGTCACCAGTTAGGCATCCCAGCTGCTCCAATCAATCATGGCCACCTCATGAGTCTCACCTCACAGCCAACTTCATTGAGTAAGCCTGCGCTAGCATCTAGATTTCCCCTACTACAGAAACTAATCTACTGGATCTTCCAACATAATCTTAAACCCCTTTCCAGAGTGGTTCAGGCTAACAGGTGTGGTTCAGTGGCATAAAGTTTCCCTCACATTTGTGAAGACTTTGAGCCAGTCCTCTGTAATACCCATCCCCAAGTATTTATTATTTGCCTCCTAGAAAGCTGAAGAAAAAAAAAAAAAAGCCCGTTTCTTCAAGTACCAAGGCTGCCTACAGGGAGAGCTAGGCTTGTGGGTTTCTTTTTTTTTTTTTTTTTTTTTTTTCAGCTAGGGTCTTTGTTAAGTGTAGCATTGTTACCAGGGGAGGGTTATATCTGGAATGGGTGTAGTTTGGGAAGACAATGAGAGAAAGCATTTTGGAGATCTCCTAACCCCTTCTCCACCCTTCAGAAAGTGCCTACTCTACTCCATTTGCAGCAAGCCTACAAAAGAAAAATTTGTAGATGTTTTTAAATACCTATCTGTTCCTAATTGCTATTCAGAATAGAGGCTGAACTTCTTAAGTGTTCCTGGAAACCTCCTTTGAACTCTGTTTTTAGTATCTCCATTTAAAGCCTGAAAATAAAACACGTTTGCATGTGAATGGCTTGCTGTAAACTTGTGGGGCGTCCCTCCCTGTGGGGGCCCCTGGTGCTCCATGCAGCCTGCAAGGTTGCACTCTGGGACACCCGGAATCATGCTGTTCAACTTCTGCACACTTAGCAGGGACCCAGTACATGCTGGCAAGCTCTGGAGCTCTGTTTGGGTTATGAAGGAATGAGATTTTCTGGCCCAAACCTCAGGGAGGAAACACTAAGAACTTTCGTAAGTCAAATCCATGGTAATGCTCACACAATAACATATTTTTGAATATCTGGCTCTATTGTACAGCTAAGAATATTTTACCATGCAGGTCATTGGAGAGACACTTTTCAACAACAGTGCTTAGGGTGCTTTAAGTCAACTTTCCCTTCTCTGTTCTAATTAAGGGAAGTCTGCTTTTTCCTGCACCAGCCTGGCATGTGACTTCTATATTTGCCAACCTATACCATGGCTTCCACCCAGCAGTTCCATTTTCAGTGGTTCCTACCTATCTACCTACCTTGTTCCCCAACTAAGCAATCCACTCCACCTTTCTTCTTGGCTAAAATTGGAATACCTACCTTCTCCATCACCAGTACTTCGAGTTTGCAATTCATCTGACCTCCCCAGACCCAGCTGAGCTGAATAGCCCTCTTTCAGCCATGCTGACTTGGAGAGGACCCCCCACCCCACCCCACACACCCTACACACACACCTTTCAAGACAGGATCTTTCTGCATAGCCCTAGCTGTCCTGGAACTCCATTTGTAGACCAGGCTCATTTCAAATTGGGACAGATCCACCTCTCCTGTGTGCTAGGGTACATGGGTCACTGTGCCTGGCAAGAGGAGTCCTCTTAAGCTTATGACAGACATCACGCCCTCTGTGAATTTCTATAGGAGAAGGGACTTTGCCAAATTCATCTAAGGGACCTGTGTGATGGATACATGGAAACTGAGTGGTTTGTGTGGCTTCCTGAGAAAACTGGCTCCCAGCACACACCTCCTGCGTGGGTTGGAGGCTGAGTGGCTTTTCTTGAGTTGATGCACAGTCCTTAGCTGCATCCTTAGCTGCAAGCGATTTCCTTGGGATGATGAGTCAGCCCTACCACCCCCAAGAACAGAACCAAACGGGTCTCCTCTTCAGGCAGGTTCAAAGTGTAGAAGGAATTTTGGAAGTTTTCATATTCATGCCCGACTCACAAGACACTTCTGCTGTGGAGAGGGTGGGTCCCTTTTCCATCATCCTGTGTTGGACCCCAATAGATTTCTCTCCATACTTCTAGGTACTGGGCTTTGATTTTCATCCTTCTACTGTATTTCTGCTTCTAGTATTCTGTCTAGTAGACTCACTCATACCTGTTCTGTTCCCCCTCCACAGTTCTGCTAGATAGTCATCATCTGTTCTGTAATGAGCGTGACCTCTGCTCCAATTAGTTCCTACGCTAAAAGCATTTTCTTGTCATCTGTAGTAATTTCAGAGTTACCTGGCATGAGGGGAGGCTGTGGAGAATGTTCTTTCTATTGCCTCCTGTTTACAGCCCTTTCCCAGTTCTTTCTGTAAGCTGAGCCATTCTGAGAAGGGCTCTGCCTACCCAGTTCCCCGAGGAAATCACCCCTAGTTATCCACAGGAAATGGCCTCTAGGACTAACATCATGAGTGCTCAAGTCCCTTGTATAAAATGTTGTAGTATTTGAATGGGACCTGAGCACGTGCACTTCACTATTGTCATTTTTTTAAAACTACTTGTAGTAGATAACACAGTGGGAATGTGTTATCAATTATTTAGGGAATTGTGACAAGAGAAAAAACTCTGTACACTCAGTACAAGCATAACGTTTTCAGACACGTTCAACAGTTGGTTAAATCTGCAAAAGGAGAACTCACAGACATAGAGGGCTAACTATACATGCTGACTTCCACCAGAGGAGCTTCCTGAAAACACCCCCTCCTCTCCTGCCCCTCCTGTACCCCCAATAGAACTGGGTGATATTCACTCCTGCATGTTTGTAACTTGGAGACACAGCCTGCTGACTTTCAGAGAAGGTCCTGGAAGCACACCATCCCCAGATGGGGAGGAGGGAATTACATTTGTTAGAGTCCCCAGATGCCAAAAGCAGAGAAATGGACTGAGGATGGTGAGTTGGACAGAGCCCAACTCTGGTGTGTAATCTCTCTGACCATCCTTCGCTGGAACCTCTACACGAAATAGCAAGTCATACACACAGCTCCCATAGAGGGAAGGTCTGCCGGCTTCAGCGGGCCTAATGATAGACCAATGTGTAATCTTGCCCAATTTGATGAAGAAGAAAAAAAATCGACCATCAGTGTGCAGCTTCTGTTACCCAAAACTAATCCAAAAATCTTAAACTGTTTCAAAAACCTCCAAGGCAGCCACAGGCCTGGGGAGGGGAGCTGCCAGACTGGGGGTGGGGGGGTGCTCCCACGGATGCTGTTTCTGGTGAAGCACTTCTGTCTTTCTAATGGTCCTAAGCACTTGGCGAGGGACTCTCACTGAGCACGGATCAGAAAATGCAGGGTCCTTTTTTCTAGCACATCTCCTTAATTTATTTCAGGGGAAAAGCCTACAATTCTCCCCAGGAAAGACCTGTTTCCCCCCCTCCCAGGAAGCCAAGCTCTCAGACTCCTTTCCTGCCAAGAGCTTGCCTTGCACCTGATGTGAGAACCGCCTTCTCCTAGGACCTAGGTACGGAATTACTCTCAGCTGGGCTATTACCCTCCGATAGCATCAGTACAATCTCCCTGTCATTTTCCCCTGTTCTTGTGGCATTTGTTTTCCAGTCTTATATGATCCGCAAAGTGTCCAGCTTATTCTGTGACATTTTTTCCCCTTGAGAAAGTTACATTGAAATCAAAGAAGACTAAGAGAGTTAGTTATATAGGAATGTGTACACCCTCTAGAAGCACTTGGAGCGAGTGTGCTTCTGAACTGAAATTTCAAGCACTTTGGTTCCACAGTGTCAGATGAAAATGACCTGATTCATGGTATTGCTTCGACCAACAATGTCTGGGATATTTAAAGGATAAATCACATTTTATTCCATTTTACTTGATGGAAAGACAGTGTAAGGCTGAAGGAAAGAGCAAGAAAACATACTGGAAAAAAAAGAAAACATACTGAGGGCTTCTAATCAGGAAAGACAATGCATGGATTTATTAAGTCAGGTCAATGTTTGAAATGTTAAACTCAAATCAAACTTGGAAAGCATGCAAATCAACAACCTTTCATTTGGAAACAGCAGATTTCTTGGAAACTTATTATTTTTCCACAATAGACTTTGAGTATTCTGATAATCTTTTAGTTTGTAACTGTCCAGCCCATAAACAAGATCTCAGCTTGTCCATTGTTTTTCTAATGAGTGTGGACTTTTTCTTCATCTCCAGTTTCCAAAAGAGGAAGGAAGGAAGGACGAGCAGCAGGAGACGATGGGTTGTAGTGACAGATACCCTGGGTGTGGGAGTTGTCCTCCCAAGTGTCATCAGGCCAAACCAAGAATGACAGGAAAGCACAGAGACTCCTGGGAGCCACCTTTAGCTGTCCCAACAAGTCACCAGGTTTAAAACATTCCAGATTATTTTACTAAATTCAAGGGAACCTATTGGGTTTTTTGTTTGTTTTATTTGTTCTTTTGTTTGTTTTTCTTTTTCTTTTTTTTTTTTTTTTGATGGGCACATGTAAGGTTACACCTGAAGAAAGGCAAGGCAACCAGCTGAAATGACATGAAAAAAAGAAGTATGTATGTGTGTGCATGTGTAATATTTTACATGAGATGATAAGGCATGGTTAAAAGAAGTTTATGTGTGAAATAAACTAGGTTTCCCTCATTTGGAAACAATCTAAAATCTATGAGAAATTATATTTCCACCCTGTTAATAAGTTGTTTTTTTATACATATCTTTGCCTCATTGACTCTTTAGAGAAAGTCAGTGATAAATAAAGTCTAATTCAGAGACTTCTGCTTCAGGGCAAAGAGTGGCTGTGTGTGAGTTTATCTAGTAGGATTTCACCCAAACCCTGCCTGGATTAGATGCAGTTTAACCCTAGCTATTAACCTCAGAAGAGGTGACAGGACCTGCTAGGCGCACATTGCTGGGGGAATACAGCCAAGGGATTCACTCCAAACTAGGAGGTTCTTTAAGGGCAACACAGAGAACAGAATGGAGAGATTTCTCTCTTTTGTTCTCTGACCCTTATTTCTTGGTATGGAGAGGCAAATAGAGCAGAATGGTTTTGATGGCACAGCCTGAGAAAAATAAGACTATGCTCATGGAACACTTCCAGGGACACAGTCCCCAGCAATAAGTACAAATGTCACAACCTATCAGCCTGGTGGAAACAGGCAGGTGGAATACTGGGCAGGAAATGTGGACATCTGGGGCCTCAGGGACTCCCCTGAAACACTGGTTCTCCCATGATCGCCACTCCACCCAGCCTGGATGAGTGAATATTTGTACAATAGCCTTCTACCCGAGCACAGAGCCTGGACATGAAGCCCAGGGGAACCTTCTCCTGCAACACTGGAGAGGGTGCCGTGATGATGGCAGGATGGAGGGGAGTCTGGCATGAGGTATCTTTTCAATTCTCCTGGCTCTGAAGAGAACAGGTGGCCCTAAATCTGTCTGTGTGGGGAGGGGATGGAGGCAAGGGGGAGGATGAATCTGAAAATATAATGTCCTGAAACGTAAATCTGAACCACAGAAAGGAGGAGGAATAAACTATAAGGTAGCATTCCCAAAATTCTCCACGGAAATATCACTAATGTGAGAAGAAACCGCATGTGCTTGGAAGAGAAGGGACAGGTATTGGCCCAGAGCCACCCTGAAGAGTCACGAAGCACATTCAGAACCTTGTTTTTTTTTTCTTTTTCAATTGTATGATGATTATGTATTCTATTGTATAATAGACCTGTAATTGTTTCCATGTAAATGCAGAGCCTGACATTCTCCGCTGACTTCCTTACCTTCCTCCCTAGGAAATCCTGAAGGGAATGATGCTCTGGGAAGGTGCACTGACTTGATGCTCTGGGAAGGTGCAGTGACTTGATGCTCTGGGAGGGTACACTGACTTGATGCTCTGGGAAGGTGCACTGACTCGATGCTCTGGGAAGGTGCAGTGACTTGATGCTCTGGGAAGGTGCACTGACTCGATGCTCTGGGAAGGTGCACTGACTCGATGCTCTGGGAAGATGCAGTGACTTGATGCTCTGGGAAGGTGCAGTGACTTGATGCTCTGGGAAGGTGCACTGACTTGATGCTCTGGGAAGGTGCACTGACTCGATGCTCTGGGAAGGTGCACTGACTTGATGCTCTGGGAAGGTGCACTGACTTGATGCTCTGGGAAGGTGCACTGACTCGATGCTCTGGGAAGGTGCACTGACTCGATGCTCTGGGAAGGTGCACTGATTCGATGCTCTGGGAAGGTGCACTGACTTGATGCTCTGGGAAGGTGCACTGACTCGATGCTCTGGGAAGGTGCACTGACTCGATGCTCTGGGAAGGTGCACTGACTTGCCTGTGGAATAATTTCTTCTCCCTCTTCCTGCCTGACTTCCTCTCGCTGTGTCTTGCAGACAGGAACTGGACACAACCTTGCACCTCACCCTCTTGGTGGGAAAGGAGAATGGCAGCTGCTTTGAGTCCTGTGTGTCTCAAGTGCTGTCACTATGACTGATTACAACTCTGCTTGCCAGGGACAAAGCAGCCACTGACTGCTTTAAATGTTTCTGCCTTAAAAATGGGGCAATATGGCTTCTGGTGATTTCTCTTAACCTAGTTTAAATAGGTATACACAGATATATTTGACCCAAAACTATTAGAAAAGGAAAATGAAGAGCCAGGCATGGTAGCACATGCCTTTAATCTCAGCACTCAGGAATTAGAGGCAGAGGCAGGCAGATCTCTGAGTACGAGGCCAGCCTGAGCTACAAAGTGAGTTCTAGGACAGCCAGGACTACACAGAGAAACCCTGTCTTGAAAAAAACAAAAGCAAAAACCTAACAAAACAAAAAATCAACCATCCAACCAACCAACCAACCAAATAACAGCATCAAAAATCAAAGAAAAATAAGAGAGAGCAAATAGGATACTAAGTACAAGAAATATGAAAAACATTTTCTGGCCTCTTCCACAAGCTCTCAGCAGAGGTCTCCATACCTGACCTGAAAGTAGTGGTGTTTAGCAGCCATGTCCTTTATCAGCTCTGGTCTCTAGGACACTTCAAGGGGAGGAAACTCTGTCAGAGCCTAGGGTACTCAGGGCACAGGCTTTTTTTCACATTCCTGTCTCTCTTCTGCGTGTGTGTGTGTGTGTGTGTGTGTGTGTGTGTGTGTGTGTGTGTAGTGTTCCATGTATTGTGAACTGTGTTGAATGGACTGTGAGATATATGTGTGCTTCGTGTATTACTTGGATGTTGGCTATATATCATGTGTTATATATATTATGTATTGTATTGTTGGGATGTGTTGTATATATAATATGCATGTGTTATATGTTGCATTAAGCCATGTGTGTGCTATGTCATGTGAGTATATTTTATGCTGTGTGTCTTTAGTCCGTATTATATATTACATATGTGTTGTGTGATTATATAGTATGTCGTGTTATATGCATATAGTATGTGGTGTTTGTGTGTTGAGTACCATATTATGGTGTTATCATGTGTGACATATGGACTGGAGGTGTATTTTGTCAAGTGTGCTATGTATGGTGTGTGTGATATGTGTGTGCACTCATACAAATCTCAGGATATAGTACAGTGAATCTTGATATGGTTCAGGAAATGTTAGTTTATTTACTCTTTGGCATGCTCATAACTCCTATAAGCAGGGTCTTTCCCAGCCCTAATTTCGACCGAGGCTAAGATAATATTGGACTCATATAATAAACGGGACTTTAAGTGTCTGATAGTCACGGTTCAGGCTTATCATGAAAACACAATGCAGAGTCACAGCACTGAGCTCTCATTGAGAATATGCACCAGGTGGGAATTGATGGAGCCATGTCACTCAGCCTATGATACATGCAGACTGGCACTGTATCTAGCAATGTCAGTGGCGTACCTTAGGTGTTCCGTGTGTCACAGTAAAGACGTTGGCAGCAAGGAGAAAGAATCCACTTAACTGGGAATAATTCATCCTCACTTCCAGACCAAGCCCTACAATTGAATTCAGCTTCTGAAATTTGGGTAAATTGCATGATTTTGTTGTGACCTTTGAGTCTGCTTGATGGAGGCTGGGTCTGCTAATTCAGCGGGCTGTCTTTATACCAAGCTAGCCTAGCTGGGTGACCAGTGACTAACTAGCCAGTACCGGATTTCCAGTTTCCCTGTTTCTAGATGTTTTTCACTGCCTGTCAGGGGGGACAGAGCACCGTCATTTTCCCTCTCTGTTCTGTCTCAGCAGGACAGCAAGGTCAATCTTCTGTGGGCAGGGCAACTGTACAACTTAGAAAAGGTTCAGTGACAGTAATGGGGCCCAGAGACTGAGGCCTTCCAGCCAGGCTCATTAGAGGGCACAACCCTCACTTGCCTGTTTCAGTAGGTTCCAGTCTCTCTGCACTGTAGCTAGAATGGAGTCTGTAAACATGGGTGGCATTTGTCTCATTTACTGTCAAGGGACATTTTCATTACTGGCCATGCAAACAAGATACCAAAAGGAAGCATATAGTCCTGGCTGAGGTCCCTGGGCTTATGAGAAGGACATTTTGCAGAGTAACTGTGTGTTAAGGATCCACTTTGGCTATCTCCTCTGGCAGGGTCAGTTGGAGGGAGACCTAATCACTCAGTAAACAGAGAGAAGAGAGATGCTTGTACTTAATAAGCCATCGCAAATGGAAAAAGTGAGCTCCCTCCCGACATGATTCTCCTTAGAAACAAATGGCTTGGATCCAAGAACTGCAACGGGCTTTTAGGACGCTGAGAGGTCTCTGGGTCCCAGGGCCACCAGAAGCTTCTCTTTCTCCTGGAAGTGGCTTTAATGAGGGAGAGGAAATGAGTCCTGTGAGCTGCCACAGCCAAGGCTTCCTCTTTTGTTTTAAGTTACAGAGCTCCTGAGGCGAAGCATCCTCCTTCTCTCTGGAGAGCAGACACAGCAATTAAAGGGGAGGGCCAGACAAGTGCTTGGAACTGAGGTACTAGGAACTGCTTCCACTACCTCCTGCCCCAAGGGGGCTCCCAACCCCCTTGAAACTTCCTTCACCCTGTCATAGGGCCCTTACCACACAGCAAGTGGTGCAGTCAGCCTGGTGGCAAGAGAGAGGTGGCAGTCACTGCCAAGGCTTGCTGCTCTGGTTTCTTTAATCTCTGCCCTGTGCCAACCACCCTGTGAGGTAAAAGAACAGTGTAGTTCAGTAGGCCAAGCTGCAGACCAGGCTGGGAGTCCCAGCCATGACCCCATGCTATCACAGCTGTTTCCTTTTCTTATTCCATGCCCACTGCTGATGCCTTTCCTTACATGTGGGAAATAAAAACACCAAGCTGTCTCCCCAGGCTGTAAAACGAAATGACTAATATAAAAAAGGGAAAATAAAAGAATAATAGGGCACTCTGTTGGTATACCTCACACAAATACTAAACAAAGCTGCCATGAGGGTGCAGCAAGCATAGTCCTGAGGACTGTGGTGAGAGACTCTGCACAGAGGATGCTGCCACAGAATGTCCAGTCTCGTGAATATATAGTTGCCATCTTGCCATGTCTCAGCTCTGTTCTAGGATAAGGGACTTCAAAGATTTCCACCAGGCACCTACATAGCCAAAGTCTGGACCACTAGCAGTCTCTCTCATTTTCAATTTGAATACATCAAAGAATCCAGGAAGACAAGTAAAGCACCCCCAATCCTCTCTATCTCAGAAAGGTCTCCTTCTAGGAACAAAGAAATGAATAGGGCTTCCTAATAATACGCCCCTACAATTCTCTGGCTTCTGATTGGAAGGATGGATCAAAATGTGATCATCAAAAAAATATTCATTGTTTGCTCGTTTAGCTTAATCGTTTCTCTTCTTGTTTCTAGACCTAATTTCCAAAGGTCAGAGACTAGAAATCCTTATCATTATTGAGATATTTTAACTGGTATAACCTATGGATACTTTGCATTGTTTGACAGACTTTTGGTATAGACCTGTAGTCCCACTTGGGAGGCTGTAAAGTTCAGTCCAGCCTGGGCTTCAAAAAGTGAGTCCAAGGCCAGCCCAGGGAATATAGTAAGAGCCAGTCTTGGGGATAAAGCTCAATGGTAGTGTTTACCTAGATGCATGAGGTCTCATGTTCATTATCTAGTACTGGCATGTATGTATGTATGTATGTATGTATGTATGTATGTATGTATGTATGTATGTATATGTATCTCTATAGATAGATATTATATCAACTGCCTTGATAGTGTCATCTCATTTTGTTTCAGGTTTCTTTGTGGATTTGGTTTAGGTTTGATTTTGATTCTTTATTTGATGCGGGGGGGGGGGGGTTTCTATGCTGCTCTGGATGGCTTGGGGTTACAGTGAATTTCTTGTCTCTGCTTCCAGAGAGCAAACACTCAGGCACTTGCTGCCTGCCCTATATCTATTATGCTTTTATATTTTATATTTACATCTAAAAATGCTTCAGGATGGGCATCCTAGTACATTGGAGATAAAGATAAAGATAGTTTATCTCAAAAGAGAAGAAAAAATGAAGAAACGTTTTAAAACTGTTTGAGCCTTACTTTATACCGGTTACAATGGCTACTATTTGAAAAGGACAGAAACTGGCAAGTGTTAGAGAGGCTGTAAAGAAAGGGGTGTCTCTGTGGACTGTGGATGACAATGTAAAATGATGACGCAGCAGTGGTGGGAAACACTATGGAGGTTCCAAAGAGCGCTCTGAAGAGATTATAATAGTACCTAGAAATTCTGTTTCTGGGTATAAACCCAAGAATTGAAAGCAGGAACTTGGGGTTTCTGCATACCTATGCACATAGCATCACTATTCACAAAAAGTAAGAGGAAAACCAAGAATACACCCATCCATGAATTAAATAAGCAAAATGGGCTTTAAAAGGTAAGAAAATGCTGGGACATGCTATAACACAGATAAAAGCTTGACATTACACGAAGTCAAATAAATCGGAGAAAAAGATGAATGTTGCATGGTTCTACTAATATGAAGCCAATTTTGTAGACCTTGGCAGGGGCTGGGTGAAGGGGATATAGGATTTACAATGTAATGGATACAGATTTTCACATTGGCAAGGTGAGAACTTCTGGAAATGGGTGAATGTTCACACTCCACCTGGACTACCACACATATACACTTTAAAGAATCAAGGTGTCAAAGGTTTATGTCACATATATTTCACCACCATAACGTTTACCAAATTTATAATACTCACCAAGGAGGAGAACAGGTTTTCTAATGACCTTTGTAGACTCCAGAAGGTGGCCAGAGAACCTCTGTACTGCCCATCTCTGCCCCCTTTTTTGGTTTTTGTTGTTGCTGTAGTTGTTTTGGTTTGGTTTGAGGTGTGAAGAATGTCCCTGTGTTGTTAAGCCCCAGGGGTTACAGCAGATATTGTGACTGGAGGATGATATGGGCCTGGTGGTCCCCTCTTCTATCCCTGGTTTCTCAGCTGGTGAAGCCTTTCTGCCAGCCACTTAACTTACATGGTTCTCCATGATACCTTCCAGTGTACTCTACACTGACTAGGGGGAGCCTAGTTTGAACCTCCCAAGACTCTCACATTGGCTAGGGGAGTGGGGGAAGGTGAGGGTGCCCCTATTGTAGGGTATGTTCCCTCCAAATTTAAAGTTTTGTTTTGGAAGAGAAGGCAAGGCACACAAATATTAGAAAGTAAACAAAAGGCCACATGGTAGAGGAGATTTAAAAAACACAACTTGGGGGATTCTTGAGGTTCCCCTACCAACAATAAAAGGGAGGTAAACAGTTGCTGGGGTAGGAGTAGGGGGCTCTGACCAGCCAAACTTTGGAGAAGGAGATGTTTCCACTGTGGAGATGCCTACAAGATTCAGAGAGAGCTGCAAGTTTGCAGTGTTCAGGTGTCTTGTGTTGGGGGTTGGGCTTCCTGTGATGACTCTCTTTTGTTACCCCCTGCCTCTCACCTATACTCCCATTAGTAACCCCAACTTAAAATAGAAACACATTGATTAACCAAATTGGACACTGGGAGAATCTTTACTTTGTTCTGTGGTGGGCTCCCTTTCTGGGGTGAGTAGACACACCTGTTGCATCTTGCCAGAAAAAGCCTATCAACAGCTACACCTCCTGGCTAGGGCAGTGTCCCTTGCCCAGGACACCCAAAGGTTCTTCCTGACTTGCATCACTTGTGAGATGCCACCAGACTGGCCCCTCTCGGGGCAGCTCTTCAGTAGCCACCTTTGGCCTTCAGTTCTTCTAGGGCCACTGCTAGGCTAAATCTCTCAATTGCACACTTTCTTTGTATTGGCTGCTATTATCTTTATTCACCTGCTGTATGCAGAAGCTTCCACTGGCTAGGGCTTTCATTTCAGAAGACCAGTGCACCTTGCCCTAATTCATGGCACTTTCTATCTCAGGCCAAAATGAAAGCCCCAAGACTGAATGATAAGAATGATAACGGAGGTGTGGCCAAAGGATCTGGGCTGGCAGTCTGACCAGGAGTGGAGAAGACCCCAAGCAAGCCGCCCACACCTGCCCCAGGGCCCTTAGAAGGTGAGCTTCGGGGAAGGGGGAGGGCAAGTGTGGAGTTTCAGAGTCCGATAGTGTCAGGTTATAGAGTAAAAGGGGAGGGGTGTCAGGCCCCAGAGTGCCTGTAGAGTTGGGGAAGGGACTCTCCCACGCCTAGCCTGGGGTCTTAACCTCCACCCACTTTCAACTTTTTGCTGCTCCCGTTAGATGGCGCTCAAGACTTTCGAACCATTTGTGAAAGTGCTCCTGGCCCGGAACAAAAAGAGCCATTGGGAGTGAGAGTGTGTGGAGTGGGCGTGAGCGGGGGAGGGGGAAGGTTGTGGGGGGGGGTGCACAAGGCGCGGGCGTCGCCTGGCACCACGAGGAGCAGTCACGGGTCAGCTGGCCCCAGGCGGGGGTGCACCCCAGGCAGATCCTCCGCAGCGGGCCCAGAACTTTCGCTGCTTGCTCTGCATTTCCCACCTCGGTTTTCCCCTGGGCGCGTCTGAAGAGTCAGGCAGATGGGTTTCGGCCTCGGGAAGCCCGGCGACCGCACACCACGCAGGCCCTCTGAGCTCCGGAAGAAAGAGGCCCGGAACTGAGCAGTGGGGCTGGGGTTCAGACCCGTCCTCCCCACGCGCACCCCTCGCAGGTTCTGAGCCCTCAAGCCCAGCTCTGCACAGCAGCCCAGGCTCTCTCAGGGCTCGGGGCAGGTGCTCTCCACTGAAATGGTTTCTCAACGTGAGGTTTTTATAAGTTCGCTGAGCGTCTGTTTCCAACAACACAGGGCAAACTTTCTTGTCCCCGGGGCCGATGACGCCCGAGTGAAGTCAAATTACCTTCCTTTAAAAAACATGAAATGAAAGAAAATAACGAAAGGCTCTGGAAACCCTGAAAATGACCACTCATTTTCAAATAATTATGTAAGCAGTGATCAGCGATCGAGCTTTCCCAGTTCACCTCTTCCGTCATACTCTACAAGAAATGTCTTGACAGTAAGCGAGCGGGGACTCTGGTCCTTCACTTTTCTGTCCGTCGGAGCCCTAGGGGCCATGTGCCCCGCCACCCCCAGTACTAGAGGGAGCCGACACCTTCCTTTGTGAGTTCCCTTGGCTGGGAACTTTCCCGCGCGGTGGGTTCCCCTTTAAGAAAGTACCGAATCCTATGAATATTTAATGCTGAGCTGAAGTCCGTCGGGCCCGAGGGGGAGACCGGGCCCAGGCTCTGCGGCCGGCCGGGGCGCACAACTAACTCATCCCCAACCGACTCGCCAGGGTAAGATGCGGAAGACGAGAGGAAAAGCTTATCAAAGAAGGGACTAGGGACCAGGGGACCCGCTTGGGTCCAGCAGGCGGGCGCGGGTCATTTCCATAAGAAAGCCGTAACCCAGCTGGAGTCTGCAGCTCTCCCGGGCCTCCCTGCCCCCATCGCCGGTGGCTGCCCGACTGACTCTGGCTCCTTTGGAGCCCAGACCTAGGCAAGCGCGGCGGTGTGGGTAGGTGTTGCCGAGATGTGGCTTCCAGCGTTGCCCGACTCAAGACCGGTTTCCAGGCTGGAGAGAGTGGACCAACCGTGCGGGGTGAGTCCAGGGAGCTGAAGAGCCAGCACAGGACCAGGAGAATACCGGGAACCTAGCCCGCTCTGGGCACCCTAGATCACCCTGTCCTGAGAAGGACTCTGACAAGGGTGTGGGTGGGAGTGCTGGGAGAAAGCCCCAGAACCCCAGGATGCCTGCCAGCTGCTCTTTCAAATCCCCAGAGCTTTCACTTTCAGCGGGTGACCCTCTTCCTGCGAAGGGGTGGAAAGT
Organism: Cricetulus griseus; assembly: GCF_003668045.3. Classification (NCBI taxonomy): domain Eukaryota; kingdom Metazoa; phylum Chordata; class Mammalia; order Rodentia; family Cricetidae; genus Cricetulus; species Cricetulus griseus. The sequence goes on from NW_023276807.1 coordinate 5,770,705, forward strand.
GAACTTGGTCAGACACTTGATCTCACTAGCGAGGCCGTTCTTTCTCTGTTTACATAGAGTTTCTTCAGCTGCCTTTAGCGCTGAGGAGTCCTCAACACACACACACACACACACACACACACACACACACACACACACACACACACACACACACGGGACTTTATGACCTCATCTAGGGAAATCAAAACCTAGATCTGTAGTGTTTATTCTTAGTGTACAAAAAAGCAGAGGAGCGAATGTGTGAGACAGATGTCTGTCTGCACTTTGCCTTCTCCTGGGGAAAGTTGCCTGAAAATGACTAGCTTTCTTTTACGGATTCTGAAGCACCTGTATTTTGCCACAAAACTGAGTTGGGTCACTAATAAAGCACCAGTTACATGGATCAACGAAATACCAGTTATGCCTATTAACGACTTTATTGCTTGTGATTATAGTTGAGAACTTCAAACTCGGTCAATATAATCAAGTGGTTTTAAAAATCGACTGCATAAACTTTTTATACCATCCCTTCCTCCCCTACACCCCCAGGAAGTTAGAAGGCCAGGGATGATGTTTTAAGGAGTTTGTGTGTATTCCTGGTCAGTGTTGAAATTGTTTCTTTCAGTAAAGTTCGTTGCTACTTCTAGTAAATAATGGAACCTTGATTTCTGGTTCTGTCAAGAGTGTAATTGATGGTGGTGGTTACAAACGACTTGGTTTGGAAGTGAAATTGGGGCAAGGTGAGGGTACACTCTCTTCCAGTATCCTGGTAATGGTGAAAACTGGAGGCCATTTAAAAGAACAAGTTGTTTTAACTTCTACTTCGGATGGGGTAATGCCTGTGGGGGTGGGGGTGGGGGAACAAGAGAGTGAAAGATGCTGAAACTCAACAGCCATGAAGAAAATAAAGACTTGGCACTATGTTTTTTAGTGTTCTTTTTGCTCTCGTGGACTGAAATGGCTTTGGTGAGCAGCGAGGCTGTCTGAAGAGGGAACAGCAGCAGAGTTTATCAGTTTCAAGGCTACTGTGTAGCTGGGCCTGCTTCTTCCAGGAGGCCATCTGCCACTTCTCTCCATCTCTTTGCCAGCTTCTTGTTATCCCCAAGTGGAAATCCAGGCTTGGTTCTGTGTGAGGGAGGCATGGAGCAAAGGAGGGAATTAAATTGCTGGTCAAGTCCACAGTAAGAAAAGGGGGAGCAGTTTAAAAGGTCCTTCTACCCCTAGGAAGCAGGCAAGCTGAGCAGTTGAGGAGTTGGTGGGGGCCAGTTTAGTTTGTATGTCACCTCTGCTCACAGCATCCTCTTCCTGGCTTTCTAGAGCATTGGGAGTGTTCAGGGCAATGAGATTGAAGTCTGTCTTACTCAAGATATCTGCTCAGCACCTCAGCTCCTGGGTAGAAGCCCATAGCACTAGCATGCATCTGGTTCTCCTGTACCTTCCAGGGTGGTATGGACATAGAAGTCTATGCTGTGTGGCCACACTTGACCTGCTTGGGATTAGCAGGTCCTCTGCTTAGTAGCAGCAACGCTTTTGATTATTTTGGAGCACTGGGTGGCCTCTTCTCACTTCTCCTCATGGACCTCCTCCTCACTTCTGTTCTGTCAGAGTTAATTGCCCGGCAGTGGGGTGTCATTGGTGGTGGGATGGCCAAGAGGTATTGCAGGAAAGGACAGTATCCTCAACAGGTAAGAGGGTGGCATGGAGTTCTCTTTCTCTTTGATATCCAGAAGGTCTTGAAACTGAAACTTCCTTCTAATGGGTTGGTGCTTGGCATTTTCTCCTCAGTGGTCTCCCAGGGACAACCCTTTTTTGCCTAGCTTAGGTTGTTGGCATCCTAAGTGGGGGCCTGAAAGTAGCTAGTTTTGCTTTTCGTGGCCAGCTCACCCCAGTGGCACAGTTTAACAAAGGAATTCTGGTCAGCAGCAAATGTCCTCTATTCCTAAATGTCCTGAGAACAAATTCCCTGCCGATGCCATGAAAGAGTGAACAAGGCAGGGCTCCTCTATCTTCCCTACCAAGTCCATGATGGAGTAGGGCAAGGTTTGGGAACAGGGAGGGGAAAAAAATGAAAGCAGTCAGTTGCTCTACCTGGAAATACGGTGGGTAGCTTAGGATAAATTGGAGACCAGGAATATCCTGAGGCTAGGGAGAGGGAGTGATGTTGGTCCTAGGTCTGGTGGCTCTGTGGTGGAATCCACTTGTTCTGAGAGGTCTAGGATTCCACGATAGAGGAAAGACCAGAGCTCTCCCAAAGTGACCAGAAAAACTGGTCCTTACACTTGCCCCACCCCTTCACCCAAAGAGGTCCACAGCACTGCAGTCTAAAAGGACCTGTCTCTCAGGATACCTGGCGGGAGAACCTGGGGTTTCTTCAACTTGTAAGCTTTGGAAACACACAGGTAAGGAGGAGAGGCCCCTTCTTTCAGATTAGGTCTCTTAAGGGCCTTATACATTGTTCAGGATGCCAGGTAAGCTAGAGGGAAGTTGCCCTGTCCCCAGCAACCCAACCATATAAAAATGAGTGTTTTATAACAAAAACATTTTGCAGCTTTTAAGATTTCCCTATCTAGAATTCATCTGCTTTTTAACAGGGTGTCTTGTTGGCAACCAAAGCCAGCTTCACTTCTGTTTTCTTCTTTATAGCCTTTTAGGAGGTTGCATTTTAGGAGGGCTTATTTGATGCTGTTTGCAGCTAGTTCCCCTGTCCCTGTCCTCACCCGGCTCCTTGTATGAAAATTCCACATGTAAGATCTTTACATTTTTTTTCTTCTAGTCTCTTTCACTAGAAAATTTGACAAGACATAGACACATTAAGTTTCATGAACTACATTGGATGGATCAGCAAAAAATGCATCTCATTTGTATTTAGATATAGCCAAAGGTAGAGTGCTGTGTCCCTCACTGCCTCCTGAAACCTCACCAAGATGTTCTCACTGGCAGAAGTTTCTAGAAAACCCTGCTGAGGCCATTACTGACTGGGGGTGGTGTCCAGAGCAGTCCAGGCCTGTGAGAAGGAGATAAATCTGGAGGATTAGTTTTAGGAATGGGATTCCTTTCAGCACCTTAAGAGAGCTGGGAGGCTTGGCCAGACAGGAGGTCTGTGGCAATCTCTATCGGCTTCTGTTTGGGTTGAATTAGAAAAGGGGACACCTTTTCTGGAAAAGGAAGGGACAGTCACTGACTATATTTCACAGACACTTGTCAAACCTTTTCCTAAAGTTGTATCCTTACCTCCTACCTTGTCATGTGAGGAGGGACATTTGTGGAGTTTTTGTACCTGCTCCTGGCTTTGAACTCCAACTCTGAACTCCTTATCTGCCTGCCAAGCACTGAGCTCCACTCTGTAGTTCCTAAAGTGATGGTGCTACCATAGACTCAGAGGGGAGTGGAGGAGAGTATGGGAGCTGTGGCACCTTCAATGTGGGGATTAAAGCTATGGTCTTTAAGGTAATTTGTTGTGATTGTTTCTTTCTCTTTTTCTCTCAACTGCCCCGGGTAGATTTCAACCCTTCCAGTCTCTTGGTGCTAAAGCAATGGCCAAGTGATGGCTTAATGGCTTGGAGAAGCCTACCTAGCCTCTGTGGGTCCCACCTCATGGTAGGGAGGGGTAGGGGTGGGGTCGATGGCATCTTTTCCACAGCAGTCTGCTCTTTCCTTGCAAAGGCCATACTGAGTCAGATACCCACCTAACCCGAGGCATCTTCTCCATTTGTGAGCTGTCTTCTCTTACTCAGCAGGGAGGCTTGCTTCTCAAAGTCCAGGGCTGCAACCCTCAACCTTACCAAGACAACCAAGAGCAAGTTGTATTTCTCAGTAGGGACTTGGGCCTTAGCCTTGCTGAGCTGCCTGGGAGATCAGCTGGAAATAAGTCCCCAAGGGCCCAGGCACAGTCATGCACCCAAGCCCCTAGAGGCTTGTGGGATAACAGGGCTCTTAGGCTGAGGCCCTGGGCAGGCAGCCACACACCACCATCTTTCTTTCCCCTCACAGAATAATCAATCTGCTCTATATCTTGGGAGCTGGGCACATGCCTGCTAGGTGTGTGGTTTTTGAAAGAGCCCTGGTAGTAGGTTTGCAGGAAGCCTTTGTTACAGCTTTGTTAGAGCAAGCCTTCAGCAGCTCTTCCAGACCCTTCCCCTCCCCCTGCAGAGGGTAATCTGCCTGGGGTCCACTGCCTGCTAAGATATCATCCTACCAAATGCTTGCTCCTTACTTAAAATTCCTTCTCCAGGTCTGGACAGAAAAACACAGTTTGTATGGCCTTTGGGACCAGACTCTCCACCCCCATCCCTCAAAAGCAGGCATCCCGAAAGTGAACTCCGGGTGCTGCTGCACATGATAGCCTGATCCAGAAGTAAGCTCTCCTAGCATGGCAGGGACAACAGAGATTGACACTCACAGGGTTCACAAGGGAGGAAGACACCTGACCTCACCTGGTAAGGACCACAACAGAAAGAGCTAGCTGATTGAGGATGCCAAGCTCTGAACTACTAAGCTTGCACTTGCAGAAACGGCAGCCAGGTTGCAGGGTTTGTGGGTACAATTGCTTTCTACTCTATGGCCATAAGTATAAATCCTCCTTAGCCAGGATGCGGCTTTAAGCATGATCCCCTGAAGGGTGCTTTGGCACACAGAGGGTAGAAACACTGTTTACATTCACACCAGCTTGCTTGCACAGTGTTCTATATAGCTACCTCCCCACCCCAAGCCTTCCTATTCCATTTGTCTTCCAGTTTCTTTTCCAGACCTTCCTACCTACACACATAGTCACTTTGAGAAAATCAAGTGTAAGTACCCTCTCCCTGCAGATGGTGTATCTGTAAGGTAAGGCATTCACATTGGGATCCCTCAGGTTACCGTTTATTTATTTATTTTTGTCCCCAGTTAACCAGCTTGGTTTTCTGGCAAGGGTTGGGGAGATACAAATGAAGCAGAGGCCCCATTCTCTAGGGGCTTTTGTTTCCCTCTGATGCCCTAGCTCACACTCTAGAACAAAGGGGTGAAGTAAGGGATTTCTCTTTTGGTTTCCTGGCTCCTCACTTCCACAGCTCCTCTGCAGGCTTCCTCTTTGAGACCCCCAGGAGAGCCTGGGTGGGGGGGCAGGTCCACGTGTAACTACTGCTGACCTTGCCAGCCCCTCCTCTTTGAGAAGCAGAAAGACCATTTCATATGCTAGCTGCTCAGTGCCTTTGGGTGCCTACCACTTCTACTCCCCCAAGACTTCGTAGTGGAGGCTGACAGCTACACACACACACCTCTCTTGTTAAAAGCATCAGGACAAGGGCTGGTGATTCATCTCAGAAGTAAAGAGCTTAAAGGAACCCTCCCCCCAACACACACACACACACACACACACACACACACACACACACACACACCTCGAAGCTGGCTCTATCTTACAGAGCTTACCTAGTATTTGCAAGGCCCTGTGTTCTCATCACCGCAGAAAACAAAAAACACATGGGACAGCTATTAAACAGCTCTTGGAAGAGGTTAAAGGTCTTTCTCTCGGGGTTGAGAATTTTTAAAAACCCTTTTGGGTAGAAATCTTCAGGGGATACAACATAGAGATTAGACTTGCTGGTGCAATTTTAAAATTTGAAAGACCTCTTTCCCTAAAAGTGTTCATTGAAAATGGTTCTCAGAATCTATTTCGCTTGCCGACTGACCTTTTTACCATTGTAAGTCAGAAGAGTCTCCAGGCCAAGCCACTAAGACTTTTATTTTTCTTGTGCTAGTTTTGGGGTGCTGGTCCACTTTCTGATGAGATCTATAGAATTTTTCTTTAACTGTGCAGGTGGGTTTTCAGACTTGAAAATGAAAAGCTAACCCTTTCCCTGCCAAGAAAATGAAAAGCTAACCCTTTCCCTGCCAACCTTACTTAGAACATGCCAGCTTGGCTTCTGAAACTCATAGAGGTGGGCACTGTGTCTGACCTGTGTGGAATGAGGGGATTTGACACTTCTCATTTCAGTGCTGACATGGGAGCCTTTGGAAACCAGTATCTATTTTGTTTCAGTGTACGAAGTTCAAGCCAGTGATTCAAGATCCATCTGCTGAGAGCCAGTCCTGGAGGGCAAAACTCATCCCTGAGCTCTTGGAAATGTTTCAGCAAAAATATCTCGTTCACTTAAAAAAGGAAGAATAAGAATATGAATTAAAGGATGTCTGTGCTTCCCTTATGCTGTGTCTGTCCCATCACTTGCCCCTTGTAAGTTGTCTAGTTGTTAGGAATTTACAGAGTCACAGTCACAGATGTGCCCTTTACTTTACTTTCTGGTCGCTGAAAATGGAGAATTTACACTTGATTCTGCCTTCCCTTGGACTGTTCTCACCAGAGGGTGGGGGGGGGCATTGGAGGAAAGTCCAAATGAAAGTCCAAGTAAGTGACACAGCCACACCTGAGCAGCGCATCCCACAGTCCCCCAAAGTCTGGAAACAGAGTTTTACAGAGATCTTTTATCCCTTGTATCCTGAACCAATTCCAGTATTTAAATTTTCGTTGTGTTCCCACGCAAAGCACACATGCAGAGGGTCAAATTACCTTACATTCCCCACTGAGCCACTCCACTGATGTCCAACACACAACCGAAGAGTGAAAGAGAGAATGAGTCTCTTCTCAGGTATTTTCGAAGGTCATTTCATAGCGTTTGATATATCCACAGACAGAAACTGCCCAGTTACTCCTTACCCCCTCCTTCCCCAAGAAACAGGGAAACTGCTCCCTTCTTTTCGAAAAGCTAACAATGTTTCCGAAGTAGAGGGAAAATCACCGAGGTCCGTTAGTGACTTACATACAGAATATGGCTTGTCTGGGGAAACTATATTTGTAAATAAACAGCTCACTGTTTATTATGCATTTATGCATTTTTTAATTCAAAAGAAAAACGGAGTCGTGTTGCCTTGTTAGCACATCCTAGAAGAGAGGGTAATTCACTTCCCTTTTGCCTTCCTTAAGTCGGGATGCATTCAGTCGGGTGTAAGGTCCTCCATTTCTGTTTGGTAAGATGACCTGGGGACATGCCACTTCTCAAGTTTCCAGCTTGCAAAATTTTAAGGGCTGCAGAGGGCTGGTTCTCTAGAATATTACCAGAGCCTTGTGAATGTGTGTCTATGGTGGTGGTGATGGGGATCACATTTGCCACTGTTTTATCTAAAGCTAAGTCCCTCCACATTTTGTGAGCTTAGAAGCAAAGTAAGCGTGCGCCTTCCCTGGTGGGACACTGGGTACACACTAGCCGATTGGCATTCTATCAGCTCCGGAGCCGCAGAAGACATGAGGCTTAGTAGGCCTGGGGCTCCCCAGTGTCCAGCTGAGACCCGGCGCTTCAGGTGATCAATCACAGAAGATCTGGCAACAGGCTGGCCACCTCAGTGTCCTTGTGGCCCAAGAGAAGTCAAGGCCTGGTCTAAGTGTCCAGGGCTACTCAAGAACTCTACACCGAGAAAGGCCTGCGTGGGCTCCAAAGGCCCCAAACTTCCACTAAGCATCGAGTCCTGACACCCGCTGCTCCACAGTCCCAGCAGCCAGGACTTTCATACACTCCCAAACAACACGACCTGCCTGCACAAGGTCATTCTGGTCTGACTACTTCCCCCTCCACTTTTGGAATGCTGCAAAAGAAGTCGTTTGGAACCCTGTTCTGAGGCAAAGCATCACTCTTCATCCCGCATCCTGTGGGAGAGGCGCGAAGTTTGCCCCTTGAATACAATAAATCTCAGGCTCTAGTCCGAGGCCTGGGCCACAGTCTTTGAAGACCCAGGGGGTCAAGAGTCTTTACTTTGTCCTGGGCCCCAGGCTCCAGGGCTCCAGAGCAGCTGGGAGGAGAATTTCTGGGAAAGTCCGGGTCAGAGAGGCCCTGAATTGAACCCTCTATGGAGCGAGCAGGAGGCAGGAGGCGACTCAACGACCCCACAACAGAAAAACCAAGAACAACAGAAGTTTCTATTTTACTTGCCACATGCTGGACAATAACAAAACAAAACAAAACAAACATACAAAAAAGTGATAGCCAGACCTCCAAACTTAGGCCTTCAACAACTCCTCCAACCTTTCAAAGAAACTTCCAGAACTTTTCCTTTCTGCACTCCCCTTTTCTCAGGCTTCCTCTGAGCCAGTGGGCTTGTGAATTACTTCCTCAACTGCCACAGTCTCCACAGTGCCCAAGTCTGAGCATCTCCACAATAGCAATAGTAGTACTGCCTTGGGGAAGAACTAGAGAAAAGAGTAGAAATATTGGTGAAAGGGGACATTTCAAAAGGTTTCAGTATCAGTAACCTTGACAGACAACTCCATCTGAAGAAGAAGAAGAAGAAGAAGAAGAAGAAGAAGAAGAAGAAGAAGAAGAAGAAGAAGAAGAAGAAAATTTACTACTGTTCTTGAAAGCCGTTACTTTTTACATCGCTTCTAGGAAGATAGATGAACAAAACATCACGTTTCAAGCCATTTTGATCTGTAATTAAATGGCAGGATCGGTTTGTATTCTCCTACGGCTTTTACAGAAGTTGCAGTGATCCAAAGTCGGGTTGCTGTGTCAGAGTGGCATTTTTATTAATGAGAATACAAAAAGCTTGCATATTCTTAGCCCGGCTTGAATTTAGTTGCTAAGCAACCGGTGTATGGTAATTCATCCGCGAAATTTAAATCTTTGAGAAAGGATCCTGCGTTTTGCTGAATGGTCTCCACGAGGAAAACAACTTGTGGGACCCGCTGCAGCTGCTACCATTCGACTACCGGGGCCTTGCTGGGCTGAGCCTGGACCGGGCCGCCCTGCTGCCACTGCCACCACCCCACCTCGGCTCCTAGCGAGTCCCTCCCTCAGGAAGAGAAGCAGGCTTTTTGGCTGCCAGCTGCCTGGGACCCTCCCGCTGGCCTCCGGTGCTCACTGGTTTTCACCTGAGGCAAGCCTTCACTTGACTAAGTCGCCAGTGTCTCTAGGGCTTCCCAGTCCAGACCTGACTATGAATTTTTTCATCCCTTCCCTTGACGCGACACAGACACACACACACACACACACACACACACACACACACACACACACACACACACACACACCACACTGGAGCGGCCTGGAGAATGCCTGTTGCCCTCTTCCCAGACCCCTCTGAGGTCACTTCCAGAGCCCACTCTTCCTCGAGGAAAAGCGGGCTCATCAAGAACGCAGCCCACAGCCCACCAGAAGGCCAGGCCGCCGCTGCTGGCCGGCAGTGACATCATAGGCTCCTGCTCGCCAAGTTCGCGCCCACATTTTAGGATACAGGAACAAACACGGATGTGAAATCAAGAATGAAAGAGAGAGTAATCTAATTAATAGGCCATGAGCCAGGCTAACAAAATCAAAGAATCTGATTACACAAGTACCCCTCTTGCTATCTCCGCCTCCCCCACCCCCTGCTCTTCCAGACTCCTCGCTATTTCCTTCCCTAGGCTGGAAAGTTCAGGAGGTAAACACAGAGCCCACTGATTTCCTTATTGAAATCAAGATCAAGCCTATCCTGGGGCTCCCGCAGCCAGGAGGTCACATGGGTGACCTTCAGGCCCTGGGACTAGGAACCCCGAGGAATTGAAATGGCCATCCAAGCAAAGCAACCGAAAGCAAAGAACCCTGGCTGGTCCAGTGAAGCAAGGGGCTCCCAACTCTCTCACGCACCACTGCTAATAACAACACCTGCACTGATTACTTCTGCCCTCTGTAGCGGGACCGGAGAAAGGGGAGGGAGGTGGGCTCTACCCTCGGTCGTTTTAAAAGGGTCTAAGCATTTTGGTTGTTGTTAAGCCCAGCACTATTCTTTTCACTCTGTCACCTGCTGCCTTTTTCTTCTTCCCCAACACAGAAATGCAAGCGCAGCCAGTCAGGTGTTGGCGTTTGTCACTGAAACACAGCACACCGCATCGGATGGGTATAGCCAGTCTTGTGCACCTCGGGAAAGAACAATGTTCTTTAATATCTTTCCATTTTAAGAAGGGGGAAAAAGCAGGCCCACCTCCTAAATAACTAATTCCAAGTCTATGCCTAGTGCCAATACCTGTTGCATTTATTTTAGAGTTGATTAATTACCCTGGAACTTGGGCAAACTAAGCTCCATGTGGAGAGAATGTTTGTTCCTTCAATTTAGTTCTGAAAGCTACAAGGTATTGATGGCTCTTACTCTATTTACATACAAATTGGTGCAAATATGCCCATCTCTTTAAATGCATTTCGTATAGATATATAAAAGTGTCATTTTGATTTAGCTTGAAGACGTTGATCATTTATTACAAAAATAAACGAATAAATACAACAATATATTGTTGCTTCCAACAGGATAAATACTTTACAAATATATAATTTAAAAAGCAAATTTAATTGTTAAAATTATTTAAAATATTACACTCATTGATAAAACTATGAAGAGCATATACTGCATTTGATATAAGAACCAATTATTCTCTGAATGTTGAAAACCCATTCATACAAAACAGATCATGAGCATGGTAATGAGAAAACACTGGAGGCCACGGGGGAAGTGGAGAGAATCTCGAAGATCAATAATGGGCAGTTCTATTTTTTTTTTAAGAGAGAAATAATCCTTGGCTGATACTAAGGAGGGAAAATGCAGAGCAATAACAGCAAAATGACATATTTTTAAGTACACCTTGAATTATTTACTGGAGAGAATTGTCAGGGAAAGATGATTGGGTGGATGAAGTGATGCTCAAGGCTTGGATAATGGCTCGAGAGCCTGCAGCACTCTACTGTAAACTAAGAATGGGCCTAGTTTGAAACTAGCCAGGCTGATGGGACAGAACTTTGTCACTTTCCTTTGGGTTGGAAGGGGAGAAGGGGTACGGACTGAAATGGAGGGAACAAATGGGTGGCTTACAAAGCACAAGACATTTGTTCTGCAGAAGAACACAATGACCAAATTCATTTAAAAAGATCTGGTGATATATAACAATATTTCCATTATTTACACATGTAACAATATGAGCCTCAACACAAAACCTCTCACTTCATATCTTCTCTGCTGGGTCTCAACCATGAATTCCATTTTGTAAATACATTTAGAGGGTTGACTTTAAAAAAAAATGTGCAAGTGCCAGCTTATTTTACCAAATGCAAAGTGATAAACAAATTGCCCCACTTGCTCAGCTTCGCCACCCCTAAATCATGACTTCTTCCAAAATAATCAGCAAAGGTTGCTTTCTAATAAGAAACAGTGTAAAAAAAATGTAAAAAAAAAAAATCTAATGTTAGCTCCCTTGTCCTCCCTCAGCTAAATCAAGTAAGTAGATACCTCCTGAAAATTTAAATAGACCCATTCTCCCATATTATCAAGCACCACTATTCCAGGAGGAAAACAAAACAAACAAACAAACAAACAAAAAAACCACACACCCTCCCCAGAAAAAAAAAAAAAAAGGAAAGGAAAAAACCCTCAAGATTTCTCTCACATGCCAGTGGTTTGCACCACTTACAAAACAACCTGTCCTATTCCCAGTTTCCAGCCAGGCCTTCTTGGCTTACTCTCATAGTCTCTCAAACAACAACAACAACAACAACAAACAACAAAAACAACACCAAAAGAAAAATCATGATGACCCTCACCTCACCCCCCACTCCAAGTTGTCCCTGGAGGAGGGTAATAACAGTAGCAGGAGAATCAGAAACAAGAACGAAGACAAAAGTAAAATGCAGTTTCTTATCTACACCCCCCCACCTCTGCTTAATAAGTATGGCCTTTTTCAGATTTTACAAATCAGAATGATTGTGATTTTTAGTACAATTTAGTGTCTAAAATAATGCAACCCAATCTAGGCTTGATTTGCGCCATAGGGTTTGTCTGGGAGAAATAACTGTTCCTTACTCTCATCCTTTCCCAGGATTTGTAAAACCCTGAATCTATATGGTGAGGGGAAATCGGTAAAGGTACCAAGTGAGTGGTAGCTCAGTGAGATTGGGGGAAACTCTTATGTAAAATCAGGGCTTTCACATTCCCTCAGCACTTAAAAAAATACAAACAATACATAGGGACTCAACCAAGCAGAGCCTTTCTCATCTTTAGCACTCATAACCCCAGGCACTACATTTTCATTTTTCCATGTTGTAAATATTGATACATTAACTTGATAAATGTGATCACTCTGCAAAGGTCTTATCTAAAAAGTGACCTAAAAAACTAAAGCCTTCAGCACTGGTAAAGCAGATGAAGACTCATGCTTCTGGAGGACCAAACCACAGACATGGGCAGCCTAGAGTCTGAGCGGGCTCTGTACTGACTTCTCTCTTGAAAGGAATAAGAAAGAAAAGCAACCATAAGCTTAATAACCGAAATGTAATCACATATAGATATCAATGGGGGAGTAAATGAAATCAAAATACTTCAATGACTTATAAGCTATCCTTCACAACTATTGATCGGTGGTGGTGGTGGGGGAAGAAACAGGGATATATTGGAGGGTAAGAAGATTAAAAAAAATAGAGAGGCTGAACTAAGAGTGACTGTATTTACCATGACTGACTGGTGGGTCTATTTTCAGTGCCTATGTAGCTCAATTATGCAATTCAAAACAGGTACCTTCAAGAAACTGGCTAGTAGTTATAGACCACTCAGCAAAAACACTAGAGACACCCACAGAAACTAAGGGTAAGGAAAATATGGTGAAATCTATGGACGAATAAGGAGTGAACAACCGCTATTGCTAAAGCAGAGATGTTTCCAGCAATGCTAGGCTGTTCTAAAAGTTTCCAAACATACCTTTGAGTTGGGAAAGCTCCCTTAATGTTATGACTTAGGGAATCTGCATTAGTAAAAAAATATTTCCTAGAGAACTCTTTCCTTCCCACACAGTGTTGATGCATCAGACACAGACTATTTCATTCTAACAAATTTATTTTCTCAATCAGCTCTTACGGAATCACTACTCAAATTAAATTACAATCAAAGGATCACATCAAAAGATACCCTTATTACCTAACAACTGTCCATATTTTCATTTCATTTTGATTTGTGCTCGTCTGAAAAAAACACGTAATACAAGATCTGGGGAAAAATAAATTACCGTTTTGCAGCAGTTCATAAGTATTCTGAATAAAATATTAAAAGAAGTCATTTAATGAAAATATAAAGCAAATATTTTTTTTAGATCAACAACGGATCTAACGATTCTATATTGCCGTCATTTGAAAAGTCTGTTTATTAAAACCTACCAAAAACACTGCTTGGAAATGGCAGTATTACATAATCACACCCGCAGCACCCATTCAATCAAAGTTGGCAACGGACTGAGGGCAGAAGTCAAGGGAAGTGCGGCGGCTGGTGCTGTCTTTCCACACCCTTTTATCGGAGTCAGTCCAGAAATAAAAAATAAAAAAATGTTAATAAAAAAAATATTAGCGGTGGAATCTTTAGGCATGGTCCACCCCGAGTGGCAGTCGGCAAAGCCCGGGTTCGGTGGCGGTGGCCTGGCCTGTCTGGGCGGTCTCAAAGGCTGGGCCCTGGCCCCCCGCTGCTGTGCCCTCTCCGCTGGCGGCAGGGTGTGCCTTGCCTTCAGCCTCGCCCAGCCCGGGCTCTTTCGCGCTGCTTTTATTTCCAAGGTTACTGCGAGGATGCTTTCTTTTGGCTTTCCTATTCAGTCTGTGAACTTCAGAAATTGTGAATCTTCATCCCTCCCCCGCCCCGACTCTGTTTCTTCTTCCTTCCCATTTCATTGTTGATTTATTTGTTCCCCCAAAGACTTTAATATGGCCAAGAAAAACACTGTTCTGGAGTAGAGTCAGACCTGCACGAAACCTGGTGTGTCTTTCTTTTCAGGTCGCTCCCAATAAAGTTTCCATGGATCTTTTAGGCAGCCCTTTTGGAAGAAGTGGAAGAAGTGGGGGGCGGGGGAGGGGGGTGTCTCTCGTCTCAGAGGAGAGGACGAAGCAGGTGTTCTCCACTGATGCCATGAAGGACTTCTCCGGGTGGACAGTACCTCAAGAGTGCAGTTCTGGTGCGTTAGGAATCTTCAGCCTTCTTTCAGAACAGAAACCAAACACCACCAGAGTATAAACGAGATGTCCCGGTCACCCCCTTTTCCTCTTCCGGTTTTGTTTGTTATATATGCATATAAAACAGTCTTGGTATTTATTATGCTTTAAAATTTTTTTGGTCCCTCCTTCCTTGGACTTCAAAAAGAGTCTTCTCGGTCGGCGTCTCCCCAGTTGTTCTCCCAGCTCCTAGGACCGTGGCACGCCTGTCTTTGGGCGGAGGGGAGGCAGCCGAGACGCACTGGCCCGGGTCAGGTGCTGGGTCTGCGCGCGGCGGCGGCGGCGGCAGCGGCGGCGGCGGCGGCGGCGCGCGGGTGGCGGCAGCGGCGGCGGCAGCGCGGCGGCAGCAGCGGTTCTTGGCAGCGACTCGGAGACGGCGGCGGCGGCGACCGTGGCGGTGCTGACAGCGGCTGCGGAGGTGGCGGCGGCGGCGGCGGCCCTCTTCGCGCTGCGCCCCCCGGCCTTCACTGCACGCTGGTCTGCAGTCCGTGGTGCGGTGGCGGTGTGTCAGCGCTCACGGTACCCACCTGCGAGTAGACATCGTCCGGCGTCTGCTGCTGGATGCCCGGGGGCGTCATGCGTTTCTCTTTTTGGCGCCTGTTGCAGAACCAGACCCGCACGACCTCCTTTTCCAGCTGCAGGCTGTCGGCCAGGTTGGTGATTTCCTGCGCCGAGGGTTTAGGGCACTTGAGGAAGTGGCTCTCGAGCGCGCCTTTGACGCTCACCTCGATGGAGGTCCGCTTCTTGCGCTTGCGGCCCTGGGCCGCGATCTTGTCGATGCTCGTGGGGCTGCCGGTGCTCGAGTCCGCCTCCTCCAGCCACTTGTTCAGCAGTGGCTTGAGCTTGCACATGTTCTTGAAACTGAGCTGTAGGGCCTCGAAGCGACATATGGTGGTCTGCGAGAAGACATTGCCGTAGAGCGTGCCCAGAGCCAGCCCCACGTCGGCCTGGGTGAAGCCCAGCTTGATGCGTCGCTGCTTGAACTGCTTGGCGAATTGTTCCAGGTCGTCAGACGTCGGCGTGTCCTCGTCCGAGTGTGGGTCGTGGCTGTTGAGTCCCGGCCCCGCGCCGCCGCCGCCGTGATGCGGGGGTCCTTGCGCGTGGTGCGGGTGCGGCGGGTGCGGGTGAGCGTGGTGGTGATGATGGTGGTGATGCTCTGCCAGCTCGGGCGTGTCTCCGCGCACCAGCCCCGGGTGAACGAGGCTCTGGGCTCCACCACCCGCGCCGCCGCCGCCGCCTCCGGGCCCCGGGGGCGCGCTCAGCATGCCGTTCACCGTGAAGCCTCCAGGCTGGGAGTAGAGCAGACTCTGCGGCGGCGGCTGCTGGCCGCCCGCCATAGACGGAAGGTGAGCGGCGGCTGCTGCTGCGGCGCGGCGGCAGCGGCGGCGGCGGCGGCGGCCCCCCAGCCCCCAGGGTGGCCCTGGTGCGGGGGTGCGGGGCCCGAGATGCGGAGGCCCACGGTGGCAGCGGGTGCCGGCATGCAGGTCTTCGCGCCCAGCGCCTCCTTTCACGTCGGGGCCCTGCGGCGGCGGCGGCGGCTGTGGCGGCTGCTGTGGGCTACCGGCCATGCCCACCGCGCTGCCCGACCACGGCGAGCTGGCTTCCACGCGCGGCGGCGGCGGCAGCGGCGGCGGCGGCGGCAGCGTGGGGCAGGGCGGTGACCCACTGGTGCGCGTGGCTCAGCATATGGCCGCCGTTGCTGGCGGCCATGGCCCCCTGCATGAAGTCGCTCTGGACCATCTTGACTGAGGACGGGTCCCCCGGTAGGCGCCCGAGGTCACAGCGGCGCTCCCGGGCTGCATGCCACCGCCGCCGCCCCCCGCCCCGCCACCGCCGCCGCCGCCCCTCTCCGCCACCTCCCGCCCCGCAGCGTCCGAGTGCCACAATGGAGCCGGCCGTGAGCAGGCTGTTCCCCGGCAGGTAGGGGTTAGAAGCCGCCGTGGCCATGCCGCTCGCTCCCGCCACCCCACCGCCGCCACCACCGCCGCCGCAGCAGCAGCAGCCGCGGCCGCCCGCCCCGCCGCCGCCGCCGCGCCCCCCGCCTCCCGCCTCCTCCCCCCGCTCCTCCTCCCCCGCCTCGGGTCCCCGCCGGCCCCCGCCGCCTTCGCGCGCCGCCTCCTCCTCCGCCGCCTCCGCCCCCGCCGCCGCCGCGGCCGCGGCCCGGGGCTGCAGCTGCAAGGCCGCTCGGCAGGGCGCGGGGGTCGCGGGCGGGCCTCGGTCAGCAGCAGCCGCAGCAGCGGCAGCAGGAGCAGCGCCCTGGGGAGAGGGGATCGCTTCTCGGGGTGAGCTCCGTGGCCAGCCCTTTCAGGGGGGGTCGTGGTCTCCCCCCTGGCCGGGAGCAATCGGCTCGCTCCAGCAAGGCTCGCCCAGTGGGGCGGGGACCCGTACTTCGGGCGCTCTCTCCGGGCGCAGGGGCTCCGGTTGTTCCTCTTGTCCTCGTCCTCTGGCGGGTGCGGACTCTGCCCCGGCGCGGGGCTCTGTCCACCTGCTAAGCAAAGGTTTCACGGGAGACAACAAAGGACGAAGCGGTTCCTTTCTTCCTTGGCCAAATCGTGGGTGGCCAGCAATCGGGCCGCTCCTTGCTGGTCCGCTGGCTTCTCTGCTTTTCAGCAACACATTTCACTGTTTCTCCTTAGCATAGTAAAACTTTTCTGGTCCTTACAGGCGTGGTGATACTGGCGTCTGGCGTCTGTGGAGTGGGGAGGCTGGCTCCTGTTCTCCCACTCTGGTCCTCTCCTTTCAAGTTTTGTTCTGTCCTAGGAAAACTTCTTGCGATGGTGCATTTCTCTGAAGTTGCTATTGCCGGAGCTCTTGGATGTCTCTGAAACAAGAGTCCCTTTTCATTTTCCTCGCAACAGTCACGGTCTGGTGCGACATCTTTCCTTTTGGGCAGAAATTAGGAAACAAATATAACAAGGCAAAAATTGAACAGGAAAAAAATGTCGAATTGCTCTGTTACCTTGTTGCTGAAGGTTGGGGTTGGTGTTTTATTTTTTTCCCCGCAGTTGTCTGGAGAAGGAGGAAGAAGAAGAGTGCATTGGTGGAGATGGAGATGTGTGTGTGCATACAGGGATCCTTGATACACAACCAACTCCTGTGGGCACGTTGTACCGCTCCTAGAGTGCCCGACGGCGGGCGCGGGCGCGGGCGCGGGCGTGCCGGGGCAGAGTTGCAGCCGGAGCTAGCTCTGCGCCCGGATTCTCTCTTTCTCCCTGTCTTACTTTCCCTCTCCCTCTCTCTCCCTCTCTCGAGCGCCCGCTCTCGCTAGGATCTGACAGTTCGCTCTCTGTCCCTCCCTCTCAGAGCGGGGACTGTCGAATGTTTACCCTCCGCCGCAAGCGCGCACCCACCACCACACTTTCCCAAATACAAGGAAGTCGAGCACCAGGGCCCCCGCTGATTGGCTACCCGCTGGGTGATTGGCAGGCCAGGAATGACTGGCTTAGGACGCGCGGCCCCCCTTCCGGCCGTTCCGATTGGTTGCTTTTTAATTTAGGCAGAGCGTCGTAGAAGCTGGAAATCTGTCGTCCCCCAGTCTCCCTCCCCGCGCCACTTTCCCCTTCCCGCCCCTCCCCCGCCGCCCCCGCCCCCCCACTCCGCCCCTCCGCCACATCTTAACTCTTAGTGTCCGGCCCAAACGTCTGCCGTCCCTCCGCTGCTCCCTGCCTTCGCGATTGGTCTGGGAGGTTGGGAAGAAAGGGAAGAGAATAGAAGGGGGCGGGAGAGAAGGGGGGTTAGAAGGAAAACGAAGAGGGGTGAAATCACGAAAAATAGCAGTCTACCCATTCTACCTAGATTGCGTTGTGTTGCACCCCCACCCCACGCCAGAGATTTGTAACGCGCGCGCCACGGATGCACGGTTCAAGCTAATACCTATAGACAGATGTGTCCCCAATGGTTTCAAAGTTTCCTCTTTCCTCCCCGCGCGAGCCCGGGTCTCCGTCTTGCCGGAGGTGGGAAAGGGAGGCTTGCTTCGCCCAGAGCTCCGGTGGCCAAGCTTCTTGGAAATCCGCCACTGCAACTTTGTGCAGCCGCCGCGCGCCGGTGGCGACCCTCTTTGTTTAAGTTCTCGGATGCCATCATCTGGGAAACCTGCAGCCCTGTACCAGCGCGGGGCCCGCGCGTGCGAGACGGACCGCTTGCTGCGGCTGCTCGCTCTCCCCCCACCCCTCTCCCTCTCCTTCTCCCTCCTTTCCTCCCTCCCTCCCACCCTCCTCTGGGATGCTTGCAAGTAGCGTGCGTGCCCTTGTGAGTTTGGAGGGTGCCGGTCAACGAAGCCACTCGAGGTATTTGAAAGGCAATCAGGCCGACCGTTCCCCTAGATTCATCGTAAGTGTATTCGACCCCAATGCCTTTAGAATGCTGTGACTGCTGCAGCCTGCCCAGAGGGCTTGGGTCCGCTAGCCGCGCCCTCCCCCTGCTCCACTGCTGACTGTGTGTGTGTGTGTGTGTGTGTGTGTGTGTGTGTGTGTGTGTGTGTGTTGGGGTTTTACTCGCTTGCTATTCTTGGGCATGGGGGCGCTTTATTTTCCTCTTTCTTCGGGTCTCAGGTTTGCGCGGTGGCTGTGACCGCCGGCGACAAGAGCTTTCTCAGCCGCAACCCAGCTGAAAGAGTTAAGGGGGCCGGGAGGAGGAGTGCGCCCGGTAGGCGGGAGAAGGGGGGGGGTTGCGCGCCCGGGGGTGGGGGGGAAGCGGCCAAGCGGAAACGCCGCACAGAGGAACCTCAGCGAACCAAGAAAAAAGAGAAAGTGGCAACGAAAACAAGGGCAAATTAAATCCTCCTTGGGGATTTCCAATGAACTAACCCAATTCGGACATTCAATAAATACACGACTCTTAATGAGGGTGCGTGTGTTTGCAACCGCACCCTCAGCTGCAGGGCACCGGCCTGCAGCCTGCAGCCTGCAGCTTGCAGCCTGCAGTCTCCAGCCCGAGCTGCAGCCGAGAAGGTAACCCGGCCATCCGTCAGTGTGCTCCGAATATAAAGAACTGGCCTGCCTTCACCCCCGATGCATAATTCCTCTATCGAGCTCACTTAGGTGAACTCAGTTACAGCAGGAGCTCTCCAGCTCAGCAGCAGCCACGCAGCCTCGGCGTGATCTGGAGATTAACTGTAGACGCGAAGCATTTATGTAGGATTGGGTCCAGCTCCTGCTTGCCGGGGTGAAAAGATACCATCGTAGGAACAGATCTAAAAGGCAGCAGTAACCAAAGCCCCAAACAGAACGGATTCCCCCTCCCTTCTAAAAGGTTCCTTTTTATATTTATGTATGCGTATATGTATATATAAAAGATGGAACACAGATTTCATTGAATAAATCTGAGATCTCCAGGTGCAGACGTTTGAATGGTCGGTGCCAGCACCCCGTGTTTTCCTTTCCTGCCGATTTTGCTTGGATCCGGCTCAAAAACCGAAAGAGTCTCGTGGTTTTGTTTACACTGAATGGGGAGGATAGGAACAGAGCCATGGGGCCGCCTTTCATTAATATACAGTGAGGATTTTGTCTAAATTACTGCTATGAGTTTCACAGTACACGCTTTCAAAAGCCGTCTCAGGTGGCCTGATGAAACGGGATAGCGCCTCTGCAAACAGATCCACTTTCTCTCTTTGCAAGGAGGGTGTGTGCGTTCGGGAAGCCCCCCAAACGTTGTGCTCCTCAATAACAGAAACGCACTTCTGTTCCCAGGTCTGCCCCCTTCCCCCTCCATATACTTAGTTCTCAAATCGCTCCCCAGCTTCCCCCCACTCCCGCCCCACCCCATCCGCCCCCTCCCTCTGCGGAGTGTGATTGTTTTGTCTGGAAAAAAAAATCCAAAGTATATAACAAGGGGAGAACAGTTAGTGCTGATTTTCATTTGCATACATTTTCATATATTTTGGTGAAAATAATAGACTAGTGAGAACTGGGCTTAGAGGAGTCAGTGTAAAGGGAAGGCTTAGGATGCGCCGGTTCTGGAGAGTAGAGAATTACGCCTTCTCCTCTACCCCTCCAGGCACCTTATTTTTTTTTTTAAACAACAACAACAACCTTTTATTTAAAAGTCTAACCTTGGGAGTTTGCTGGGTAAGTGGTTTATTCCCCCCATTTTCTTTCTTTGCTTTCTCCTTTTTCTTTCCGTCCTTTCTGTGTATTTATTTATGTTCTTGTAGGTTTGGGAGCTTTATTTTCATTGCTTGGGAGGAGAGGGGAAGGGAGAGTGTGTTGGAGGGAGTGAGCTAAAGGAATCTGACGTTGCTAAAATAATACATAAAAAGGTGGACTGTTTCCAAAGGCCCTCACAGCAAGAGCTTTACTCTTCTGGGTGAGAGGGAGAGAGAAAGTGCTATTGATTTTAATTGTTGATTACGGGAGGGGTAGACCCTAGAAAAGAGGTGCCCACTAAGCATGGAGTATATAAATATTTCTTGTTTGGAATTTCCCCCAGAGAATCAAGGATGAAGAGGGAGAAGCCTGAGGTCTGTAGCTAGTGGGGGGTGACTGAGTCTTCTCCGATTAGGACAGGGAACTGTAGGATCGAGTGAGGAGGTGGGCCTGGTAAACGGAGGGCAGAGGGCTATAGAAGAGGAAGCAATGAGGGAGAAGAGGCAGTAAGTCAATGTACCCCTGGTTAACGCTGCAACTGGGGAGCAGGCGGTGAGCTGCAGCTCCTGGCTCAGTAGTAAAAGCCCATCAGAAAGCGGGTGATCAATCAAAACTAACCAGGACATCCCTTTTCTCCACTCCCCAAGGATGCTGGCGCTTCAGCATGCAAAGCACCAGATTTCCCATGTTTTCTGTTTGTGTCAGTCAGACCTAACCCTCCTTATCACTACCCTGGGTTTTGGAAAATTCAATGGTCTACTTACTTAAATAAAAATGGCTGAAAGAAATAGCTATGCCAAGTCCAGGCCAGTGTGATTATCTTACTTTAGTGAAATAGTCTGGGTTTGTTCTTTTGAAGGAAGCCACATTTGGGGCAGGCGGGGTGGGGTGGGGGTGGGGGTGGGTCAAATGTCTGGAATTATACTGCACTTTTGTATACAGAACACCTTGCAATTTAGAATTGGTAATTTATTTGGAAACAGTTGATGCTAAATCAATGCAGTGGTTTGTAATGAGGGAGGCAGAGGTGTCATCTGGGGAGGGGCTGAGAATCAGTAGGTTTCCTCCCCTTGTTTACAGCCTTGCATCTGACTGGGGTTAACTCTGTGTGCTTCATTGGACCAGATGCCATATAGAGCTGCTCCCTGAAGATCATTTGTTTCCTTGATGGGGAACATTTCTGAGCAGAGCATATTGGTTGCCATAGAGAAAGAAATAAAAGGAAGAACACTAGTCACATTAAGCTATATGTTTGTGCACTGGGCTTTAGATAAAAGAACCTTGATTCAGCCAAAGAGGAGAAGCCAAGCTAGAGATTTCGAGGACCACTAAAACTAGCTTTATTTTGATTTGGACTTTTACAGTTGAAACATATAAGCTAATTTTATTGGTTGTTGTTAATTTTATATGACACGGTTTACTGAACAAAATAAACTTTGCTTAGCAGTACACTATTAACTCGTCAGCAGGGGGCGCACTGACTCGTTGCAGCAGGCACGCAGGAAAATGTAGCCAGTTCAAAAGCAAATCTGCCCTTACGAACTTGCCAGAAGAACAAACACCCTTACCTTTCCCTGCATGTTCAAGGGAAGAAGGGAAATGACTGTGCAACACAGGTTTTTCTTTTAAATACTAGGACAATGATCTCTCCCCACACCAGCTATATCTGTAAATGGCCCAGGAAGACATAGAGTGCAAAACTATTCCCCATTTCTCTCCAGGGAAGTGTGGCTAGGGCTCTTTATAAAATGGGCTGAAGAAAAACAAAAAGCAAAAACAATAAAAAATTACTGTGATAGTTATATTACCAGCTACTTAAGAAAGATTCCGGCTGGTGATGATGATTTATCTCTTTGGAATTGAACAAGAAAACAAAATGAATTCTGAGGCATTGTATGTATGTAAAATAATGGTCATTTGAGGAGGACACAGTGTCACATTTGGGCTTAACTAAGGGTCTTGGGGAGATGTAGTAGGTGCCTGGGATCTTTCACCCCATTTGGTACCTAGTAGCTATTTTCACTCTTGCTGGTTTGGGAAGGATTTAACAGCCTTGAAAGGCTTTGTAGAGAAAAGAAAACACAAACTAGACAGAAGGTAGAGGTAACTGTGGACTTGAACCTTTTTAGGTCTGACAAAGAAGAGTTTTAGTGAAGCACAAAAGTTTTTTGTGCTCCAAGGATTTTTTTTTTTTTTTTTTTTTTTTTTTTTTTTTTTTTTTTGTGGGCGGGAGTTGCTAGTGAATATCACGGCAAAGGATGAAAAAGTTCTGTAGCAAAGTAGGAAACTTCCTAAATCAAGGAAGGGCAAATCTAGCTGGTTCTGAGGATTTAGTCAGTTTGTCTCAAACAATTTTCCCAAGGAGATTTGGAGAGTTACTAAGACAGACAACAAGGCCTGTGTGACTAGGGGTGTGAAGCTGGCTTCCACAGTGCAAGCTGAAGGCACCTGAAAGCCTGACCTGTCCAATAGCTTTGCTACTCCTGGAGGGAGATGGGAGGGGGAGCTGCCACTGGCTTCTGTTCAACTCAGCTTCAAGCCAGCCAGCCTTCAGCCATAAGTTTTTGTTTGAAGCCAATTTTTAGTAGGTCAGGGTTGGGCTGAAGTGCGACTTTGCACAGGTTAGAAAGGCTACAGGAATCATATATGCAAGAGAGACATACTCAAACCCACTCAAATCCTATGATTTTCACCCTGGACCTTTCCCATTTAGAGTCAGGAAATGCACTGTCAGGTCTGTGCTAATAAAACCAAGTGGAGAATCGAGGAGATTGTAATTTGAGCACAAACACTGCTTTCTTCCTCAGCTCTGCGTTGCGGACAAAAGACGTCTAAGGGAGCTTCACAGAATGGGACAAGTCCCACAGCTTAGCTTGCTTTGCATGCTCAGGGTTGCTCAAGGCAGTTAGGATGTGTTAGCAGGGAAAAGGACTTTTAGAATTCATTCATCTTGCAGAATACTGGTGAAGCCCTCGCGATTCTTCTCAGGGCACATTCATGTGTTGTAGTTCCTTGGAACTGTGATTGTACAAGTAGCTGATTTTCTTCCTTTCTGGAAAATATAGTTGAAAAAATAGGGAAGCAGAGGGACCCCTCATGGTTTCTAGAGATTTAGATAACTTGCAGTAAAAGAAAGTAAGAGTTCTGAGTAAAGCAACAAGTTTATTTGAGACGGGCCACTACTTTACAGGGACCATGTTAGAGGTCTGTAATAACTTGGAGGTGGGAGTGGGGTGAGAATAGTCAAGGTGGGAATGAATTAAGAGCCAAAATTCTGGGCAAAATCTACAGACTTAATTGTTGGGTATGGTGAACTTATTTTTGCCAGATGAGAGAATGTAGAACGTTACCTGGTTAAGTGTGCACAACATGAATTGGATATTTTCTCATTTGCTTCCATTCGACAATGATAAGACGGTCCAGTAAGGCAGCAACATGAAAGCAAGATCTCTTAGTATTTACACATTAAAATATTCAGCTTACCCACAGTCTGTACTGTCTGCTCTATACAAGTGGAGAGGGCTCTACAACAGTGGCTTTTGGTTAGAAAAGAGAATTTACCTGGGGGACAGTGGATGAGTTGTTTCTTGGTATTGCTAAAGTTTTGGAGTATGCAACCCCCACACCCCCATCAGATAAACAACCGGTCCATCTGATCTGGTGGAAGGGAGCAAGCACTTGGGTTTCTTCAGGCTGGTTTGAAGGAGTAATTATGAATTCACAAAAGTATGATGCTTTACTCTAAAGTAAACAGCAGCCCCCGCCCCCCCAAACTACAGGGCCTTTCTGGTTGTGGGAAACAAATTTGAGAAGGCACAGTAACTTAGCTGGTAATCCTGCATGTACGTTTGAAGCAACCCATTTCCAACTGTTTGCTCACTCTGGCTGCGTGCATGCACCTGTCAAGTCTGGTGATGCTCTCCTCCAATTGCTGGGGAAGCTGCAACTAATGGATTCTTCTTGCCTGCCCTTCACCACCCTTCCTGTGCTCCCCGACATACCGACTTTTTCAAATTTCAACTCCTAGGATTAGGTAATGCATAGGCCAGCTTGTTGACTAGAGGTGATGGTGAAAATATGATTCATTAGCAACAAACGTGGAAATATCCTAGCTTGTGTGTGTGTGTGTGTGTGTGTGTGTGTGTGTGTGTGTGTGTGTGTGTGTCTGTCTTATACAAAAACAAAGCCAGAAATATGGGCTCAGCTTTATTAAAGGAGGGTCTGGACTTTTGTGTTCTTGCATTGGCCCTAAAAGATTTGCCTGAGCAAATCCAGCAAACATTGCATCTAGTTTTACAGCATCTTCTCCAAACTAGTAGTGCTGGGGTAAAAGGAGAGGTGGTGTAGCATCCTAGAGAACAATCTCTCTCTCTCTCTCTCTCTCTCTCTCTCTCTCTCTCTCTCTCTCTCTCTCTCTCTCTCATGACATTTGACCTTAGCTACTGTCTGAGGAACCGGTGTAGATCAAGGCATTTCAGGCTAAAAGGCTAGACTGCTCTTTTCACACAGTGCTTCTGTGGCTTCTTCCATTCTGGGATGCTGTAGCTCCACAGCTCTGCCCCTTCTCTGGGGTCCTACCCAACCCAGTGCCTGTCTGGGACAGCCCTACCTTATTGGTGTTTTCAAGAAAGTGTGTTGTTGCTATTCACACACACACACACACACACACACACACACACACACACACACACACACACAAAGCAGCGAATGCATTCTCTGAGAGTTGATGCTTCTAATATCCCACAGTGTGCAAGAATATGATTTCAGCTAATACACTACTCGATAGAAGTTTAGGTGGTAGGATGAAGTGACCTTGGTCACAATGGCTTCCTGCAGCTCAGGCTTATTTCCAAGTTAAAAGTTGTATGTCCAGTAGTGCTTTTAACACTCACTTCTCTGCCTAAATTTTCTGTAGGAATCCTAGTTAATAAAGCCCGAGGGGGAGAATTCCCGGCTCAGAGTGGCACTTGATAAACACTAAACATTTATTTAATATCAAAGTAGGGCACAAAAATTACCGAGAAGTCACAGCATGTGCTGTCAAGTGGTGAGGACTGTGTTCCCCTTATTTTTACCCCCGCCATGATCAATTAAAACTTTGCTTGGAATAAACACCATTAAAGTACTCTAAATTTAAAAATTGTACGATTTTATTGCTAGGGTCTTGGCAGCAATTTCCATCCAGGGTTAGAAAGCAAGACTAGAACTTTTTTTTTTTCCCAGAAAGGTTTGCCTTAGAGACTTAAGCTCCCATTTTCATGAGGAATGGAAGCCCCATTCCACAGGGAGGGGTCCTTCTGCCCCCCTGCCATTTATGTGATTTGTGGGAAGCGACAGGGACAGTTGCCGAATTCAGCAGGAATCTGTTCGGCCTCAGGGCTAAGTTTGTCTTTCTTAGATCGCATTCTAAAGGCATTTTATTTTATTTAAAGTGCAGTTTGCATAATAAAATTAAAAGGCTCCCATCTACTTTCCCCCTTTTGCCTCTAAATGCCCAGAAAAGTCTTTCACAATGTTACTTGAACACAGAGACTTCTGCAGAAGTCCAGTTATCATTGTTTTACCATGGAAAAGAAAACAAATGAAAAAACCTAACCCTCAAAGCGAGAAGGGGCCGAGGTAAACGGTGTGAGGTGAAGAAAAAAGCTGGGCGAGATGGAAGAGATTGGGGAGGGCACAAGAGAAGTAGGAGGCCGCTGAGGTTGCTGGACTAGAGACATAAACGCTGAGTCACCCAACAGGTCTTTGGGAACACAGGAGAGGAACACAGAAGTCCAGAAAAATCTGGGTGCAAATCGCATCCATTTTAGGGGCCTCCTTCCCGCCCAGCCATAGGAGCGCTGCCTTGGAGCTTGGCACCGCCTGCCTGCCTTTGTCACCCGCTCTGAGCGCGGCCGCGAGCTCCCGCGGCGGGCTTTGTTCCCGCGGAGCCGGGCAGGACCCCTCGCACCGCCGCCTCCCCGCCCGCCCGCCCCTGAGCAGGGGACAGTGGGGGTGGGGAACGTGCAACAGAAAGGGGGACCGGAGAAGCTCCGGTGGGCAGGGCGTTTGAGCCGGGGATTTCTTTGCTCCTTTCGTAATTGAGCTGTTCTCTCCTCGAGGAGGGGGCCTTGGTTGAGCAGGAGGCGAAAGAGCTGCAAAGGGGGCGCCCGTTCTCAGCCCTTAGCTGGGCAAAGAACTCTCCGCGCTTCTGTCCACCGATTTGTATGGTATGCATGCATGCATGCATGCAAGCATGCAAGGATGGATGGATGCATGGTTGGATGGATGAGGAAAACCACTGAATTGGGTCCCACGTTCTGGGCTTCTGGTTCGGGTTTTTGGCAGCTGCAGGGCGTCTCAGGTTGGTGTGACTGGTTAACCCCTAAGACGAGTTCTCCAGGTGGTTTGGGGCCGCGGGTGGGCGCTGTGGATATACCTTGGGGTCAAGGAGCTGCACAACCATAGTACGCGGATCTCTGTTGTGTAGGCCTGCGGCGAGGGACAAAGAAGTAGACACAGGGAGAGAGCAGAGGACAGTGCACGCCTGGCATCTAAGCACCCGTTCTCCCACCGATGCTAGGGCCCTTCCCCATGACCGCCCCCCCCCCTGCCACCTAGGGCTCTGAGTCTGGAAAGTTCGCCACCACAGCCATCCCCCCAACATCTGCGTTTAGCTAGCAGTGCCACCAGCGATCCCCAAAGGTGTGGGCAGATTGCAAGAGTTGCGCCTCTGTTATTGTTTGTCAAACAGGCCCCTTTCTCTTGGGAGAGGGTCGAGGGGCGTGAGGCGGATCCTGGGCCAGGATTACATTAATCAAAGTATTATTTCCCCAGAGAAGCTGAGCACAAATGAGAATAAATCCTAATAAAATTGGATCTCAGAAAAACGGAACACTTTGAGTAATCTGGGCTGCCTGATCAAATTCTCAAATTTATAAGTTGGGGGTCTCTATTTTTTTTTTCCTGCACACCTCTGGCTATGGTTTGACTGCTAGATGTGGGAAAGGCTGACCAGGACGGGGCGGGGGGCGGGGGCGGGTAGTCACTACTTCAAGCTCAGTTGAACTTCTGCAGTGAAGAACAGACAGGGCCATTCGGGTTTAGAGTATCACAAAATCTTCTCAGTTTTACTGAGAAGACACTTTTCGCTCGCGGGTCGGCTAGATCTTATTGCCCAGGGTTCGAGCAAGCTTCAATCCATGTCCTTGTGGGGTCCTGAACTTGTTCCTTTGGGAGTGTGGTCCCCACTCTTCCATGTGATCGAGGAGGGTTGGGCAACACCCAGTGGTTGGGGGCGCGACATTCACAGGGCACCCTCTCCGCAGCCTAAAGCCCAGACTGTTTGCGAGGCTGGCTGTTCCTCAGGCACCTCAGGTTAATTTCCACAGCTAGTTAAAGAGTGTGTGTGCTATTCGGTGACAGGCAGTGAAGCCACACAGCTTTCCCGCTGAGATTTCTAGTACTTTCGGGCCCTACCAGCTAGGAAGCAAGGTTCATACTTCATCTTCCTATGTCCCCCAAGTGGTAGAAAACTTTTCGGCGCCGTAAGTGGATCTTCGAGGAAATAAAAGAAACCCCCCCCCATCCCCACAGTGGTGATGTGGCCCCGCAGAGCCACATGGGCAGCAGGCTATCTATCTCCCTTTGCATCCCGCATCCTGGCATCTTCCAGCAGGAAGACGGGAAAAAAAAAAAAAAAGATTGCTGACTGTGAGGTCTCGCGGCCATCGATGGTGACTATGACCCAACCATCCCTCAACCCATCCTGAAGGACCTAGCCTTGTTGCTCTGGGGATGGCGACCCAGTCTCGCGGGGCGCCACTGCGAGTGCGCCCCCTGCAGGCGGGCCCGGAGAGGGATCGCACTCGTGCCCCGCCGCGTGGGGTCCCTCAACTGCCCTCGTGCCAGCCGGGTCCCCATGCGCGCGCACAGTCCCAACCTGGCGATGTGACCAGGCACTCAGTGCTCTCTACAAAGCGAATTCCCCGCGGCGACGGCAAAGGGCTATCAAGGATGCACCCCCCCTCCCTGCACATCCACGCAGTCCCCTCCCGCCGCTGTCCCCTCCACTGAGAAGCTCCTGCTGCCACCTGCCGCCGTGCGTCTTCGGTCGCGGCCCACTGGCTCCAGAGCCCCCAGCGCCTCTCTGTCCCTTTTGCGGGGCTGCGCCGGGCGGGGCAGGGCCGCCGCCCCTCCGAGGGGAACGTAACCCCACGGTCTGGCGAGAGGCGCTGCTGGGAGCGCTGTGCGTGCGCGCGTGTGTGCGTGTGCTAAGGCGTGTGCGTGTGAGTGAGGCGCGCGCAGGGCAGCTCGGGGCAGGGCAGGGCAGAGCGTGGAATGGCAGGACAGGAGGCGCAGCAGGATGCTCCGTGCTAGCTAGTCCGTTTCCGCCACTCTGGGTACTTATGGCGGCGCAGAGCCTAGAGTCCACCGTCTGACCCAGACTTGTTCTCTATCTACTGTGCGTCCTCTCTCTTTCGATTAGGTCATCGCTGTAGATCCTCAGAGATCTCCCTTGTGGTCCCTCGTGGTTCCGGGGCTGTTATGGACAGTCGGCCCCACGTGAGCCAAGGTAAAGCCGGTAGGAACAATACTAGCTGGAGCTATAACAGACAACATCATACAGCTTGCCCTTGCCTTACACTGGGGTTCATACATCTAAAAGCCACGTTTTAGGGAGTTCTTGGGGTAGCTGATTTCTCTCTGTCTCGGTCTTACGGATTTTGGATAGAAGTGTTTTTGTTTTTGTTTTGTTTGGAGGAATAGGGAGGAGGAAGGACCTGGGCTTCAGCCCATAACCGTGATCTGTTATACAACTTTTCGACTTCCTGGCTCCTTTCCAGCGATGGGAAATTGTAGGAGGAAATAAGGACACCTACCACGTTTCAGTTCCGAAATAACGACTCCCCATTCTTCTAGTCTGCGACTTCCATAATTTCCTATAAAACAGGGCCTGTCAATTATCTCTCCATAAGCAAAAAGTGGACTAGTTGAAGGAAAGTTGGGACAAAATAAATTCCTCCCTCTTAAATCATTAACCAGGAAGTTTTTCCCTCTCCTTCCTGTGTCCCATCCAGTTTGTTCACTTCTTCAGTGGGAGACAGGACGGTGACATTTATAAACAAACACATTAAAGATTCTCTTCTCTTCTGGATTGTGAACCTACATGCCTTTTTTTTTTTTTTTTTTTTTTTTTTTTTTTTTTTTTTTTTTTTTGTACCACGAGATTTCTGAAGACCATAGCAAGACACTTCATGGTGCTAGCTGGCACTTGCCCTCTGTTGTACAACATTTGCACCCAAGGTTTTCTAATAATTAAGAAATACCATTAACATTTAAAAAAATAGGAATAAGATTCCCCTTCATCTGTTTTTGAGCTGCTGCTGTTAGTGATCGAAGTTTGGTCTATAAGCACATGGGCACGCTCTATGCAAATGTATTCAGTTGGGATGTGCATAGGTCTTTTTATGTACATAAACATGTATGCTTGTGCATATGTATATTTACATCACGTGTAGATATGGTATACATCAATTTCTTGGATCTACTAATATTAGATGATTTTACTTAGGGTGAAGTTCTTGGAGACCTCTTGTCCAGCAGAAAACCTCTGAATAACTGTGACACATACTAACCTACCCTAAGGGGCCATGGCAGCCAGCACCTTGATACAGTGTCAGCTGATTCTTTTCATGGGATAATTTAGAGAAGACCACATTTGAACAAAGCATGTTAACTGTGGGATGTTAGTGTTTCAGTGGATGAGCTTTTGTTTGTGAAATCAAAGTTAAGTTTTTCTTTGAATTATTTATCAGGATCTTTGCCCACAGGCTTTCCTAGGAGAACATAGATGCAAAGGGGATGGTTCCACTTTTAATTATTTAAAGCAGATGTTAACATAATATTTTAAAACTGGCCTTTTGGAAAACAGGAAATAATCATGTCTGTCAACACCCACCTTTGGGACTGTGAAAAACAAAACCCAAAATACAACTTAATGGCTTTCATAAAAAAAAAAAAAAGCACTCAGTTAACAGTTAACGAAAATATTGCCTGGCACTTCTTAGAAACTCCTCCTCCTCTTAAGTATAGTACAGTTTGGTAATATACTCCACATATTTACACATGATGTAAATATACATATGCACAAGGGTAGATGTTTATGTACAGAACATAGCAAAATATATACATACCCCAACTGAATACATTTGCATAGAACATGCCCATGTGCAATATACCGAAGTTCTATGATTAACAATGCATTAAACAGCAGTGACTCAAAACAAGAGTAACTGAGTGTATCTGATACTGAAACAAGTCAAATTTTCTTTTCAAATGGGAATTGGTTTTCTGGTAGCTGACACCTCAGAAGAGAATAGATACCTGGTACTATTTTTAAGCACAGCCCATTTAAAAGTACTATGTACTTAAAATAATGTGTCTTGTGTAAAATAAAAAATGGCAGCACATTTTTTTAAAAAGGCACATTTAAAATATAAACATTCCATCTAAAGTCAGACAATTTTTTCCTTTTGTCTTTTTCATATATTAAATGCTATTGTCTTAGATAAAAAATTCAATCCTGATATGAAAAAAAAGAGCAATGGTTTTATTTTATTCTCCCCATTGTAAAAAAAAAAACAACATTTTTAAGGTAGTTATTACCATAGTCCTCTCTGTGCATTGAGAGGGTGATGTAGGCGAACAGTGTTCAAGAAGCAAATTTGAAGAATGTATTTGCCTTTGAAATGATTTGCGTGGATTTACGTGCTTCCTTTAAGTGGTATTTTGAGTCTTCAGATTTTTTGGAACCTTTTTTTGTTGTTGTTGTTAAAGATTACCATCAAAATGAATATATTGACATTCATTGGCAGGACTCCAAATGCTCATTTGTGTTAAACAAATGTAAAGAAATATCGGACTTGAATTTTTTCTTTCAAGGGTTATTGGTCCCAGTTGAACATATCAAAATGATAAAGTTTTGAAGTTTCCTGAATCTTGTGATCAGGGACTTTTTCATGAATGATTTGTTTACACTGGTATTATAAAATAATCTTGAGTTTTCATGTTTATATAAAAGTACATTTGCCTTGCAAAATATATATGTTCATGATGACATTGATTCCCTAGTGCAATTTATTGCTATTTATTTGGAAGAGCACCTCAAAGGCTTATGACTCATCAGTGATATCCAAATATTAGTGACAAATATGTGAACTAAAGATTGGTTTAGCCCGATTCTTTTTAACTTTTATTTCTTAATATCTTTAAAAATTTAAGATTAAAATGATGGCAATAACACAAGTCAAAAATAAAAAATTCTCTAGTTAGAAGTTTAAGATGAGTTGCAAAAATGTTCTTTTTTAATTTGAGAAAGTTTTCTATCTGCTGCTGTGGTGTGATCTGAGGACACGGGGCTATGTACTAACTTAAGACTGTGAAACGTTCATTCAAAAATTCATCTGAAGAGTCATTCACCACAACATGGGAAAATAACCTTTTCTGTCAATTTAATTAATGAAGTGGGTAAAGAACGAGTTAGCAAGCTCAAATTACACATGTAGAGAGATTTGTAAGAATAAAGACTTTGGCATTCATGGCCTAAAAGCAGACAACTATAATATAGCAAATAAAAACCCCCAGAATGTAGGCATCCAAGATTCCATTTCATTAAAAAATTTGGCAGTTAAAGAAAAGAAGGAAAAATGCTTATTAAGTCAGGGTAACTATAAAATGTTGACAGATCTCAAGTTTCATATCCAACTAGGCTCGTAGAAAACTACGGGGTGTTGGTGGAATATAAGTTATTCTGTCAAACCGTTTTTCATAAAGAATTATCTTCTCAATGCCCTCAAATTTAAACTCAAATTCATAGACTAATCTCTGTTCCCTCCCCCTCCTCTCCCTCCCCATTTTCCTCTTCCATAGTTGTCTCCTCTCTCTCCCACACCAAGTCTGTAAGCAGTTGGGTGAGATGTATAGTGGGGCTCAGCAAAACCTAGGGAAGTATTCGGCTCCATCCTTCCACACCAGTGGTACACCTCAGTTATCCTAAGATGGATCTGGGGCCTGCCTCTCAGAGAGTTTCTTTTCGTCTTCATTCAAGTTATAGCATCTTT
Organism: Cricetulus griseus; assembly: GCF_003668045.3. Classification (NCBI taxonomy): domain Eukaryota; kingdom Metazoa; phylum Chordata; class Mammalia; order Rodentia; family Cricetidae; genus Cricetulus; species Cricetulus griseus. The sequence continues at coordinate 5,802,877 of NW_023276807.1, forward strand.
TAAAGAGACAATGCCATCTTCAGGCAATATCTGAAGAAGGCAAAACAAATTGGAGAATTGAGTTAATTATTTGTATAATTCAGGTATGTCTGCCTTCCCTTTCTCCTCATTATTAAGAAAATATAGTGAAAAATGTACAATCTAAAATTGCTGTCATAGTAAATTTGGAGGATTTGGACTAAATTTGTCAGTTATCGAGAGATGATACCTCCTTCCAGCAATGTCCACAGAGATGGGCATACAATCCTGCACAGACTTGAGATGATCTTGTCTGCCAAGACATTTACCCCAGTCTTAAATAAAGAGGGGGCCAACTTACCAGATTTTAGTATGGACACTGGTTGAATTGTTAGGTAACCGTCCACCATTCTACTTTGACTCATGAAAGTATACATGCACATATCACAGCATGCTTTGATAGTGAAGGACCCAACTGGGAACACTAAAATTGTTTATATTAAGCTGTGAATACTTTTACCATTTGACTTATAATGAATTAGGGTGTTAGTCTCTTTGGATGATCCATCTTGTAAACATTTGTTGAACAAGCCTCCTAGGCTTTTCTAGGGTTACAGTTTTCTTAGTGTAATTTGGTGATTTAAAGGTGCAGCCCCTTTGCTTAATTTAGAGAACAAAGTTGAGAGCAGGAGAAAAGACAAAGTTCATTATTGTGTGTGGTAATGGGACTGGGGACAATTTAGAGTGGTTAGTAGAATAGCATGACATTGAACTGATACATACAGATTTAGCTAAAGAACATTAGTAGACATTCGTTTCAGGCGGTTTTAAAAATCTTATCTAGTTGCAAATATTGAAGGAAAGGGCACCTAGACTTTTTGTTGATAAACTTTGCTTTCTTTGTGGGAAATTCATGAGACACCATGTCCCTTCACTTTGCAGTTCTCTAATTAAACAAGCTGAACACCATACCTTACTCCCCTGCTCCTCCCCCAGCGTGAACACTGCAAGGTAAATAAAATGTGTACTAGAGGAGAAGAAAACCCTGCAGATTTCATTTTTTTGTTACAATCTCTGAGGAGGCTGAGTGGACTATGAACTGGTAATGCTGTCTATTTATTTATGAAGTTGTTTTTAGTTATACTAACTGGCATTGCACTAACCTGGAAAAACGGTGGTACTCTTGAAATTTTGAATGATTCCTATTTTCCTAAGCAGAGAAATACTTGCTAGATTACATACACTCCTGCACTGAAATTAAAGGTATAGAAAGAGATTAGTGAGTAAGTGCATGGTGGACCCTGTAATAAGTAGGAGTTTAGACACCAAGGCAGCACATTTACTAGTTCTATTAACCACCCTATGTTTTTTTTTCTTCCATTGAGTTTTTTTTTTTAAATGTATGTACTACAAAGTTATTATGCAATCAATGGCTGTTCCTTGTGCCAGACCCTTTTCAATAAAACAATCCATGCACAGATTTAAGGCAAAACAGAATGACACACGGACTGTTAGGAATGTCGTTCAGCCTAAGTATTTACAAATTTTCTTAAAAAAATTACCTATAGGGATATTTACTTTGCGTTCCTTTTCTTCTCATTTAAGAGGTAGGGCTGGTTCTCCCCACTGGCCATTGGTCTCCTTGGAGGCCGTGGAGAGGTAGCCATGTAATTTCTTTATCTTTCACCTGCAAATTACACACATTATTTTGCAGCTCAAAATAAGCATCCCCAATGAGTTGCATTCAGTCTTTCACAGCATTAGTACAGAACCGAGGTACAAAAGAATATTAATCTAATACATTCCAAAATTCAAATACTTGTGATTAATAAGCATTATTATCTATAAATAAGGCCCTAATGATACTTTGGCAGTGTTGTAAACACAAGAATCAGAGGCAATTATTGTCATTATTGTTCGGCAAGCACTTCCCATGAATACCAAATGGGTATTGCTGTCCAGCTACTTGGCAAGTAAGGACCCTGTAAAGAAGCAGATGTTGGCCAATCAGGACTGGCCACTATCAGCTGCCTTTAGCCTCAGCCTTAAAGAAAGAAAGAAAAAAGAAAAACAAAACCCCAAACTCAGACACTAAAATCGATTGTGTTGTGATTTTTCAAAACCTCCCTTTATATAAACAAAAAAGACGCATTGAAATAATGCTGCCGCCTACTCCTGACATTGGGGAACTGGAGACAGCAGCAGCCATTGTGTTATGTGGTAGCACAGTCTCATTTGTGAAACTCTCAGGCCTTAAGTGATGAGCATTCTTCGAGCAAAATCATTTGTGAGCAGGAAGTAAGTTGTATCAACTAAGAAATACCTCAGAGGAGCGTGGCTGGGTCCAGAGCTGCATCTCTTCTCCTTGCCCAGGCCACACAGAGCCCACCCCCTCCCCCGATCTATTAAACACTGCCTGCCCACCAGGCTTCTCTAACTCTTGTGTGGGTAGGTAGTATCTGCAGTTCAACTTAAGTCTCATAGAAACCTCTTCACAGGGCCTGCACTGTATATCTGCTCTATACTCCAGGTCTTAGACATCAACCCGGGACCAAGTATATTCATGATCATATTTTTGCTTGCAGTTCAGTGACATTGGGTAACAGCCAAATTGATTTTTGTGGACATTAAAAGAACACACACACACACACACACACACACACACACACACACTTCCCCATAAAAGATCAGTACACTAACCATTGGGTAAGATTTGTTTTCTATGTCTAAATGCTCATCTGAGCTTTATGCTTTAACGGTGTTACAGCTCTGAGTAACAGACCTTGGGAAAGCATTGGATTGTGGCATAACCTTCAGGGTGACTCAGAGAAGGCAAGGACTGGCTGTGGTGGGACTGGGGAGATGCCGTGATGAGCAACTTTTCTATTGACTACTGTTGTTGGCTATCAATTTAGCATGAGTGTGTTCTTAGGGAGAGTCCTTGGTAGAAGGAATATCAACTTGCTGGATATGAAATTGTTCCATTTGGACTCCTTTGTCCAATGAACATCTTGTTAGCATCACTTTAAATTAGGTAAGATTTTCCCTTTGTGTCCTCTGGGAATAGAAAGCAAGCTAAGGCCATTGTTTTCACAATGAACAGAGAGGGGAGCCTAGGATCTGTCAACATAGGGCATGTTCATTTGGCTCTGTCTGGAATTGGGCTTGTTACCCTTAGGCTGAACTTTGCCAAGGGGGCAGGTGACTTTGTCAAGGGGGTCAGGTCATTGTGCCCACGACACATGCTAAAGCCCTCTGAGAGAAGGCAATTGCACAGGTCTTCACTTGGATCCTGTCCCCTTCTCTGACCCTTCTCTTGGGTATATGGGCTGCATGGGATGGGGAGCACGTTGTCCAGCAGAATTAAGTATTATGTGCTCAAGTTCTTTCAGAGATGATGAGAAAAGGTGCAAGCTTCTCAGAAAACTCCTCTCATTTCTGAGCATGGTGACTCCAAGAATTTCCACCATCATAAAGCCAACCCTGACAGTGGCACTAATAATATTATTACTAGAGTTTACTAAGATATTACAATGAACCAGGTATTGAAGTGTGAACCTTATCTGTATCTTCCTACTCAAATTCTCTTCATGGTGGACTTTCTTTAGAAGATAGACAATTGCACCAGCTGAGTGACACAGGGCTATGTCACCTGTCAAGGTCATGTTATGGAGACACTAGGTTTTGAAGCTGTATCTTGTCTGCTAGAGATAATGTCTTTCAATAGCAATAGTTTACTATTTTCCAAATTCGTGTGTATGTGAGGGGGCATGTATGCCCCTGCTTTCTGTCCATCTTGGCCATTGCCCCTTCAGGACACCTCTATGTTAATTTACAAAGTGATTCTGTAACATTTGGTGGACTCACTCTCTGCACCCCATTTCATAGCAAAACAAAGGTGGCAAATGTTCCTAAGGCCACATGACACAACCTTTGTAAGTACATGCTTCCTGTATCCCTGCCCTTTGTGATAACAAGAACAGAAGAAGGCTCCCATCTTAACTCGACACAACTCTGCTGTGGTAGCTGCATTTACACAGAAGCATGGCATTAGAAACTAAACATCTTGGCAAGTGCATGGGTATATCTACACTCTCTTGTGCTCCCAGTCTGGACAGAAAAGTATTGGCTTCTGTGTCTCCCAGCACCCTAACCATGAAATTGACTATTGGCACATGAGCTTTATCCTTGTGAGGGACACTGGGCCCATGGTGATGGACATACCTTTAACATCGGTTTGACTAGTGAGTGGCTACTACGCATAGGTAGGACCATTGCCCAAGCATCCTAGGAGCCAGGAGATTGCTTGGGACACAGCTACAGTGTTTCAGAACCACCCAGAATTGACCAGGAGAGTGGATTCCAAGCTGGCCTTCCCTGCATTCCGTCTCTGGAAGGAAGGGGGCTGTGTGCTGCTGCGGGGTTCAGGCACTGACCTGGTGTGCAAACACTAACTCCTGGATAGAGAAAGAATATATGTGCTTTCATCTGGAGCCAGAGAGGACATATGTTCAGCTGTGCAGCTCTGTGAAGCAGGGGTACTCCAGCCGTGGAGACAGGTACATACACAGTCTGTGAAAACTTCAATTATGACTTCATTTTACATGGGATTTTCACGGGTGCCACTGGGCCCAGGAGGGGCAAGATGTTATTTGTAAAGGTCAAAGTGAAAAGTTGCTTGTCTTTCAGAGACTGGATTTTACCTAGTTGGTTCATTATTTAATATTCTGTCTCATTCCAAGGAAGGATTGGAGGCGATGAGATGAAGTAGGGGAGAGTCCGTAGTGAGTAAGGTGTGGCAGAGAGCACCTCTTTCTCCTTAGAGAGGATCGAGCCACATGGAATTCCTGGAGAAAAGGATTTTCTCTTTTCTTAACAGAAAGAAAAAAAGTTTTGCAGTGAGGAATCATTCTTGGTAACTGTTGTTTATGAACAGAAAAACAAAAACAAAACAAACAACAATAACAATAAAAAGAAACAAAACAAAACAACCCTTCCCCCAAAAAAACCCTCAAAACATTTTCAAAGTGGTTGCCATGGGACTTGAAAACATTTCTTAACCATCTTTATATATATACATTTCTTAATATATATATATATATATACATACATATATATATATGTATTTAATGTATATATGTCACATCAAAAATGTTCAGAGGAGAATTTGCTGGGCACCTTTCATAGTCTCCGTGAAAAAGCTCATCTTGAGTCAGATAAATTTTATATCAAAGAAAGGCATTACAATATTCTTTGAAAATCGTTAATGTGACCATTGACATTTTACCCCCTGCGTTTACTTCCCATAAGCGACTTCGACCGTTCAAAACACATAGATGACAGTCATTGCAGGAAATCGATATGTGATATATGCTTTACTTCTGGTTTTGTTTGTTTTATTGTGCAATCTAGAGACAGATCCTGTGGAGAGCGCAGGGAAGTTCTTTACATCCAGGGACTAAGAGTTCCTGCAGCCTCTCTCACAGCAGTTCAGTGCCGAGAGGTTCCTTCAGTGTAGCACTTTTGGGGTTCAGCTTTTCTCATCTGTTAAATCTGGGTGTGGAATCAAGCTGATCTTTAAGTCTCTGCCCCGCAAGATTCTAGAAGTGTGTGGAATTTTCTGTTGTCTAGAGAATCCATTAATGTAGGCATGACTTCTTGTATGTGGTTAGATTTTAACTGATAGGGAACTTGTGTGTAAAGAATACAGACCATTCTGCTGTGCAGCATAAATCAATAAGTGAAAATGTATCCATCGACAACATTTGTATTTCCCCCTATTACAAAGTGGTGCCATCTCTTTGAATACAATACACTTTTATGCCCCATTAAAGCATGCTTGACATAGCTTTCAACTACTTGCAAATGCTGAGAACTTGAAAAACATAACATTTACAAAAGATACATCTGGTGCGTATTTATATGACTTGGAATAAGGAGTCATTTAAATACTGCTGAGCCATCTCCATATTAGGAAAAAGATATTCCAGGTCCATATGTGAAATCGCTAGTGAAATATGTATAGGTTTCAATTTCTCCTGCACATTTTCTTTCCTTGACACATGTTAAAAATATGGAAATATTGATTAGGGATTAAATCATCTTTTTGAGTTGTTGGAATTGCATTCCCTCAGAATTTTATAGATCACACCATCAGGACGAATGTGTATTCCAGAGTTGGTAAGTTTTGAAAAAGAAAAGCTGCTTTCTTTGGGGGCGGGGGTCATGGATCTGTTAAACATTAAGAGATGAGGTTTAGGATCTTTGAGAAACCCCTGAGTGTTGATGTGTGTGTGTGTGTGTGTGTGTGTGTGTGTGTGTGTGTGTGTGTGTGTGTGTGTTTGTATCAGTAGCTAGAAGGGGCTCATGACCATTTGCTAATGGAAAAACTTTACCTCTAAGAAACCCCAGGAGTTGACTTTCATAAGATTTAAGCCAGCCCAACTTGATCTCTGTGGACCTCCTTTGTATAATAAAAAGGTAGCTTGGCGACTTCAGATGTCTTGTTCAGCTTGAGCATTTTGCAGTTCAGTGTCGGAAGGAAGTGTACTCCCTTCTTCCTGTACCCTTGATCAGCCAATATCATCCACTTCTGTCCTGTGTGTGGCTGTTCCTGTGAAGGTTCTGTGTGATAAAAAGGTGATGCTGTTTGGCCGAATAGTGTACAAACAGTGTACAAGAGATGTGATTGGGAGAAAAGACCCCTAACATTGTACAGCTCTTGTAGAATACCATGTGGCACAGCATAGGAGATAGAGAGCTTCCCTTGAGTTTGCACACACACACACACACACACACACACACACACACACACACACACACACACACACACACACACTTTAATTTCATGGGTTTTGCTTTCAACTGAGAGAAGTGAGAAAATCAAGGTTAAGGACGCTGTGTTCTCTATCGTGTAGAAGAAAAAAAATAAGCTGGCTATGTAAATGGAAGATTTCAAATCTCCTATCTGGTGTCAGTTTGAATGATTTCTACATCAGGAGAACACGGTGGATCTGTTTCCCCATCGGTCCTGAGCCTAAGGAATTTGGAGAAGGAGCTCTGAGCCAGGAAATGGTCCTGTTTTGAATTCAGAGGCTCTGAGGCTGCACGCAGATGCCAGGCCTTTGATAGATTCCCAAAGACTCCACATGGTACTTCAACCTCACAGGTCAGACAGAATTCCTCAGAGGGGCACTTGGAGAATGACAAAAGTGGATGGGGAGTTTTGTTGTTCCTCTGAGAGAACTTCTGCTTCTGCAGACTTTGGTGACACGGTCAGTTACATGCACCCAGGACATTCTTCCAGTGTGCATGAACAGCGTTAGTCTAGAGGCTATTCTGCATTTTCCATGTATTTGGCATGGTGCAGCTCCAATTTCTTGAAGGCTCTGGAAGTTTCTCACCTTACATTTAGTTATTATATTGCCATGTAGACCCAACTTTCAGAACTAGTGGCATCCCATTTTATGACAGTTCTTGAGATGTATTCATTTGAATGATTCCCTTAGATTACTTCAGAGTCCCCATGATATGTCAATATCCATGCTTTAGCTGAGTGTATGAAATAGCCTTCTATGTATGCTGCACCCAAGTTTCCAAACTCGGGGCCCCCAAACCTTGACCTTCCCTTCCCTTTCTTTTTCCCTATACCTCTGTTTCATATTCCAGATGGGATGATAACCTAGGGCCTGGAGCTTATTATGTAGACCAAGATGGCTTGAAACTCACATAGATCTCCACCTTCCTCTGCTTCTGGAATGCTGGGATTAAAACCATGAGCCATCACAACCCACAAAAATCTATTTTTATCATTTCCTGTTTATGTGCATGCATATGCATATGTGTGTGTCTGTTTGTGTGAGTGAGTGCCACATGCATGTAGATGCTGGTGGAGACCATAAGAGGGCATTGGGTTCCCTGGAACTAGAGTTACAAGTAGTTGTGAGCAGCAGGACATGGGTGCTGGGAGCTGAATGCTGGTCCTCTGGAAGAGAAGCAAGAGCTTTTGACTGCAGAGCCATCTTTCCAGATTATAGTCAGTCACCGTTCTAAGGTGTGAAAATTATACTGCCCATTTCTGATGTCATTTTCTCTCCACTGGTAGAGAGATGAATTGATGGCCCCAAGTCTAAAGATCTGATTGCTTTTGTCTCTGGAGACTGCCAGGGCATAGATCCATTCCTGGTGTGCCTGCAGAACCTATGGGGTTTAAGGATTTGTACTCAGCTTTCAACCTGGGAATATTCATAATGAAAACTCTCCACATCTGTCTGTTGTTGATAAAGCCACAAAGAAGGCAGAGCAGTACACATTTATGCTAACTGAGACAGTTTTGTGCTGGCTGCTTCAGACTCCAGCATGTCTCTTTGCATGCATGCATATGTATAGATAATACCATGTCTGTAACATAAGGACTTTGGGAGAAGTCACATAAGTGAAGAAGCTCCTTAGAAAAAAGGCCATGTAAATCAAAAGTAGGCAACATTTGTAGTGACTCAGCACTGCTCAGTCAGAGACCCATGACGACATGGAAGGTGATATAGAGAGAAACAGGAAAAGATGGCTGCTGCAATCTGGGGATGCCTTGGGAAATGCTTCCTGGCCCTTCAGCTGTGTTTTCCACTGTGCACTACTGTCATTTTAAAACACCATTCAGTTATCATGGTCCTGTGGCTCATATTGAATATTACTATTATTATTCTTCAGAACTTGGGTGTGGAGTTCCAGCTCAGGGGGTTTATATATTTTCCCAGGAGGAAGCAGATCCTTCAGCTGGTCATCTAGCCTGGAAAATATCCAGGAGAATTTTCTTATGTCTCACGAAAGATGGGCATTTGATAGTTATTTCATCAATTATTTATGTGAATTCTTGGGCAGTTTTGAAAGTAAATAGGAAACAGTTCACCCACAGATGTTTTACCACTATGCTCTTCTTCAGTGAGAATCTGAAGACCAGAATTCTAGATTCTTCTATAGATGATATTTAGAAAATATATCCACAGCATTAAAAAGATAACACAGGATAGTTTCAGTTATCAGTATTTTTACTTTGGGGGCTGGAACACATTATCATTGTTTCAATAAAGACATTTCATTTAAAAAAAACTAGTTTTCCTTTCAATATTATTCAAGGAGCTAAATTTTCTCTTTCTGGTGTGCTGTGAACCAACAGGAGTTTGTTGGTGATATGGGGGGACAAGGAGGCGTTCTTTTTTCCCAGAAGTGCGAATCACTACAAGAAAAGGCGTGGACCATGAAAATTATCCCTCCAACTTTAGGATTTATGGGTTGGTGAGTAGAGGAGTGAATGTTTGTATTGCAGATACAAATTGAAAGACATCCATGTTGTCAATAATTTCTATGAGGAAGTAGTACAAATTGATCAGTACAGAGAAAAGTGCACCGTGTATCATATTGGGACGAAGAGAGCGATACATTCAGCTAAAAATTCTAGTGAGACTAGGGAGCAAGTCAACTCAGGAAACAGATTCCATAGGGCTAGATTTTGAAACACAAATTGCAGGGTTCAAACACTCACATCAAAATCAAAGAACAGCATGAAGAAATGTGGGCACAGCCCCCATGCCTTTTGCAAAGTTGTAGAACAGATTGGGAGCATCTTTTGTAAGGATTTGAGATGAATGTGAGCTTTATGGGTAGGGAAATAAACGGAAAGACTTTAATCAAAATCTAGAGGTTTACAAAAATCCCCCCTTTTATTTATTTGGAAATCTACATGTGTTTTGAATAATAAAAGGCTTTCCTTTCTCTGAGTTTTGCTGGGCATTAAAAATAGCTAATATATTTATCTCCACTCTGACCTGGCTCAAGCAATTCTTCTCTTTCCTCTGATGCCCATTTCTGTGTATTTTCTAAGCAGTCAGTGTTTATGTACTTTGTGCTGAATTATTTCTAACTGGTAGGGGCATCTCTATTTCCCCCCTTTCTTGAGGTGGTTTGAAATCAAGTTCCCCATAGTCTGGGTACTTGGTCCTCAGTTGGTGGATATTTGGGAAGGCTTAGGATATGTATCCTTGCTGGAGGAAATGTGCCACTTTGGGGTTTACAAGACTTGTGCCATTTCAAGATGGCTTTCTCTGTTTCCTGTTTGTGGTTCACGATATGAACTTTTAGCTGTTCCTGCTGCCATTCCTGTGCCTGCTACCATGCTTCCCTGTCATGATGGTGATAGATTGATCCCTCCTGAACCACAAGAACCATATCAACCCTTCCTTTTTAGTTGCTTTTGGTCATGTTTCTTTAACATAGTAATAGAAACATAACTGATACACTGATAAAATTCTTCTCTTAAAAGCAATCTACTCTTCCACACTTTTCTTCTTTATATTACTTTGTTTCATTTCTTCTCAGTGATTTTGCTGGAATTTCTTCTCTGTCTCATCACCCCATTTCCCTCTCCATGTTTCTTAAGCATTTTTTGACTATACTGTATCCATGACTTTCTGGTCTCTCTGTTCTCTTTGCTTTTTGTGGATGTAATGTGTTGTGTTCTTTCATAGTGCTTATTTTTAAAAATTCTAAGCTACTGATAAATTCAAACCAACATACAATGATGGACAATTACCTTTCATGCATTTTTAAATGATCTATCAATCTATCAATCATCTATCTATCTGTCCATCTATCTATTTATTTTTTGAGACATGGTTTCTCTGTGTAACTGTTCTGGCTGTCCTGGAACTCACTTTGTAGACCAGGCTGGCTTTATACTCACTGAACATCTACCTGCCTCTGCCTCCTGAGTGCTGGGATTAAAGGCGTGTGCTGCCAGCACCCAGCTTCATGCAGTTTTTTTTTTTATTAACTTATCATTTGGATTCAGTTCTAAATGTCTTTCTTGTAGTTACCCAGATGGGCCTCTCTTCCCTATGGCCACAGATAGTCTTTTCTTCCTGCCTTGCTTCTTCAAATCCTACTTTATTTGGTAGACTTTGAGCTCATTCTAAGAGACTCTCAGTTGAGATTTGTGTATTTCTGATAGTGATAGAGTGTTTAGAACCTTCTTCTCAGCAACTAGGTTGATGGCCGTGGAGGTTTGTATGTAAAGTATACATCAACAAGTGTTGGAGACTTGGTCCCAAGATGGTGGCACTCATGAGAGGTCATTGAATCATGAGGGCTCTGATCTTATTGTGCTAAATGTTCCATTAGTGGGTGAAGCTTGGTAGGAGGGAGTAGGTTATAGGGAAGGTGTCTTAGTTGGGGTTTCTGTTGCTGTGAAGAGACATCATGTCCATAGCAGCTCTTATAAAGGAAACATTTAATTAAATGGCTTTATGGTTTCAGAGGTTCAGTTCCTTATCATCAAGGTGGGACATGGCAGAATGCAGGCAGACATGGAACTGGAGAGGTAGCTGAGAGTTCTCCATCTTGTGCAGCAACAGAAAGTGATCTGTCTCACTGGGTGTGACTTGAACATATATGAGAGACCTCAAGGCCCACCTCCACAGTGACACACCTACTCTAAGAAGACCACGCCTACTCCAACAAAGCCACACCTCCTAATAGTGCCACTCCCTTTGGGTATCATTTTCTTTCAAACCACCACAGAGGGGTACTTGAAGGATATATCTTGACTTTGGAACCTCTTCTTCTGTTTCCTCCTCTTTATCTTATCTCCCCAGTCGTCTGCATCCTAGCTACTCTGAGCCAAACAGCTCTGTGTTTTGCTCTGTCCTTCTACTATGATATTTCTGGCTTGGCACAGGCTGACACAATGGGGCTCACTGACTGTGGACTGACACCTCTGAAATTGTGAGCCAAACAAATGCCTGCTCCCTTATCTTCAGTGTTCCATCATAATGATGAAAGCTAACAGAATAGCATATCCACAGCCATTAAAAAATTTTGTAGTCAGACTTTCTTTGGACCACCAGCTCCCAAATAAGGACACAGAGACTTCTTATTAAGTATGAAAGCTGGACCTTAGCGTAGGCTTGTTCCCACTAACCCTTAAATCTTAAATTAACGGTTTATATTAATCTACATTCTGCGACTTGGCTTGTTACCTCTCCTCTATATGGTACATCTGACATCCTCCATATCTCATAGGCAAATTCCCCACACTAGATTCTAGCCCAGAGTTCCTATCTTTGCCTGGAAGTCCCGCCTATCCTCTCCTGCCTAGCTATTGGCCATTCAACTCTTTACTAAACCAATCAGAAGGTGCTTTGGCAGAGACACATCTTCACAGTGTACAAAAAGATTATCCCAGAACAAAACTTGCCTGGTAACAGGACCATATAGATAGGAGTTGCGGCTGTGTGTATGTTGTGTCCATAACGCAGGCTCTACAATCACTGCTGTATATATGCCCTGGGTAAACCACTGAACTTTCTGCCTCACTCTGCCTCCTCAGACATAATAGAACCTAACTCAAAGGGTTTTGTCAGGATTTTGTACTGGGCACACGTCTAGTAAGTGTGTATTTCTTTTGTTCTTGCTTGGTAGAGACTGTACCAGCTAGACACAGTAGAGGCTGGGAATGAAAGAAGTAATGCCATTTGTAGTGGGTCAAAACACACACAGGCTGTTCATTTTATTATGTCTTGACAATGTCCCCAAGCACTGTACAAGACCCGAGGCCTCTTTGTAAGAAGCCAGGACATCTATTTTGGCTAAGGCAGCCATGGGATCTGTTTGGGAAAGAAAGTGATGACTATTAAGAAGAAGCCACTTGGATCTGCTGGAGAAGATGGCCACTGAGAGGTCAACTCCTTGTGGAAAACTGGAGTCACTCAGCCTTTTAGAAAAGAGGAGGTTTATGCTTACTTCTCAAGTTCAGAAAAACACACACACACACACACAAAACCCCCAAACCAAAATGAAACCACAACCATTCCTTTTCTTCCCTCCTTGTTGTTTTTGGCAAGGCTCAGCAAGTCTTTAACTCACAAATAACGCTGGGCCAGGTCTTCAAAGAGCCTCTGTGCTTTGCATGCACTAGGTTTTTCAAATCCAGCTACAACTCTGTTGGGGGTGGAGCTTGGGAGGTTGGAGGGCAGGTACAGATGGGCTTCTCTCATCTACTGTCCGGCTTAGCACACAGCAAGGTACTTTGATGAGATCTGGTTTTCTAAAACAAACAAACAAACAAAAAATCAAACAGTCTGTTAAGGTGGCTGACACCTTGAGTAGTACATATTTAAATGAACAGCTCTGAAAGTGACTTGTGTGTGTGTGTGGGAGCAATGGGTTTGTCTGCTTGCCTCATGGTGAGGCAATACTTCATTGTTTAAAGTCTAATGCAGCTAGATGAGTTCCCTAAATTGACATAGAATTTCTGTGGGGCAGAAAGACTTTCCATTACTTATGGAGATGTGATAACCACCCCTTCCTTTTTTAGGGACATTCACTCTGAAATGGACCTTTTCTGGAAAAGAGTTGAAGTATCAGAAGGCTTTGTTTATTGGGGGGAGAAATGTAGATTTCTTCTTTTCTATGACCGCAAGTTGACTTTGAACACTCTTATTTGGGCCATTGGTGTCTGTTAGGATACAATAGGTTGTGGTTTGCTATCCAAATTTCAGTGGCTTGAGGTATCAGGAATTTCTTTCTCACTTTCTTTGTAAGTCTACTTGCAGATCAGAAGGAGGTCTGTTTGGCATTGACATTTAGGATTAAAGAGTGATGATGGCTCCTTCTTTACCTGCTTCCTCTTTCAACACAGGGAGAAGACACTTGGTGAAAATTGTCTGGGCTCCTGATGCTTCTGCCCATTGATGACACCTGCCCCTGCTGCTCATATTTCCTGAGTCAACATGACCACTTTGAAGTGACCGTAGACATTCTATGTTACAGTGAGTCTAGAAGAAAGGAGAGAAATGTAAGTGAACTGTGCCATGACTCTTCCCTTATCCACTAAGTGTCACTAGTCTGTAAGGGGTTCTCTTAATTATCATCATGAGTGCTGTAAGTATAAATTTCAACTCCCAGACAGTCCAGACTTTGCTAGAAGAGTGTCATCACATGGTTCTATACACATCTCCGTGAACTGAACTCCTCTATCCTTGGGAGCTTACAGTGTAGCATCTTCAACTCCTGACACCTTGAAATGCTTTCAGTGACAATGGTTATGATGCAAGTGATAGCTAAGAATAATAACAACACAAAATATGCATGAAGAAAGATATGTCTCTGAAGCAGTGGCTTGATTTCTGTTTTGTTTTTCTGCTATTCTAAAAGTGTCCTTCAAATCATAATCAATAATAACATTGTTAGGGTTGGAGAGATGACTTAGTGGTTAAGAGCACATACTTTTACAGAGCTTGGTTCCTAGCACCACACAGGGTGGCTCACAACTGTCTGTAACTGCTACTCTCTCTTCTGGCTTCCATAGAAATCTCCATTCATGTTAAGAGACACAGACAGACAGACAGACAGACAGACACACACACACACACACACACACACATGCAGACACAGATAGACACAGACAGACACGCATACACAGACAGAGTCAGACGGACACATACAAACAGAGAGACACAGACACAGGGAGACAGACAGACAGATACGAACACATACAGACATAGAGAGCCACAGACACACACAGACACAGAAAGACAGACAGGCAGAAACTGACACACAGATATAGACAGACATAGACACACATAGACACATACACAGACAGAGAGACACAGGCACAGACAGACATAGAGAGAAAGACTCATAGACAGACATAGATACAGACATACACAGACATAGACAGACCCAGACATCTACATCTCTCTAAAAGTAAAATAAATCTTAAAAAAGAACAACATAGCTATGATTACTTTAGCATCTGATGAATAGGAATTAAGACCAAAAAAAAGCATAGAAGCAGTGGCTTTCTGAAGCTGAAGTCTTTAGTTCATCTGTTTGGATTTGAAGGTCATGACCATGCTCACTTCACTGGTGCTAAAGTGCTGTTGCTATGATCACCAACATCACCATGCTCAGCATGACCATTGCCACATAATCACTACCTCCTGCACCATTGCCATCGGCATTACTACTACCTTTATTACCATTATTACCACTGACTCCTTTCCTGTGACCACCACCGCCTTAACTAGCACCTCCAGAGCCACTAAAATCATTACCATTTCACCCTCACTATTACCCTCACCGCCAGTACCACCATGACTACTTGTATTAATTCCGGTACCATTACCGTCATCACCACCACTGCCATATCCCTTAACCTGGAGAAAGAAGCCAAGGCTCAAAATGACACTCGATTATCCAAATGTTCAGAAAGTGGCTGAGTATGCTTGCAACACTATGCTGTGCTGCCCAGGCTGTCCATGAACTCTTAGGCTCATGTGATTCTCTTGCATTAGACTTCCAAGTACTTGGGATTATAGACATTAACTACCACATTTGGCTTCACTGAAGCACCTTCTTCTTCTTCTTCTTCTTCTTCTTCTTCTTCTTCTTCTTCTTCTTCTTCTTCTTCTTCTTCTTCTTCTTCTTCAAGATTTATTTATTTGCTATGTATACAGTGTTTGGCCTGCACACCAGAAAAGGGCACCAGATCTCATTATAGATGGTTGTTTGCCCCCATGTGGCTGCTGGGAATTGAACTCAGGACCTTTGGAAGAACAGCCAGTGCTCTTAACCTCTGAGCCATCTCTCCAGCCCCCATTTGTATGTCTTTCTTGTTCATGTTTCAATGATGTTGTAGGTATCCTGTACTGTTGAAGGCGGGTGATTACCATCTCCTACTGAGTCACAGAGACCAAGCTCCAGCTGTAGTCTTGGCTGAGGTAAGTACAATGACATCTTGCCTGTGATTCTTGTGGTTTTAATAGCCCATCGCAAGGCTCTCAGACTTTGGTGCCTGTATACATGTTGTCTCACTTAGGGAATGGTGGCAAGTAGAGAGAGAGAGAGTTTGGCTGAAGGCTAATGCCTGAGAGCTATACCCTTCCTCCTTCAAATATTAATAAAACAATGGTGTTACTAAATTACCAGCTATGGTGAATATTTGCAAGGAATCCCATTTTCTACCTCACATAATACATTTTATTTTTCTATTGGCGATTTGATCTCTAAAATTTACTTCTTCATGGTTCAATATCACTAAATAGAATTCTTCCCATCTTCCATCCTTCACCATTAGAGGGAATATACAGCATCATTTTGTGGAAAGAAACAGATATCACAAAACGAAAGGCACTATTTACTGGCTAAAAAGCCCCTAAGTCTCTTGAGAACACTACCTTGCTGATGAATGAGAATGGGAAGTGATTAGGACTCAGTGCATTGGAACAATGGACACCCATGTTCTTTCCTTCGTTTTGTTACAAAATAAAAACAAAACATAGTCTTCTAAGCAAGATTGGGAGAGTACATACAAAGCTCTTAAAGTGAGCTGCAGACAAGTGCATTGGCTTGGTTTGAGGAAATATAGAGAGGAAATGAAAACTATTTATTTTGCTGAACCATCCACCCCCCTGCAGATTACAGCAACTGTGCCCAGCACTGTAAGACGGATACTACCCAGCAGTTTAGGTTTTGTTTATTTAGTTTCTGACTGTCAGCTTGAACTTGAGTTGTTTAAAACTGTAGCTCCCTGAATATGTTAAGAGAGTTTCTTGACTATAAAATGAGGCTGTCTCAGATTGTATTTTCAGATAAAAATGTACTTAGCTTGATTATTTGAATAGGCAGATAATATTTTTATACCCTTTTTGAAATTCCTTCAAACCTTTAGGTTGGTTAAGAATTGGATATGTTGTAGACAGAAAGATAATCTATTTTGGTCATGCTAATTTGGAAAGTTCCACTGTGCTGTTTTAGAATGCATTTCATAAGAAAACATTTTTATAGGCATTAATTTGGAAATCAGGGCTAGCTATTTTCATTTTAGGCTTCTGCCTCTTAGCTATGTGAATCAGAGAATGCTATTTAAGCATGCTGTGTTCAGTTTCATCGTTAATGTTTTCCTTGTGGATGTAGAACTGTAGTACATATTTAACTTTCACTGTGGCTTTATAAAGCGAGGGATATTGGAGATGCAACATATAACACCCAGATGGGGATGCTTTGCTCAAGAGAGGCACGTAGTAGCTAGGTTGTTGCTGTTTAGTTATTTGTTTTTGTGGTGCTGGAGATCAAACACAGGCACTCGTACAAACCAAATGAGTGCTCTACTTACCTATACCCACAGCCCTGACTCTTACATTTCAATGAGTTCCTTAGTGCTATGGTTCAACCTTGAACTGAATAATTTTGTGTGCATTTCTGGTGCACAGCAGCAGCCCTCTTGTGTAGTAATTGTAATTGCCACCATTTTACAGATGAAAAAAATGGACAGTTGACACAGGAGACTTAACTTTCCTATGTACCTCTAATGGTCAAGGCCAAGACTCAGGATGCTTTCTTGATACCAGGCTGGGAGTTCCAACAAATGTGGAAGGTGTCTCTTACAATGGACACCAGCCTAATGTATGTATGTATGCATGTCAAGGTGTTTGTAGGTAGATGCTCAAACCCAGGGCTTGCTCTACCACTGAACTACATCCTCAATCAGACTAAGGTACTAAATCATTGCTCCTAGGACAGAAGCTTCAATGTGCAAATGTGAGGTTTGAATTTCTTAGTGGTGAAAATCTCTCCAGGAAACAGTGGGGGTTCCAGCCAGCTTCCCATAGAAAAGCTAGCGTGGGCACACTCCCAACACCATTCCCAGGATCCCTCACAGAGGTTCCGCCACAAAATTACTGAGCCTGGGATGGAGCCCATCTTTATTAATATTTTTAAATAGTTGCTTTGGTTTCTTCCTAAGCCATATCAAGTTCAAAGTCACAGTAAGGGTGGGAGCAGCTAAAGTTGAAATGGCCTGAATGTTTAATGTAGCTTCGGAGCGGAAATTGTTCTCAGAGTTAGGAAGCAGGCAGAATATTCATAGGAATTTGAGTACAGGATACCAAGTCAGAGTCAAAACAGTATTCCATACATATTTGCTGTTTTTAAACATTAGCTTTTCAAGACTGGTTAAAGGAAGAGGAAAGGAGAGGAGTGGATTAGGCTTCTTCTGTCTTCAGACAGGTCTGTAGCACTTTTCTCCTTTTTTCTTGGGTGAGGAAGGGCAATTGGGGGGGGTAATGGTGGCAGTGCAGCCCTCTAGATTTTGGAAAACCATCTTCTGTGTTGTGCTTGAAACATAGAAAATGTAGAGAAATCTATAAACAAGTCCTTGGGTAGTATTTTGCAGTTGCAAGGGTGACACCATTTGCTTTTTCCCTCTGATGTAGACAGTAATTAAAAAAATCAGGAAGGTATAGGCAATGGTGGGTATCATCTCAAGATTCTCGAATTATATTTTAAAACTAAAGGGTTCAAAAACTGATGACCTAAATCTTTCCCCAAGAATTAGTGAATCTCTCATTTTGCCCCCCTAGGAATGCTCCTCATCTGTAGTTAATCTTAGAATTAACATGTAGCAAATTACTGCCATGGTGCCTTCAGTAAGGAATGTGCCTGGTGGCTCAGTTGATTAGAACCCTGCGCTAATGAGGTCACAGGTTCAGTTCCCAGGAGACAAATCTACCTCACTCTGGTCTGCCTTCCAAACCCCAGCCTGGTCTCCAAGTGGACAAGTGGGCTTCTGGGGAAGAGTCAGCATAATTTTTGTGTGTGTTTGTCTTTTGTGGGAAAAATAGCCCAAAGCAGATGCATTCAATTAATTTAGAATATGTCAGTGATCCCTTAGGGTAACAAAATGGTACCCTAGTGGCTGCAAAGATTTGTTTTGGACAGTGCCAGGTGTCTTGTTTTCTGGGTTACTGTTTGTTGCTTGGGAAATTGATTGATGTGTGCTGGAGGGGAGAGCCATCTAGGGGCTGGAGGTTGGGGGTACATTTAAGCTACATACTCAGAAGGATCTTTAGGAGGACAGGTTGAGTTGTCACTGGTCACTTATGTAAAAGATGGATCACCAAGTCCTTCATTTAATATATGCACTTAAACAGCCCATGAGATGGTCTCTCTTTCCCAGCCAGGCTTCCCTTACCATTTATGTCTAGCCTGCAGGAGTAAGAGGCTCTCATTTATAGATTCTTTCCATTTTCCACTTCCAACCCCACTTCAGTTATCATCTTTTAGGTCCCATTCCAAGGATAACTCTAACCCAGTTGTGACTGGATGCATTGCTGTCCTCTGAGGCCGTTTGCTGGACTTCTTTCCGTCACTAATCATTCCCTGTGGCTTTTCATTGAGTGGTCTTCCCTAAGTCTGTTTCTTTTTCTTTTTTTGTGGCGGTGGTGGTGGTGGTGGTTGAGGACTCACTGTGCTGTTGAGTGTGTCCTTGAGAATTCATCCTACTATTGCTCTCAAGAGATTCTCTCATCCCAGCCTCCGCCTCCCTAGGAGCTGATACCCTAAATGTACACCACCACATTTTCCCTAAAATATTGAAAAATTTTAGCAATAGTGCTCACTAGCAGAGTGTATTATGTGTGTAATATGCACACTGGGTACATTTAGTCTCCATTTTATAGGCTACACTAAGGATTAGTTCTAATTGAAATCTACAAAGTGAAGTAGAAGAACACGGCTCAAATGTGTGACCTGGTATGGTGAGAATCAGAAGGACAAGAAAGTAAAGAGTACCAACTGAGGACCAGCGTACTCTTTGCCAGACAATGGGTGGAGAAAGACAGGAGGAAAGAAAGGGAAGTGGGCCCACAGTGGGAAGACAGATGACTTTGGGAGCATCAATGGAAAGGAATGAGGTTAGAGGCAACATTGGGCCTGGCAACCGGACAGTAGCTCCATCAGGAAGGGAAGGAAGACAAGAAACCAACAGGCTGCAAGGTGTACAAGGCAGGCTATCTCTCAGAACCAAGTGAGAAGGAAAAAAGAAAACAGTGCAGCTCTCTCAAGATCGAGATCCCAGCATGCCCAGGGCAGTAGCAATGTTCATGGGCAAAAAGGTAGGGTTGGAGTAGAGTCAAGTGATAAAGAGTGTTCAACAGGAATAAGTTTATCCCAGCATAGAAACATCTCATCAAATCCCATAATAACAGCAATAGCAGTAGCAGCAGCAGCAAAAGTCATAACAGGAAATGAAGATCACTGAAGACAGTCACAGTACTCTGGCCAAAGCAAATCTGTGTTTATAAGAAAGTGCTCAGAGTAATGTATCTGAGAAAGGTATGGAAAATATATGGGTAATTAAAGACACAGTTATACACTCAGATTCTCCCATCACGATAGCATTAGTCACATGAAATGGCATACAAGTTCTTATGGTCCAGGTCATCTATGTTCTACATATTGTATGTACTATATTTATGTAGGTAGGTGTGTGCTAAGCATGTGCTGGTGGTCTCAAGAGCACGGTGATGTGGTAGGACAGGGAGACATGCTCATCTTTACCTTTAATCACCACTTAAAGTACTATTACCATATGTAGTACTTTTCTAATTTGAAAATAAAGCAAAAAAAATTGAATAAGCAAGGTTTAAATTGTCTCTCATTCTCTACTCCCAAGCAGAAATTCATTAGGTAATGGAGCTAAGTTCTCAGCTGTCATGCAACCCCTGCTAGTTGGCAACGGAGTCCCATGGAACAACCTGAGAGTCACACCTGGCCCCACAGAGCACATAGATGGCATTGGGACATTAGATGACCTGGGAAGTAATATGTCCTTAGCAGGCAGGACACACTGACATGTAGGCTATTTCTATGGTATGGGAGCAACAGTCCCTTTAGACCAGGTGTGGGTAGACATGGAAGAGGTTAACTGTAGGGTAGGAACTTGAACTTGGAGGAGAGGAACAGGGAAGAATTATCTTCTGATCTGGTTCAAGGGTGGCCAAGGGTGATAGAAGAAACAAAGTGACTGAAGTTTGTGTTGTTTTATCTCAGATGTGCTGTTTAAAGGCAATGCTCTTGGGTTTTAAAATTTGCTTTAATTAGTGACAGGGTCTTGCTGTGTGACATAGGTTGGCCTGGGACTGGTAATCCTTTTGCCTCAGCATCTGCAACACCTGGGACAATAGTGTTCATTACCTAGGTAAACAACAAAACATTTCCTGAGTCATTTCACATGGTGCTGGGGCCTAGAGACCAATAAAGAGTGATGTTGAGATGACTGCTCTTTTCCTGAATGGAGGAGATGGATGGTTCACAAGGGACCATCAGAGAGAGCATCTTCATTCATGGCCATGACAATCCTGAAGGCAGTCCCTTGGGCTATGCTTCAGAAAATCCACATCTAGAAATCATCGCAGGTCTTTCTGAGTCATTATAGGAGAGGAAGGGGCCAGCAGGACACAGAGAAATCCAGGAAAGGGGTGGAGTGGGCATTGGATCTGGATGCTGCATGGAGAAGTTCTCAGGTGAGGGGACAAGTGACCTTCAATGTTGTTTCTCCTCTGGAATTTGAGTTTTCTCTGGGGAGCAAAGGTGTGCTTAGAAATCCACTTTCACTTTAGTTTTTAAACTTCAAATTGGACATCTTTTAATAGACAGACCACTGCATTTTGGTTCATTTTCAAGGGAAGACCCAGGTCCAGTGGTGAGAACAGTATGGCTTTGGCTTGCTCCTTCTTCTGATCTTCAGAAAGGCTTTAATTGTACAAGCAAGATATGACCACAGCCCTGTAGCTGAACGTGGAGGAAAGAGGCATGGGAAAGTCTCCCTGCATGGCCCTTAATGAAGTATTTTCACAAATGGGACCTGTCTCATGCCCTTCTTAACCACCCAGCATGCTTGCCTGGGTAGGTTGTCACATTTCTTCAGGATGTTTATTAAAGTATCCAAGACTTAGATGGAACACATCACCACGAGCACTCCTGGAAAACGTGTCTCAGTTCTGCCAAGTTCCTCAGTCTCTCTCTCCACTCCTACCCTAGGACTTTGGAGTTAGAGTTCTCTAAAGTTCCCGTCACCGTCTTTTACATGGGGGTGACATCATCTATGCTGCAACAGAATGGAGGGTTAAATAGGCTTCTTTACTCTTCTTTCGTTTTTGTTTTTGAGGCTGAGTTCTCTGTGTAGCATCCCTGCTTGTCCTGGAACTTTTCTTCGTAGATCAGACTGGCCTTGAACTCACAGAGATCCTCCTGCCTTTGCCTCCCAAGTGCTGGGATTAAGTCATGTGCCACCACCGCCTGTCTCCTTTACTCTTGATAACAGGATGACTCCTATAGTGGGAAATTACCAATACGGAGTCAGGTAGAAATATAAGGGTATTTAATAGGGAAAAGCCTTACTTACAGAGTGACCTAGCCAGCTGGCGTGGCAGCAGTCTGTACGCAAGCCCAAAAGAGAAACCAAAAGAGAAAACGCAGTCACACTACATCACCCTGACCACACCCTCGCAAGCGTGGTCAGGCATACCTGTAGCCAGCCCCTAAGTAGGCGTGGCTACAGCTTCCCCTACAATTCTCCTTTTAGTCTAAAAGAGGATTAAAACTTAACAGTTTAAAGTATCCAAAATTAACAATCATAAAGGGAAAATATAAGAAGATACAACAATCTGCTTATGTCACATCCTAACTATCTATTTTAACTAAACCCTAAGCCACGCCTACTTAGGGGCTGGCTACAGACTCCTTCCCCAGGAAGAACATTCCTCAGATAGTGTCCTACCCACCTGCTGTTAGCACAGCATGCAGAGGCATATGTAGTCCCTCTGTTTGATTTATGCCAAGTTGACTTCTTACTTTACTTTTTTAAACTTTTTATTGATTCTCTATGAATTTCTTATCACCAATCCCATTCATCTCCCTGTGCCTCCATATCTGCCCTCTGCCCTTACAAACTCTCCCCCAAAGGAAACAAAAAATAAAAATGCTAAAAATAAAATAAGGGGCTAGAGAGATGGCTCAGCAGTTAAGAGCACTGACTGTTCTTCCGGAGGACCAGGGTTCAATTCCTAGCACCCACATGGCAGCTCACAACTGTCTGTAATTCCAGTTCCAGGAGATCTGATACTTTCACACCAATGCACACATAATAGAGTTAAATTAATTATTTAAAGAAATAAAACAAAATAATGAAAATTAAACAACAAACAACAACAAAATCCATCTTGCTGTGGAAGCTGCAGTGTGTAACCTTGTCTATCTCTTTGCTCAAACAGCTTTACTTGCAAATGAGTCTGTGGTCTGGTTCGAGGCCTCTAGCTTCTGCTACATGATCAATCCTGGATCCTTATTGGGGCCCTTTTCAGATATCCCATTGTTGCCCTGTGTTATGGAGATCCTGCAGCTTTGGTTCTATAGGACTGGCCCCTTCATATGCTCCAGCAGTTCCTAGATGGGGTAGAAGTTGGGGGTGCGGAAGTGGGTTGACTCAAAGCCCTGGATCTGGACCTGGGTGGAAGCCGAGTTGGTCAACCATCTGCTTTCCTATGCCCATGCCACCAGGGCCAGCTCTCCTGATTTGCTCAGGTGAGGGGCAGGCCCATCCTGTGGTAGCTGACACACTGGTTTTCCCACACTCCCACCATCAGGGCAGTTCTCCTGTAGCCAAGCCACCAGGGCCAGCTCTCCAGCACTGCCCTGACAAGGGTTGGAGCCAGCTCACTGGAGTGCCAAAGCCCATAGGGGGCCAGCCTTCCCATTCTCACGTCCTTGGCTCTGGCTCTCCTGTGCCCATGACACCAACGTCAGCTCTTCTGGACTGCTTAGGAGAGGTATAGGGCCACTCTCCCAAGTGCTGCAGCCAGCTATTGAGGGGCAGAGACTTCTCACTTTAAAATGGAGGAAAGAAACTTCTAGCACCTCAAACAATGAGCTTTTAAAAAGTCTTCATTGGGCACCAAATGCAAAGAATATTCTTATTCAAGTATGTTCTTATAAATGAAGCATCATTCCTCACATATTTACATGTAGCAGCTAGAGAAGCCAGCACAATGGTTAGCAAGCCTGGGGACATTTCCCAAGTGCACCATGGAATGGCACAGGCAGGGGAGACCCTTTAGTTGTGACATGGTTTTGGGCTCCAACATGAGCAGAGCTTGGTGTAGTTTTTGCTCTGGAACCTGTCAGGACTCCCATGTAGCTGGTCCTTATAGGAGACTCCCCTTGAAGTCCACGGGGGTTCTTTGAATGGAAAACATGCAAATCAGAATCAGGCCCACTGTAATCTTGGAATGAGGGACTGCTCACCCAAATATTAGCTTTTTAGCCCAGAAACTAGGTTTTGATCATGAGATAAAAGAATTCTCCCTTCCCCTAGGAAAGGCACAGTACACCAGCAACCAAAGCATCACCATGCAAGCACCCAGGAGAGGATAAGTCAGCTAATTACTGAAGAGACCTAATTAGGCCCCAGATCAGCAGTGTGGGGCTCTGCTTTTTACCTTAAACATACCAATAGGATAAACATCCCCAATTCCAAGGCAACGTGCTAAATGGAAAAAAAAAAAGACAATGTTATTCTTTGGAAATATCACTCATCTAACGTGGCAATTTAGAAAAATATATCTATTAGAGATAGTTAGAGATTTTTTTTGGGGGGGGAAGTTGGAAATGCAGTCACCAACGAAGCACAAAACTGCAATTTGTAGACAAGTTAAGTAAATTAAATCACTCACTGTCTCCCCCCTTCCCTACCCGCCTTCCTTCAATGGCTTTAAAAGTTAAAGGTAATTTGCAAAGAAAATGCTCAGTTTGAATTGGTTTGTAATATCTGTTAATGATCTTGGAAAAAAAAATCCACGCACTCACAGTTCTCTCCCCGAGGGAACTCCAGTGTGCTACTGGGAAAAATTTCCAAAGTCTGAAATGTCATTAGCTAGCGATTTCCTTGAAGTAAAAAGCCCCGGAAAAATTTTATATAAGGTATACAGGTGCGGAGGACAATCACTCTGATGGATAATGTCTGTGTTTTCCATAATGTTTCATATCTAAAAACACAGCAATTGAAAGCCGTGCTTCTAAACTCCAGAACAGTGTTTTTTTTTTTTTTTTTTTTTTTTTTGTTAGCTCAGTGTAGTCATACCTTCTGTTTATTTCACATGTATATTGGGTTCTTCCATATATTTATAGACTGTTGATGTAAAAACAGTAGTGTTAGGAACAATTTTGATTATATATTCCTTGCATTTACCTTTAGGAAACACATGGTGTAGCCTAAATACAGGCCTACAGGTGCTGCCTCCCAAGGTTAAAAACAATAGCCTGCTTTGCTGCAGCCTCCTGCATCCAGCCAGGTGCCTGGAGTGGAGGTGGGAACACCATGAAGACTGGATTAGGTAACAGCACTGTGAAACATCATACCAAGAGGGACAGTCCCCTTGAGCCCCGGCTGGGGTGAGATTTTACCTGTAAGCTCAGAAGGCTTTGCCATGCCATGCTGTCCCTGGGTAACTACAGATGCTGCCCTGGCAGCTGGAGCCAGCTTTTGGGGGAGGAGCTGGATTTATTGTTACTGTATTGTTCCCCACACTGTGACTGGTTGACATATCCAGTGTACACATTAAATAAGAAAGTGCATTGCATGTATTTATTACTTTTTATTCCCACTTTCCATAGGAGCCTCTAGCTCTGTATTCTTGTTTAAGTATACCACTTTGTTACATGTATATGCGCAAGCTTAGTTTTTGTCTAAGTATAACGTTTCTTATTAATTCTTTGAGAACTTCATATATGCATACAATATATTTTGATCATATTTGTCCCTTACTCTTCCCCAAAACTCCCACATCCACCCACCCCTCCAACTTCAAGTCCTCTTTTTTTAAATTTTTTTTTTTAGTAACCAACCGATTCCAGTTTGTGCTGTTTATGTACTCACGGGTGTGGTGCCATCCACTGGAGCATGGTAGACCTACCTGAGACCACACCCTTGAAGGAAGCTGCCTCTTCTTCCCCTAGCAGCTGCGAACAGCCAGTAGCTCCATGCTAGAATGTGAACTAGCTTGATCGTGTGCAGGCAAGCACAGGTGCTGTGAGTTTACGTGTACTGTGGCCTTGGTCCCGTCATGTCCACAAGCATTGCTTTGCTCTAGTTCTTTCTGACCTCTAGCTCTTGAAATCTTCCCCTCCCTCTTTGTAAGATGGTCTCAAAGCCTTCAGGGAGGGGGGTGATACAGCTGTTCTATTTGTGGCTGAACACTCCACTGACTTTGACCAGTTGTGTGAGTTCCTGTGTCCACTGCTGCTCTATCGCCATCATCATCATCATCATCATTAATTATTAATAAATATTATTATTATTTTACATTGCATTTCTCTCTCTCCCCCTCCTTCCCCTTCATGTACGACTTCTCAGGTCACTGCAAGGCATTCTCTCCCTCCGAGTCTGGCATGAATCCATTCTTCCTGGTTCCTATCTGTTTCACACACATGTTGAGTGACATCATGAAGTAAAAAGAACATTTGGAATGTTTAAATTAGGGCTTCTTTGGAGCTCCACATATGGAAGATGTGAAGAGCGTGAATGTGGGACTCAGTGCCTTGATCTGGAGTTAACACATTCCATAACCACACCCACCCATAGCAGGACAAGAAAGATCACATGACTGTTATTCCCAATTGCTTCCATGATGTAATCCCATCTTCTTTCCCAAAGGTACCCACATCCTGATTTTTGACCCCAGACATTTGTTTTTGCCTTATTTATTTATTTTTCTTCAACACCACATAAGTGGAGCCACACAGGAGATGTTTAAGTTCTCTTTTAAGTTATTCTGCTGTGGTAAAGACTTGTAACAAGGGGTAGGTATTCATCTGTGTTTGGGTTTGTTCTCTCAATATTACGTTGGCTGTAATTGTAATATATTTTCTTCCTATTTTGTCCATAAAACAGCACATACCACACAGTGTACCCATCATACCCTTTATGAATGTTTTGAGTTCTAGATGATTTCAGAGAGCTCTGCTGTGAGTTTTCTTGAACTCATCTTGCTGAGTGTGCGCATGCATTATGTTTAGTCTGTATTTATGCTGAATGGGAAATTGCTAAATTGTAGGGCAGAACTGTTGGATGTTAATATATAATGCTGAGTATGAGTACCTTTCCAAAGAGACCGTGTCAGTCTTGAGCAGTGAATGTAGCTGCTCCACAGCTCAGCTTGTGCTTACTAGTCATTCTGGTGGCACTCAGCAGACTGGCATGGTGAGCTTAGTTCAATTTCCTGCATTTGTTTTCCAGACAAGGCTTCTTTGTGTAGTCTTGGCTATACTGGAACTTGCTCTGTAGAACAGGTTGGCTTCCAACTCATGGAGATCTGCCTGCCTCTGTCTCTGCCTCCTGAGTACTGGGATTAAAGGTGCGCACTACTACCAATTGACAATTTCCTGGATTCTTAAAAAGAAATGGGCATGGGCATATTTTTCAGGTGCACTGGGCTTTTGAATGTTTCTTTTTATGAGTATTCTTCTCAAGTTGCCTGCTTGGTGTGTGTGTGTGTGTGTGTGTGTGTGTGTGTGTGTGTGTGTGTGTGTGTACCACATGCATTTGGTAACTAGAGGAGAACATCGGGTGTCACTTTCTGTTCATGTCTGCTGGTTCCCTTGAGACAGGGTGTCTCACTAAACCTCAAGCTCACTGTTTTGTCTAGGTTGTCTGGTCAGTGTTTCCAGGAATCCACCTGACTTTGCCTCTACTCTGCCGAATCAGGGAAGGCAGTGTTCAGCTTTCATGTGGATGGGAGCTGGGGATTCAAGTTCAGGTTTTCATGCCTGTGGGACAAGCACTCTTACCTCCTGAGCCAGTGCTCAAGCCCAGATGGCTTATTTTTATATTTAATTTCCATCTTTTCTTGCTGATTTGTAGGAGATGTAAATGCGTTTTTACGCATGAATCTTTTATGGGTTCAAGTGTTGAGAATGTCACAAGTCTTCTGAACTTGACCTGTCACTTTCTGGTTTCTGTGAGTGGTTAATTTTTTTCTAGTTGGCACTTTGGTTATCTCCAGAGAGCTTTTCTTATAAGGCTATGAAAATGTCCTAATGATATTTTCTAGTGAGTTTGCAGTTGAGTTTGCGGTTTCATGTTTTATATTTAAATCCACAGCCTACATGGCCTCCATTTTCCCCTTCTGCCCCCATTCTTTTCTACCTCTTCTTTCTCCCCTGTCTGTCTTTCCTGGGACCAAGTTTGAACACAAAGGTTTTGGGAATGCCAAAATGTTCTACACCATGGAGTTGTACTTCTGGCCCATGGCACTGATCAAGTTGGCTCTTCTGTTCCGAGTATCTGCTTCTGCATCATTCATTAGAAAGACCTCCTTCCCCAGTGCTCTGTGTCAACACCATTACCCTAAGTTAAACACTCCTTTTGTGCACAACGAAGATACGCCCTTTTCTCTTCACTCCACCAGCATGACAAATTGTTCAGTGGCTTTCTCTCCCATTTTTGGATTCCTTGACAATTTCATACCCAGGTACAATGACTTTTAGTCATTTTTTTATGGCCCATTCCAGCCTTTGTCCTGCTAGAGCTTACCTTGTGTTCAACACAGACCCTGCCTACTTTCATGTCATTCTTTTTCCCCCAGTGGGTGTTTGAGTGTTAACCAATCTTGTATTTTGGACTAAACCCAACTTGGCTGTGGTGTTTTATTTTACATACTGTTGCATATGTTTTCTTCATTTTTTTTTGTAATGGGTACTTTTTGTAATGATGCTTGTGAATTATGTGTGTCTACAATTTTCTGCCACGCCCTCTTCCATGGTGCCATCAAGTTCAGCTTATAAATGAGAGATGAGTTTTCCTCAGATCTCATTCAAACTGAACTCACTGGGAAGGCTAATAGTCCAGCAGAGCAATTAAACATGTGGGCAGGGTGGTCTGTGTACTCACCTCAGCTCTCACTCCTTTTTGTCTTCTGTGTATTTTCACTTAGACTTGAAGCAGGAAGCTGGCTTTGTGTAAGTTTTGCATAGGGAAGTAAATAGAACTAGCCTGTTTGCCGAGTTTCTGAATGATGCTTATCAGTATATTCATGTGTCTGAGGCTGAGATTAGTTACTCCATTTTGATTTTAGAAGCCATGCTCCATGGCCAGATGGCTTTAGAAGAAAACCTATGACAGAATAAGCCTCCTGGGGCAAGTGATGGAGCTTGGCTAAAACACATGGTCCTCATGGTAAATCTTCAAAACTGGTTTTATCTCTGACCTTTGACCCCTCAGGCACTGCTCCTGAGAAATATTTTTTATTTCTAAAACCTGCTTCAGCCCCATGCTATGTAGCTCTCCTTTCTTACTTGCTGTCATCCTAGTGCAGGGCTAACCTGTGGCCACAAGCAGCCTGGATTCTGAACTGAACAGCTGACCGTCTTAACTGTTTGCTGAAAACTGTGAGAGGCTTTTGTATTGCTTCACAGTGTGAATGTAGGCTTGGCACATATTCACCTGTAACCTGTTGTTCAGTCTGCCTGAGCTGCTTCACCACAGACTGTAGACTAGATGATCTGCTGTTTTTGTTCTGCTGAGGATCAAACCTAGGACCTTCTGCCTGCCAGGCAAGTGCTCTGCCTCTAAACTATGCTCTTGGCCCTGGACTGGATAACTTATAAACAAAAGAAATATATTGCTCATAGTTTTGGGAGAGGGGGAAGCCCCAATATTAAGGTGCCAACAGTTACAGTGTCCCCTTAGGACCGTAGAAATGGTGTTTTGTTGCTGCATTCTTGCATAGTGGAAGACCGCAGAGAGCCAGTTTGTGCCTTATTTTGAAAATGAGGGCACCATTCTCATTCATGAAGGTGGAGGGCCCGTGATGTCATCACTACACAAAGGCCACACCTCTTAACAACATCACAATCACTATTGGCAAAACCACTATCCTAATTAATTTTCATTGCCAGCTTCACACAACCTGGGAAGAGGGAACGTTAATTGAAGTATTGCTGCAATCATATTGGCCTGTGGCCATATCTGTGAGAGATTATTTCAATTGACTGCTGTGGGAGGGTCCAGCCCACTGTGACCTGCCATATCCCTAGGCAGGTGGGCCTTGGCTATATAAGAAAGCTGGGTAACCATGAGCCTGAGAGTGAGCTCAGTAAGCAGCCTTCTTCCATGGTTTCTGCTTCAGTTTCTGTCCTGGTTTCCCTCAGTCATGGGCTATGACCTGTATGTGTAAGGTAAAATAAGCCCCTTCCTCCCCTTAGATGCTTTTGGTCCTGGTGTTTATTATAGCAATAGAAAGCAAACTTCAGCAACCCCTCATGGTTTTCAGCAAGAGGTAAACATGACCAGATTGCCTTAATTTAAGAGTAAGCAGTTGAATGCCCGAGAAAGGATGGATTAGCATTCAGACATGCCATTCATAGCCCAGGCTATACGTGACAACAGACTGACTCTGTACTAGGATAAAGTAGGAACCCAAGAAGACACCAGTATTCAAACTACAGCACCTGGCTGTGGCTTATCTTTGCAGATCACTTTCCCGGCTACTCTAGTCCTTGGTTATTATTCTCTCACTCTAGTATGGCTAGCTCTGTCTGTGCGCTAGGGTTCTGAGTGTTTCAGCTTCTGTAAATGCTGATCTTTTTTACCTGCAACAAACCATCTATGTATTTCTCTTGGATAATCCACTCTTTAATAATAAGCTCAGGCTAGATAGCCTTGACCCCCATCCAGGCAGGCCCAATGGCTCTTGTTTCTGCCATTATTTTTTGTTTGTGCAAGTAGATGGACGTGGAGCTGTTTGTGATGGAGCACAGGTCCTGGTGATCTGTGGGAATCTGGAACTTTGTGTGTGTGTGTTTGTGTGTGTGTTTGTGTGTGTGTTTGTGTGTATGGGTGGTGGGTGGTGGTGGTGGGAGTAGGTGCTTAACTGACATTTATAGATCCACACAGCACAAACAGTAGCAACTGGCTGATGGCTCAGAGTTTCATTTTGTTTCTTTTGAGAAGACTGAGATGGAAGGAAGAGGTCAGAGTGGCACATTCACCATGAGGTTTGTGGCTGAGGCTGGGGAAAGTCTGTAGCTCAGTGTACTCCCTGTGTCAGGCACAGAGCACAGTCCAGCTATTAAAGTCCTCTTGTGATGGATGCCACCTTTTATTGAATAGATTAGCAACAGGGATCTTCTGTGAAGGTAGATTTCTCTGGAGCAATTTAAAAATTCAAACAAAAAAAAATCCTGCTTAAAAGGCAAATTGAACGAGATCCTGCCCCGTCTCTTATTAATAAAAGAGTTTACACAGAAACTCTTTAAGAGGGTGCGTGAGGGACTCACGAGCATCATTAAAGTCTACTAGACATTCACTTTCACTGTGTAAAAATTGGCTGTGTCCTCAAGATGGTATCACATAAAAATGAGCTTTCTGGGACTCTTCTCTGTGAATGGGTCCTGGCTGCACAGTGGGGCCATTCATTTTATTTGGCCCATTTATTGCAAGTACATTCTAAATTTGGCCTTAATTATTTTTCCTTTCACAAAAAAATATTTTGTGGGATCTTTTTGAACCCTGACTACTTCCTTCTTGCCCCTTAAAACAGAAGCCAGGAGTGTTATTTTTGTTCTCTTCTAATTAAAATAATTGCTTGGTTCCTTTTAACTAGCTCATGCAGTTATTAGCCTAATACGTGGATGGGTGCCATGGGGTGCTTGAGGAATGAAATGAAAAGTTGATCATACAGCTTCACATGAGAAAGAGTCCGTGGTGCCAGGGAGAATGATTTTCTTTCAGAAGGGCCTCTCGTAAACCTGCCTCCCACACCCACACTGAAGACTATTGAGTGAAAGAATGGACCAGCCTCTCTCTGAAGGTGTACAGCCAACACAGTCCGATCTGAAGAGGACCACTTGATATGCTGAGCACAGCACAAAGACCTGGGTCTGGCTTTAATCTCTACCCCTGCTTTGTCTTTCAGAATAACCGCTATGGAAGGATGGTCCTCTTGCCAATTGGCACTTCTCAAAGGACATTGAGGGAGAGGGACGGAGTGCCTAGACAGGAGCCTTCATCAAGTGTTATGAAGACCCTACTCCAACAGAGAGTGCTCAGATGAAGAAATGATGCTTTGGATAGGAATTTCTTCCAGGCTGGTGCTGTCCAGAGGGTTGGCAAACAGGGTTCCTGGGATGCATCTTCCCCGTTGCTTATTCCTGTAAATAAAGTTCTATCGGATATGGACCTGCCCGTTGTTTTCTGTATTGTTTATGGTGCTAGTGTACACAACACTAATCGGGTGGCTGTGGCAGAGACTGGATAGTATAGGAAGCATTATGGCTCTTTAAGGAAAAAGTTTTGGTTCCTGATATCTGTCATTTAGTTCAATGTCTATTAAACACAACTGAAGAGATAGATATGTTGGGAATTTTGTTTGTTTGTTTGTTTGTTTTTTCTGGGCAGTGGTATTCTGGGCTGAGCACATGCTAAACAGTGTTCTGTTTCTGTGCTATCTGCTTCTCATGCATATTTTTATAAAGGTATTCATTAAAAAAAAAAAACGGCTCATGGCCCTTGGCGATTTGGTAATTTTATGAGTAGAAGTGGCACTGAGAAGGAAAGAGACAAGGATTTAGGGCAAGAAGCCAGGGTTAGAGATAAGGCTCTGCCATGGTTAGTTAGCTCAGTGGCAGACACATCATGCCAGGCACTTGCTCTGTCTGCAACCCAAGGAGAGCTAGACTTGGCGGGAACTTGTAGATGGATGGCATCTTTATTAATGATGTCAGCGCTTTAGGGTTGATATTGTACAGTTATGCTTCCAAACAATGGATATCTTTGCTGAGTGTGGTGGTACACATCTGAAATTCCAGCATTCTGGATGCTTAGGTGCAAGGATAACAAGTTGTTGGCTACTTAAGCTACATGAAGTGATT
The DNA here is from genome assembly GCF_003668045.3 of Cricetulus griseus. Lineage (NCBI taxonomy): Eukaryota > Metazoa > Chordata > Mammalia > Rodentia > Cricetidae > Cricetulus > Cricetulus griseus. Next base: position 5,835,592 of record NW_023276807.1, read on the forward strand.
CTATCTTCAAATCTGGACGGTCTTTGCCTCCAGCTCGTTGGGAGGACCAAGTGAATCCTTACAATGGATCCATATATTTTCTAAATCAAAAGCTGCTGTATTGGTGGTTGACGTTATCTCTAAAGATAGAAGCATGCTATCATCTCTATTGGGCATGTTCAAAATCTGTTGCCAGGCCAGGGTAAGAGTTATAAGGCAGGCCTCAGGCTTTATGTTGTTGTTCTTTCCAGGATACTGTATGTTCATTTGCATCATGTGTCTTTTAGTAATGTCCTGTCCTGAGCCCGGTGCTCAGTGGTAGAGCTATTGTAGAGCAAGCGTGAACTCCTTGGTTCGACTCCTAGCCCTGGACAAACATCCCACCTACAACTCCATGAGGTTCTTTTAGCTCTTTAGTTCGATGGTTCATGTATTTATTCACTGTTTATCATCACTTAAGAGCTGGCTATGAGCTGGAAAACAGAAGTTTTCAGGCTGGCTGATGCTATGGAGAGGGGAGCTGGAAGACTCCACAAGTTATCTGATCTTGAGCCCATGTTTAGTGTCTTCTTGATGTTCAGAGGTTCTCCTGTGGATTTTCCCTGGCTGGAGTTACCTCTTCTCTGTGCCATGAAGCAGGGAGAGTACTGAGATGTGAGGGGAGCTGTTCTAGATGCTTGACCTGGACTGTGCTCCCAAAGCCCTTGTAGAAAAGGCTGGATCCCAACCAAGGGTGGTACTAACAGGATGTGGAAGAAATCTTCCTGATCTGGATCCTAATGGAAAGTTTTCTGACCATTTATGGGTTATGCTTGGGGGGCGGGCGATTGAGACCATAGACTCTTCCTTCTATCACTCCAGCTGTGAGAAGAAGAGTTCTGCTTTGTCCTGTAACCCTCACCAGAATGTGCCATTACAAAACAAGACCCATAGTAGCAGCGCTGGCCGGTCATAGACTGAAAACTCCCAAACCACAAACCTTTGCTCTTCTGAAGTTGATTATCTCAAGTGTTTTGCTGCAGTTGTAAAATGCTGGTCTAGTATGTTGCCATTACACAAAATGTCGTCCTGACACTGTTCACATTGTGTGTCTGTCTTCACCTCTTTGTGTGTGTTCAAGCCAAAGGAGGAAAGAGAAAACACGGGAATGTGGGGAGTAGAATCCTGTAGCTACGAATGGATGAAGACAACATAGGCTGGGGAGATTGAAAATGCGCTACCCAGGGGAAATCTCTTCGAGGCAAATGATCAAGTTGTGCAGCCCAATAAACACCTGATAACACATGGCTGTGCCAGAGGTAGGTGCTCTCAGCTGTGTGGCTAAACACACTTGGTTACACTCTTTCCACCTAGCCATCTTGGACGGGGTGATAGAGTACTCAGGAGATGCCTCCAGTAAAGTATGTACTTTGAACTTTCCTAGTGTTCACGGGCATGTGATTGACAGCTTCTGTTTCTGGTATTAGTCCTTTGGTTTTCCTCATGTCTAGTGTGATTGGCTGCCTGTTCTTTCCAGAACCTAAAAGTTATCCAAGTCTCTGAAACAAAGGAACCAACCAAATTGTCTGATGGGAAAACTGCCCAAGTGTCACCTCCGTAGGCTGTAGTAGAAAGGTCTACGGTATTCCCTCATTTGGCTTTCTCCCCACCTATATAGGCAGGCACAATTCCACAGTATACACATTCTGAGGATTGTCAATATGCTATGTTGCTTCCCAGACATGTCCAGGACCCAAGACATTATCCACTGGAGAAATGCAGGTTGCTTTGCACATCAAAAGCATTTCAAAGTCACACTTAGTGTTGTTGTAGATAACACTTACCCTCTGCAGTGAACTTGAACATGTCCATCAGCGTGTGTCAGATTCTCTTACCAGAGTGAATTTCCTTCAGTCTTGGTTACTTTCTTACTGCTGTTGTAAGACATCCTGACCAAGGCAAGGTAGAAAGCAGTTAATTTGGGACTGATGGTCCCAGAGGGTAGTGGAGTCTATGACTATTGTGGCAAGGAGTATGACAGCAGGCAGACAGGCATGGTGCTGGAGCAGCAGCTGAGAGCTCACATCTGATCCACAGTCATGAGGCAGAGACAACTAACTGGGAATTGCATAGGCTTTTGAAACCTCAAAGCTTATCTCCAGTGACACACTTCCAATGAGGCCATGACTCCCAATTCCTCTCAACAGTCCCACGAACTGGTGACCTACGAGCCTATAGGGGCCATTCTCATTCAAACCACCATATCTTTTGTTTATTTCCTAATTGTATCCACTTAGCAGATATTCTATCCCCAAATTCACCCCATTGGGAAAGTTTTCCAGGGTGAAAATAAACTTTTTGACGCATTGTAAATCCCACTGCTGAGGATGCGTGTTTTCTAAAAGATACATGTTTTCTTGGTGTGTCAGACTGTCTTTTCATAATTAGGCAACACCCTGGGATAGAATAAAATCACTTTGTAAACCCTAGGAATTCTTGCATTATGGCTTCTATCATTGCTTCCACTATTAGCATGTGCACTGGTCCTCCTGGTTTACAAATATTACTTTAGGTTTACCAGAAAAGTAGAGTTTGAGGAAAACCTGATGAGCCACCTCTCTGATGTAGAAATTGGTCCCAGGGTAGGAAGGGTTTGGGGCACAGGGATTGTGGCTGGAAGAAAAGGAGCAAACATAAGGGTGTGTTAACCATGTGCCCATGACCTGGCTCGGGGCATACTTGTCCTACCTTTCTGTTTCTGTAATAAACAGGTGATGATCAACTTAAAGAGAGAAAAAAGTTTTATTTTGGTTTATTATTTTATTCCAGGATCCCCTGGACCTGATCCATTTGGGTCTGTGGAGAGGCAGCATAGTATGGTGTGTGAGAGAGGAGCTCTTGCCTCATAGCTAGGATGCAAAGGGGAGGAAAGGGAGGGTTCTGGAGCCTCACACCTCACAACCTCCTTCAAGGACACATCCACAATGAGCTACAGCTCTTCCACCAGGACCCATCTCCTAAATTTCCAATAGTGCCACCCTCAGAGTCAAGCCTATAACACACAGGACCTTGCAGGCCATTAAGCTTCAGCCTCAGCACTAACTGCCTGCTGGATCATTTGGCACTGATTCCTGGAACCAGAGGAGCTGACTTCACAGGAAATAGACTTTGAAGATGTGATGGAGGGAGCCTGAGATTCTGTTGGATTTCCTGCATGGGTGCTGAATACCAATCTCCATGTCCACATGGGACAGAGATAAGGCTTGTGAGGAGGGCAGGGTGGCCAAGAAAACAGGTAGAGTACTGCGACCCTGGGCCAACATCTGACACAGCCATCAGCAGCTGGGATTCCCCAGGAGGTTGTGTGTGGACACTGCTGACACACTGCTTCAAGAGAAGGGTCATGGATTTCAGACTCCTGGCCCCTGGAACTGCAAGAGGACACATTTCACTTGTGTTTTTTTTCATTTTCTTTTTAGACAGGTCTCAGTCTATAACCTGGGTGGTCTGGAACTCACTATGTGCCCCAGGCTAGCCTCAAACGCCTGACAGTCCTGACTCGGCCACGTGAATATTTGGATCACAGGTATTTGTCAACCACACCAGCTTGTTTTAGCAGCAGTTCTTAAATTGGCTCAGAGCATAGATTGGTGGAGTCAGGTATGTGTGTGTGTGGTAATCTGTCAGTTCCAATAGTTTTCCTCATGTCATGGAGCATGGTTTTCTCTTCTTCCTACAGATTGCGTGAAACTGGACATAGAATTTGATGGTGGTGGGGTCTCATATTCTGGTGACAGAAAGGAACCAGAGTAGGAGGGGTGGGACCAGCCATAGGGCCCAAGGGGAAGGTCTGTTGTGTGTTTTCTGTGAAATCCATTGCAGGGCAGAAAGTGAGCAATCATTCTAAGTACTGTGGTCGTAACTCTCGACAGTGACTTTGGTGCTGGCAGATGTGCTAGGCCATCTTTGCTGCCAGATTTAGCTTCTGATTAGCTGAAATTTTAGTCCTGGATGCATATCAAACATGACCCATTCTTACCCATGAAAGCTGGTTACATATAGCTGAAGATTATTAATATATTTTATTATTACTTTTTTTATATTTAACTTGGTGAAGGAGACTTTGTGGATAGTAGCCATACCAGTCTCTTTCTCTGAATAAACTATAGTTGTCTTTGTTAACCCAGGATCACAGGATGTACAGGAATATAGGTATGGACTGCTCAAGCAGGAATGGTTGTCAGTTCAGCAATGCAACCAGAGACTGACTTAACTTTGTTTTGTTCTTTGTCGGCAGGTAGTTTTTATTTGCATTATGCTGATGGTTGCTCAAAATTCTCCCACACACTCAGGTATAAATGGCTCTTCAGAAGAACATAGTCTTCAAGTCACCAGAAGAACCCAGCAGAGTGAAGTCTGTTTGCAGATAGTGTAGTAGGGGCAAAACCAAGGCCTGATTACCCACAGTTTTATGTAGTATTGAGGTTTGTTCTCGGTTCCCACAGATTATGACCAGTCATGTGTGCCAGGTGTGCCCTGAGCTTGGTTCCCCACTGCTACAGCCTTTCACCTTCAAAGCCAATATGGAGGACATCTGCCCAGGTGGAAGGGTCTCTCTTTGTGTCTCTTGCAGGCAGCACTGATTTGGATTTGAATCCTGGTTCATGACGCCTCAGTATTCTCTATGAGAAGCACTATCAGGACACCAGAAAGAACCTGTGTGGACAGGCACTGCCTGGCAACTGTCTCACTTCTTAGCAAGCTTGTGAGGTATGTAGCACTGTCTTTATTTACAGATAGGGAAATGGAGTATGGAGACAAAATGCATTCTCTGGCACATAGGGAAAGCATCCAGTTTCTTGAACTTTTTCTACTTGTGACTACTTTTTAATAAATAAATGTTTATATGTCCCCAGGTACATTTATCTCTATCAGTATCTATCTATCTATCTATCTATCTATCTATCTATCTATCTATCTATCATCTATCTATATGTCAATATGTTATATGGAAACGAAAAATTTACTGGTAATAAATCATAAAGAAATGCAATTTTACCCTTTATTAAGTGTGAAAACAAATTTGCATTCTAAATAAGTTGGAAGAATTAAATTTTATAAAGAACTACATCTCAGTTGAATATTTGATTCTGCAGGACAGTAGAGCAGTCTCAATTCTTGACATTGATTGATATTTTTATGTCATGATTGTCAATGCCAAGAATGCTGCAGAACACAAATATGTGGTTCAAAATGAAAGAAGCACCTTTAGGATCATTTCAGAAATTGTTGCAAATTCTGCCCCTATACCTGCACTCACTTAGTGATTTTAATGAAACTCTAACAATTTGCAATCCAAAGATATGCTGAAGAATGAGAGTAGGGAAATACTAAAAATCTTTGTTTTCCATATTTAAATCATTATGTTTCTTTAAGAACAGAAAACTTGGCATACCCAGTAAAAACGGTAGTGCATTCCATTCACGTCACCACACCTAGTCACCATGAGATCTTAGGAAAGTCACTTCATGTCTTCCCACACATCTTGGAAAGCACTGGAAAAACAGGGCCCATGCCACATGGTGTGTGAGGGGCAAAGCCCTTGAATCGGGACTGTCCTCTGAGCAGACAAAGGTATAATCATTAGCTTCCTAAGTACTACTGTGGGACTTCCAGAAACTTGCTCAGTTATTCCACTGTTTCCTAGGAGACAGCAGGTGCTCAGTATCCCCAAGACAGAGCTACATTACCAGGGATGATTTCAAGGCATCCAGCCAGGAACAGGCTGCCTTGTGTGGTTTATTTGTGCGGCCTTGCAACTGAGTGGATTCACCTTTTGCATTTGTGTTTGAGGAGGATCTTGGTTCTAATTCTCTCTCCTTATACTTCTTTGAGATGTCATTTATCACTTCCTTTCTCCTTCCCTGAGAGAAGGGAACCCATGATCTACCATCAGGTCTTCCAAAACTTGGTGAGTGTGTGGCAGGGCTGAATTCCTCATTGGAAAGCTGAGTAAACTTGGAATCGATCTTTCAAGACAAAAGCCACATCTTGCCTTTTGTTTCTTACCCTTTCTCTAAAGGTTTACCTGTCTCTGAGGATGAAGCCTGAGGTGGGTCCTGCTCCACCCCCACACACCCCACTCTGCCTCCCTGTGCTGGCTAGTTTTATGTCAGCTAGACACACGCTAGGGTCATTTTGGAAGAAGGAACTTCATTGAGGAAAATGCCCTCACCAAGGGAATAAGCTTGTGCTCCATTTTTGGAAGGATGATTGATGTGGGAGGGTCCATTCCATTGTGGGTAGTGCCATCCCTGAATGGGCCATCCTAGGTACTATAAGAAAGCAGGCAGAGCAAGGTATAGTGAGCCAGCCTTACTGGCCTCCATATCAGCTCCTGCCTCTCAGTTCCTGCCTTGGCTTTCTGTCCTGATGTCCCTGGATGATGGACTACAGGCTGTGAGATGAAATAAAGCCCCTTCCCCCAAGTTGATTTTGGTCAGTTGTTTTAACACAGCAATAGAAGTCCTAAGACACTCCCCAGGGGAAGGCCTCTGATGACAGCTGGCTTCCCTCAGTCAGATGTATTGCAAAGAAGAACTCGTCCCTTCATTCATTATCCTACAATCATATTGCTGGGGACAGAGATGAATGCTGTGTACTTATCTGATTAAACTGTTATTTTAAATCTATCTCATAGAGACTTCTTCCTCTGATAGACATCTTGTGACATAACACATTAAACATCATATCCATAGCAGAGACTTCCTCTGCTGTGCTTCTGAGTGGTGTGTGTGTGTGTGTGTGTGTGTGTGTGTGTGTGTGTGTGTGTGTGTATGTGTGTGTACCTTCACATGACTGATAGATATCCCACAACCACGAAACAATTGTAGTGTTTAGAAAAGCAAGGTTGGGCATATATATTATTTACTGGTTTTCTAAAAGAACCCAGTTATGTAAAAACACCAGAAGTTCAAACCTCCTGAAGATGAAAAAGCACAGCTATGAAAAGCTGTGCATATCAGTGATCCCAGCACTGGGGAGACAGAGGCAGGGGGATCTTGAGCTTCAGGCTAGCATTGGCTGCAGTGTAAGATCCTGTCTCAAAAGGTAGAAAGACAAGCCAAACCAAACCAAGCCAAACCAAACCAAACCAACTTGAACCATAAAAATCAAGGACACACTTTACTTGTCAAAGTCATTTTGTCTGTATGACAGACTTTCAGGCTGGATGAAGTTCAACAGGTCTCCCCTCCAATCCTGTTGCCTCCTGGTTTTGCCTTTTTTTTGCAGGGTCAGGGGAACAGGACTGCAAATGTCTCAGCACTTGCTGGCTGCTGTCACTAGAAGCTCTATTAATTGTTGAGTTCTTTGCCCCCATTTTGCCAAAAGAGTAATGCCTCCCCAGAATTACACAAAAATCAATGGCAAAGTTAATTGAAACTCGGGTCTCTGAATGCTTCTCTCTTTCTTAAGTGATGGCTTGGTTTCTGAACAGCGAGGGTGAACTCACAGAACAGCTTTAATTGGAAGATGAGTGGATTGGTGAGAGAGAAAGTGGAGGTAGATCATTTTCCAGGGGACAGGGACAGTGTTTACATTAGGATTTCATTTCCTTTTAAGTCTTACATTGGGGCTTTAGCAGACAAGGAGAATGAGCAGGGCATTTCCACAGCACGGCTCCCTGCTCTATTGTCTCCCTTAAAGACTGACAAGGCTCTGAAAGCAGTAGGCCTGGCCCCTTCCTCCCAGGAGGCCAGAGGGCTTAGAAGAAAAGACAGAATGGACCGAGGGGGCACTGACCACCAGAAAGTACCCAGCTTCTTATTTTAATAATATGCCTGATTCCCTTTTAACGACTGTGATATTCATATGGCAGGCACTTGTGCCTTTAATTTGGCTTCATACTAGCAATATGCTTTATACTGACAACTGTTTACAACACCAATAAAACACAACTTCACTGGATTCTCCCATCAATGTGCCAAGGCAAATGGGATAGACGTGTTCACCTCTGCAAGAATTGTACAGCAATTAAGGGAGGCTCCAGTGGGCTGTAGATTATCTAGTGCAGCTGGGCCAGAGGTGGAGGTGGGGGGTTACAGGTCTTCAGAGGCTTAGAGGAAGAAATAGGGGTTGTAAAGTCACAGGCTTACCTTGACGGGGCTCCTGACAGCAGGAAGGCAAGGTACATCCTCAGCCAGTTGGGACTCATTATGAAGAGCCTGTAGCACAGCTGGCTTGCTGAGCGCACATCCAGACACTGGGTGCTGCTGTTCACAGCAGGTTCTAAAAAAGGCAGACAAAGGACCCCGAAGGGCATCTGGTCAAGCTTTGTGTGTGGAGGAAACTTATCCTCCAATTCCCGAAGCCCTGAAGTCAGGGATTTGATTATGCTTATCATGATCTCAGCTTCCACTGCTCCAAAATGTGATTAGTTTTCTAATTAGTTAATGTCATTACCTGTCATCAAATCCAGACAACACTGGTCTCAAAAAAGCTCCCGTGGTAAAAAAAAAAAAAAAAAAAAAAAAAAAAAGGCCCACATCTTTCCACTGTTGACATCTTTCCATGGTTGAGCACAGCTTGTTGAACAATCCTGGCAACTGTTGCCTCACTCTTAGTCCTGGGGTCCGGGAGTTTGGAGAAAGCCGTAGTTATTGTATTCTTATAGGTTAAAATGCTGTAGTCCCCTAGCTTTTCTTTATTCCAGCTAAAGCAGGCATAGACTCCCACTGCATATTGTTTTCAGCCCACTCTATTTTCTTTTGTATGCATCTTGGCTATATGGCTTTAGGCAGAATGGACAAATTAAGAATCAGTCGACTACAAGGAAACACCCTGTTAAGGAATAGTTTTACATTGTAAAAATGTTGCCTGTCTTTTATTCCATAGTCGCTGTTGAACACTGGCCAAGCAGTTCCTTCATTGTTCCTATGAACATGCTCAGTCTTTTAATAATCTATTTTTGAAAGCAGTGCACAGGGATTTGAGATTTTTGGGGACACTGTTAAGCCTGGGTTAGCTGGGGACTTGCGGGAACTTATGTTTAGGTAAAGAAATGATTGGATGGAAGTGTGTAGCCTGTGAACTGGACCTTTTCCATTTGCCTTCCCTACTTCTTCCCCACTTTACTCCTTCATGGGAACCCTGCGGCATCAATGGCTTTCTTGCTTTCAGGATGGCCAGCCCCTTTTTTCCTGATGGCCAGAGTGTGATACAATTGCTTTTGTGGATTTTTTTTTTTTTTTTGTGTGTGATAGATTCAGAGCCCTCCCAAAGGAAGAGTCCATTGTCCACAGTGGAGACAATCCTCTCACTGATGGGAGTCAGTCTACTGGTGGTAAATATTAGTGGTCTCAATGGTGACAGTCATTTCTTCTTGATGGTGGGAATCATCCCTTTCAGTGGGAAAAGGTAGCCATCGTTAGGGGTGAGAATCAGTTGGAGGAAAGCAACCATTTCCAGTGAAGGATTCAGAACTCCCTGGTGCTGCCTCAGTCCTGGGGTGCGGGTTGACAACTAACTGATCAACACTGCTTTGATTTTCCTAATGCTGACTTTGCTTCCATAAACAGATCCTTGGCTTCTGCCTTGTTACCTTTTTGAGTGGGTTCTCCATGTCCCCCTGGGACTCTGACTGCAGCAGTTGGTTAGAAGGAGTTACATACTATGCAAGGAATCTCCAATCCTTTCATCCCACAACCCACCAACTGATTATTGCAATGATTCTTGTTGCCCGTACACCTTTGGGTTAGCTTTCAGATGCCATCAAGCCACCAGGCTCTCCAATGACTTGTTTTGTCTGTTTCTGAAGACAGATTCTCATTATATATCCTAGGCTCACTGAAATTCATGCCTCAGCTTCTCCAACAGGAATTATAGGTATGCACCACACACTAGGACCACATAATGACCCATTGATAAGTCACATAGTCCACCATCATTATATATTATAAGGTCAGGGAACCTTTATCACACATGCTGTTAAAGGAACACCTATGGCTTGTTGAGCTTGTCTATCCTCAGCTGCATGGTAGTACCTATAGAACAATGACCTCCCTGTCCATGTCCCAGGTGAACAAGTTCCCTCCAGCCTACAGGCTGTTACTTCAGCATCAGGGTGCTCTTGGGGCCCTCTACACCCAGAGCTGCTTCCACTTGAATGCTCCTCATCCATCATGGACTTTTATTCCAAACTAACCCGTCCTCAACCCTGCCTGGTTCATCACTTTGAGAAACAGGAACATTTCTTTTGCTTTGGAAAGGGTCCATTTACTTGTATGGCAAGGTCGCCTTTGTTGACTAGTGCCATTTGTTTTCTAAGAGACTTTTACAGAACTCTTTTGCCTGCCCAGTTTTCACTGGCCTAAGTCTTCCAGGTGAGCCAAATGAAGTGTTTTCCTTCTCTGCATTTAACTTTATTGCACAGTTCAGGGAAGGAGATCTTAGACCACAGGTTTGCAGTTCATGACATCTTCTATTTTGAAAATTTAGGTTTCAAGGACTGAGGTGGTCTGGAGCATGCCCCAGGTTTGCAGGCGGTATATACACTTACCAGTTTCCCTCTGGAAGCCCCAGATGGATGCCATCCGGCCAAGGAGCTTTGTTTCTCTGCTCAAGTTTTCCAGGTCACTCCATGACTTCCCCCCTGGAGAGTTCAGGATGTGTGAAGGCCATACTAGAGTTTCCTGTGCAAAGAGCCCTTGAAATGTGAAAGTCTCCACTTCTCTTGATGATAAAAGTGATGCAGAAAGAAAAAAAAAAAAAAAAAAAAACAAAAAAAAAAACAGCTCAGTTACCTGGTGGTGCTTATTAGTAAGCTCTGTTCAGAGATGGTGCTGAGAGATTCCATGGGCATCCGAGTCCCACTGTGGGGAAGCTGGTCAGCAGAAGCCAGAGTGGATGCCATTCATGTGTAGGCTATTTTTCTCTGTAACGAATGACATGATGCTAATAGTCTTCATTTCATAACAGACCCAAAAGCAAGATTCATTCAACTTAAGTTTAAGTCTTAAAATTCCCATCTTACTGCAGCCCATTTAAAAAGAAAGAGAGAAAGAAAGAAAACATGCTAGCCTGGAGAAGAAATATCCTCAGGAAACCAGCCTGGAGGAAGACAGACGAAAGCATGAATGAGCCATTTAGCTTTTCTTGGAAAAGGCGTAGTTCTCAGATGAACGAAAGGCCAAGCATTCCCCACATTTTTTTTCTGTTGGACATATTTGCCAGTCCACAAGGTACTAGAACCCCAACTGGGGAACCTGGACTGACTCCAGTTTCAGTAATTCAGGTGTTTGTGGCATAGAATAAACACTACTCAGAAGGAAATATCCCGAGTTACCAGAAGTTCCAGGGTGTTATATAATTTTAGCCACATTTCAGCTTTTTCTACAGAGAGGGATAAGTTAGCCATGAATGACAAACATCTAAGCAGAATATTTTACTAGTAAAAAAAAAAATGGAATCCACTAATGTTTGAAACTAGTCTTCTGAATTAATTTGTGTTTCTAAGGTCATGCAGAGCTGATTTTAATTCATTTCAATAAATCAAAGAGTGTTTGTTGAGAGGATATAGAGAAGTCCCATTGTGTGAGATGTCAGCAGCTGCCAGAACTATCTACTACGGGATAGGTCATAGTCTAATCAGCAAGAAAAATGCTTATGAAATGGGGAACAATCACATGACACCATGAACAAACAGTATAGGAAAAGAATAGAGAAGGATCATGGGTCTGCTTAGAAGACTGTAGGTAGGCAACAGTGGACTCTAAGATAGCCCAGAGAATTCTAACTCCTCAGGATGAGGAAATAGGTGGTTTACTAGGTACAAAAAGAGCATTGAGTGAAACAAAAATAATATAAATAATTTTGTGTGTTTCTTCCTGAGAAACAAACAAAAGGGCTGGAGAGATGGCTTAGAGGTTAAGAGCACTGGTTGCTCTTTCAGATGTCCTGAGTTAAATTCCCAGCAACCACATGGTGGCTCACAACCATCTATAATGAGATCTGGTGCCCTCTTCTGGTGTGTAGGCAGAATACTGTATATATAATAAATCTTAAACAAACAAACAAACAAAAAAACCCTCCAAACTTAGAACTTCACATGAAGTTGTGAATTTAATTCTAATAGCTATAAAATATTGTGGTAGTTTGAATGTAACTGGCCCCATAAGCCTTTAGGGTGTGGCAGTATTAGGAGGTATGGTTTTGTTGGAGTAGGTATGGCCTTGTTTGTAGAAGTGTGTCACTGTGCGGCGGGCTTTGAGGTTTCATATGCTCAAGATGTCTGAGTTGATCACCTCTTGGGAGGTGATCAATTTGATCACCTCAAATTGAGTCTTAGGGATGTTAAGTTCTTTGGTCAAGAACTCATGGTAAGAAGCCCCTAAGCTGGGATTCTCTTGGGAACATGGAAGAAGATTGCCTGTCTGTCTCCCTCACTACACTCAGTTGCCTTTCCAATGTTCTTCTTAAACAGCCAGTGAAAATCTAAGTTGGAGAATGTAGCTGTTGAAATAATAACACATCTGACTATATCGTTAGATTCAGAGCCAAGAGAAGGAGAGAAGGATTTGGTATACTGGAGTCTTTATACTGGGCAGTAGAGATTATTTGGACTTCCTTATGTTGTGTTGCCTCCTCAATAGCTACAAGATTTATAGGTTGGTGGTGGGGTTGAGTTTGAGGTTCTTCTCTTCCAGTGGAAGAAATAGGTGGCAGACTAGCTGTCCAGCCTGTCTTTCCTTTACTCTTGGGCATACTCATCCAGGAGCAGATGGTCTTTACCAGCCTCCCACAAATCATGTGAGACCAGCTTCCCAACTGGGAAACACGAGTCCAAGTGTTATGAACAACTCTGCATGACATCAATGGGCATTGCTTTTTCCTAGACCATTGCTTTCTCCCTCCAATGTCCTGGTGCCTCATTATGTTAGCATCCCTATTGGACCAAGTCCTCTGCCTTCAAATACCTGCCCCACAGCCTGGATCTCTTAATTACCACCTTAAGCAGAACATCATATTACCCTGCACTGTCCAGTAATGCCATAGTGCTGTGTAAAAGGAGAATTGATTCATCCTATGAGCTGATGAATTTCAAGTCCTGGTTAATATATGACCTTAGATTTGACTTTGAAGAATCCAGACCATTCCTAGACAGACAAGTTAATATTGTCTTCAATTGCTTATATCAAATATATATATATATATTATAAATGCTACTCAATTGCTAATGACTTCAAGTTAATATTTTGTTTTCTTTGATTATTTCCTTCTTTTCATCATTCCACAGACATAGATTATAGATTCTGTGACTGTTACATGCTACATGTTACATGTGATGCCACCCCCCAAAAAAAAAACCAATACAAAACATGGCCTTACCATCTAATGACTTGATCAGATAAAGTCACTGTGAAGAGTTGATATTTCAGTTTCATTAAATGTGAAGCCACTGGAGAGCTTTAAGCCAGACATGGGATGGAAGAAGGGCAAGTCACTTAGTGAATGTCTCAAGATAGTATTTACTGTTGTGTGGGAAAACTATCTGGACATATTTCTGCAGTTGTCATTGATCATCGTGCATTAGCTCCTGTGGTTTGAATGTGAAGTGTATCCCACAGACACGGTGTTTGAACAATTGGGTCCTTCACCTGGTGATGCGTAGGGGAAGCTGTAGCCACACCTACTTAGGGGCTGGCTACAGATATGCCTGACCACGCTTGTGAGGGCGTGGTCAGAATGACGTAGTGTGACTGCGTTTGCGCTTTGGGTTTCACTTTGCTTCTTGCTGTACAGGTTGTTGCCAGGCCGGCTGGCTAGGTCGCTCTGTAAGTAAGGCTTTTCCCTATTAAATACCCTTATATTTCTACCTGACTCCATATTGGTAATTTCCCACTATAGTGTTGCTGTTTGGGAAGGTGAGAACCTCCCAAAGAAGTAGAGCCTTGATGGAGGAAGTATGTCACTAGAGGTAGGCTTTGAGAGCTGAAAGCTGGCCCCCACCTCTTCTTTGCTTTCTGTTGCTGCGCTGATGCTGCAATGTGAGGCAATGGCCTTGAGCTCCTGCTGCCACACCTCCCCTGCCTTGATGGACTAGTGTCTCCTCTGGAACTGTAAGCTGTAATAAAGCCTTTCTCTCTGAAGTTACGTTTGTCGGGGCATTTTTGTCACAGCCACAGAGAGGAAACTAAAGCAGCACTGCAGGTCAAAAAGGTTGTAAGCAAAATCATGGAAGAATTTCCTAATCGTATAGTTAAACCTGTATATAGTTTAGTTAAAAGTAAGCAGAAGCTGGTTTTTGGTTTTCTTGAAGGTTCAATTGGAAGAAGGATTTCTTAAGCCGCATTCTGTCCCGATTCCAAATGGCTGGAGTTGCTGCTTGGGAGCTCAGTGGGGATGTCAACTTGCCAAAGTGCCTACTTCAGTGGTGTGGGTGAGACTGATGAAAAGATTTCCCCAGAGGTGCTGAGTGATGCTGTTTCTGAAGGACGTGAGAGGTGTTGCCATGGGGATTAGAAAGCTTCTAAGGGGCCCGGACTTTGGAAGTTCTACTGCTTTAGAGACAGTAAAGAAGTGGAAATACTGTGATTTAAAATTAAACAGTTAAGTATATTGCAACATCTACTTAATGATAACACATATTTAAATTAAATATAATCAAAACAAATACTTTAAATTACAAATTAAACCTTCCCAGATCGTTATAGCTATCTGTTTTTACAAGCAACCGATACCTGCATTTAAGAGCTACCATTTACTTCAAATATTAATTGGAGTTTTCTTTCAATGCTATGGATGGAACCCAGGGTCTCCCTTATGGGAGTCAAGAACTTTACCATTGAGCTATATCTTGAACACCCAAGTATTAATTTTAAGGCAAACTTTGCTTTCTAAAAGGGCTATTGGGGCTAGAAATCTGGCTCAGAAGTTAAGAACACTTGCTGCTTAATCATGAGGACCAGATCCCCTCACCCAAGTCAAGTAGTTTACAAAGTGTGTAACCACAGCTCTGAGGGATCCAATGCCCTCTTCTGGCTTCTGTGGGCACCTTCACACCTACGTGTACATACACTCACCCACACATGCACACAAGTATAAATGGCATTAAAAAAGCAATAGTATATCACTTTCAACATGATTATGAGCAAGAAAGGAAAGGGCTCAGTTTTCAGGTCCATAGTTTGATGAAGCCGGTTACTAGGGCTTCCTTTTTCAGGTTGTTAACACCTTCAGAAATAAAAGATTGTTTTTTTTTTTTTTAACTTGAGAAGCGATGTCAGGGTCTGATTCTACCAAGTTAAGTCTATTTAGAGCAGTGGTCCTCAGCCTTCCTAATACTGTGACCCTTTAATGCAGTTCCTCATGTTGTGGTGACCCCCAATCATAAAATTATTTTTGTTGCTACTTCGTAACTGTAATTTTGCTACTGTTATGAATTGTAAGGTAAATATCTGTGATTTCTGATGGTCTTAGGTGACCCTTGTGAAAGGGTCATTTGACTGCCAAAGGGGTTATGACCCACAGGTTGAGAAGCACTGAGTTAGAGACTTCTATGGGGTTAGATTTCTTTTTTCCCTGTCTAGGAAATCTATGAGAAGAGGTCTACTGTCAGCGTTTGCATAAGAGGAAGTGTTTAGAAGCCCCCAGTCTGGTCTTATAGACCTGCTGAGGAGGAAGGCCTTCTGTTCCCCCCACCCCCCCACCCCCGTCCTCCCTCTTTGCTTAAAGCCTTTTGGGAGGACCCTGCCCAAGGTGTTGCATGGTTGACCGATCCCAGAGAAAGGCTGGCATCATCAGCTCAGCTGCCTGCTCCCTCTGCTCTAAGGCCTGGGACCAGGGAACACTCTGGCAAGAGGAGGGAGGAGAGGTAGCCTGGAGTCACACATGGCTGCGTTTCGTATGGCAAGGTTCCCTTGTTTGTGCTTTCTTCCTATGGAAAAAAAAAAAGCCCCTGGAAGGGGCCTGGGGAGCCAGATCAAATGTTCAAATGTACTGGCAGGGAGCCAAAGCTTGACTTCTTTGCCAGGAACTCCACATTCTCAAGTCTTCGCTGCTGTTGAAACTGATAGGGAAGGTTAATGAGATTAATATGGCCAAACACTGTGGACTTCTGGGAAGCAAACGGTCAGGTAGTGGGGCCCAGTGTTGGACCAAGGGTTAGTCCATGGTGGCTGGAAACACTGAATGGAGCTGGCTCCTAATAACAGTTTATTGTTTTTACTGCACAATTCAGAAAGTGTTGTACCTAGGGCTGGTAAAAGGAGTCAGGCAGACTTCCATATTATTGCTGAAATGAACTGAATGCCCTGGTCAGTTTGTATCTCACCAGCTCTGCCCAGCACTTGCCACCTGCATGGCTCTGAAGTGGTATTTTCTAGGTCTTCTTTTATTCAGAAAAGATTTTGAGTGTTTGACAAAAAAAATGGTAAAATCACATAGTTCTGGGGAAAAAATCCAACAGGACATGGAACAGAACGATGATATGTCTCTGTTGCTGGACATGTCTTCATAGGAGACATTTGAGCAAAGAGGGGGAGATGGATCTGTGTGTGTGTGTGTGTGTGTGTGTGTGTGTGTGTGTGTGTGTGTGTGTTTATGAGTATTTTAAAAAATGATATATAAGTGGAAGGAAGAAGAAGTTTTGGTGAATCTATAAAATTGTCACAATTTATGAGAGTTTAAAAGGCAATTTCTTTTAAAGGGACAAATTCCTAATTTCCCACATAAAAGTATGGGAATTGAATGGTAAATCCTTCTCAGCTGACAAGTCCCCTGAAAGAGGCATGAAAAAGAGTTACTGTTCCCGTCCATTCATGCCTCCTGAAAGCCGTGGATGCGACACTGCCCTGGAGCACATAGCCCATGGTTTCAAAGCTGCCGGATGACTTTTCAGAAATGATCTATTGTGGCGCTTTGTTTCGTGCGGGTCACCCTCGTTTTGTTCTGCCTGGGCTGTATTACTCTTCTGCCTCTGCCATTAATTCACCCTGTCTACTCCTCTCCATTCAGAGGCACATTTCACTCCCTGTCCCACAGAGAGCAGGGATGCATGAGGCCCAGCCTTGCTCCATTGCTGCAGAGGGCGACCACAGAAGAAAGAATGAAGGAAAGGGCTACTTGGGGATGCAGGCTGCAGGGGCTCACCTGGGGGTGATGATGCTCCCTAGGAGCAACAGGGCCTATGCGGGGAGCCAGGGTGCAAATGGGAGTGTTGGTTGGTGGCAGGGAAGAGGGCTTGAGATACCCAGCTTAACAGCTTTTGGGACTCTGGTGGGTTGGGGCATCCTCCCTTTCCTCATGAGTTAGTGCCCTTAATTTTTCAGCTTTGGCCTGATCCACTCTCTCACAGTTCAGCAAGTACAGACTATGTGTAGCTCAAGGATTGGCAGGCTGGAACAAACTATAAAAGATACAATAATTATTTTAAAGGAAAAAGATTAAGAAGGAAAATTAAAACCCAAACCTGTCATTTGGTTAGTAACTCAGCTTGTGTATGCAACCCCTCCATCTCCTTGGAAACCTCATCCAATCTGATTTTATCCTAAAATTGCTTCTCTTACACCTGTCTTCTGGGCTGTATACTTTTAATAAAGTAGGAAGGGACTATCCAAGGGTCTCGAAAGATCCCAAGATATCCTGGGTTACAGAGTGGTCACAAACATCCCCCAGTCAGTGGTTTAGTGACATCTTCTGTCCTTTACCTACCATGACCAGGAGTTGCAGGTACTGTCCATCATATCATGGAAGAGTCACAAACAATGGAGTGTATGGACTAGAGAGGGTCCTAAAAAGACTCTGAAGTCTTGTCCATTAGACATTTAATTTCCTTTACAACGGGTCCAGTGCCTTCCCACTTACCTGGGGGCTAGGATGATCAGCTCTGATGTCCTGAAGAGGACAAGAAGCAGCCACCAACACAGATCCTGTGCCCTATCTGCTCACCATGGATACGGAGTGGGCAGAATAACAAACAGGGGAACAACACGGTCTCAAAACTCTAGCTGAATAACATTGTCAGTTCGTACAGTTGGCTGAATTTTCACTGGAGTGTGAATCTAAGATTAACATTTAAGGTTTTAACTTGCAGGGACCTGGGAGATGGCTCAGTGAAAAAGAGCACTTGTTTGGCAAGTACCTGAGTTCGAATGCCTAGCACCCACTTAAAAAGTCAGGCATGGCGAGCTTCTGGCTCAGAGACAGACACTGACTGAAGGCAATAAGATAGGGAGCCACCGAGGTGATACCAGACATCCTGCTTTGGCCTCTATATGTGTGTATATAGGCGTACACCCTGACACACTCACTTGCTTGCAATACACACACACACACACACACACACACACACACTTACACACCACAGATTAAAGATGCAACTACTTTACGATAATAATAATAATAATAATAATAATAATAATAATAATAATGAAAGAACCATGAAACTCAGTGTCCACTCTTCATTTGAGCTTTGTGCCCTCAGTTAGGCAAATGACCCCAAATGCTGGCTCCCCAATTCCATCACAGAGGAGGGTCTGTGGGCTTACCACAGTGGCTGTTAAACATGGAAAGATTTCAGAGGGGTAAGTGCTTGCTCAGCCTCATTGCAGGGATGCTGATGTAGGGGCAGTGGGTGGAGGGGTCTAAGACACTGCATGGCTAACCAGTCCCCAGTGCTGCTGATGGCCCAGAAGCATTCTGTGAGTTGGTTTCTCTGGGAACTCGAGAGCCCCATCTGGCTAGATGACTCAATTTTTCCTAGAGTGGATGAGATGGAACAGGGTTGTCCAGCAGAGACCGTGAAGTCCTCCTGTTGAAATTTAAAGAGGACACACTGAGTCGCCAGTTCTTGACCTTTCCTGCGAGTGCACAGGCACATTGGGCTGACTTATATAGTTTAAAGACGCATCTCAATTACAAGATGTGGTCTAGACAGCTGCCCTTATGGGGACAGAGCCTGCCACTAAACTCTGAGCAATTACTTAAAATTAGACTTGTCAAATTTGTTTAGGGCGGCCAGGCAAGTACCTACATTGACCCAATGTCACTCTTCCTGGAGAGATGCTGTAATGATTTTGTATATCAGTCAGACTATTTAAATACTAATGCTGCCTTCATGCCATGATCAACATTCTAGTCAGATGTCACTTTTAGAAGCCTTTGGGGAATTTGCATGCCTTAATTATTCTTCAATATCCAAGCCAAGCATTCTTTAATTGGTGTAAATTGAACAGTGTTCCAATGCAGACAAGAAGAGGACACAGTGATCAATGATTCTGGGCAGGTCTATTGGAAAGTCATTGCCATTAGACCAGCTAACAAATCCTTCATCCCTTTGCTTTAGGAGAAACACCAGCTCATGGAGCTGAGAAGCGCTTCTACTCCAGTCACTGTGGCTTAGAAACATGGAGTGTGGAGACACCACAAAATTTGAGGAAAGGTTAAACAAAATGGAAGAGATGCTTTGTTTTCATGTCAGAAATTTCACAGGGTCCTTTTGTGAGAATTTAACCAGAAACAAAATGTTTCTGCCTTGGGCTACTCTCTCTCTCAAATGGAAACAATATAAAAACTTTGTTAACTTGTCAGGCTATTGTTTCCTGTGATTTTGTTTTGGACGGAGCAGTTCTAATAGTGTGAAACCCTTCTCATCGCATACCTGAGAGTGGTAGCATTCTCTGATACTTCTAATATGATTAGAAAAAAAATCCCAACCAAGGCTTAACCCTTAAGCAGCCTCAGAAAAGTCTTCATGCATGTGACATGCTGGCTTTTTACTCTTTCTATCGACTCTCTCAAACTGATTATTTTTTACTGAGGTGAGAAGAAAAGGAAGTAACTGGCCCATCACACATTCCTGGCCCAGATCTACCAGGCTGGGCTCAAGAAACTGTATTATGATGTTGCTTGAGGTATAGCAGATACTTGGAATAAGAATTGTTTTAATCTCTGGTTTGTGATAAAATGCGCTGATTTGGGGGAAGGACTCTTTCAAGTTGAGCTGAGTATGAATTTTAAAGCAGACCAGAGCAAAATTCTTAAAATCAGAGAAGTGGAGGGGTAGAAGCTGTTAGATTCCTTGATAATCTTTGTTCAGTGGCTGAGACTTATAGTTCTTTGGTGGGTGGGATCCTTTGGGTGGCTGTGTCCACTATCCACGCTGTCACTCATGCACATACCACAGACAGCAAACCGATTATCATTAGGTATTTCTATCTTTAGGGGTTCACTTATGGAACCTATGTGAAGAGATGCAAGCAGAATGGCATCTTAAATCACCTTCCCATTTGACTCCCAGATAGCCCAGGCTAGCCTTAGCCTTTCAATCCTCCCGTTCCTGGCAGTGATTGAGGTGTGTAAAACCACACTTGGTTAAGAACACACACATTTAAGATGGGAAGTTAAAGAACACACACACACACACACACACACACACACACACACTGGTTCAATTATGAATGGCTTTTAGAAATGACTAACTCCTATCATTTGAGTCTGCAGAGACATGGCACGTACAATCTCCCCTTTCTAGTCATTTTTCTGTAATGGATGCTGCTACCTGGTATTCCTTAGCCTTCTGGAGCCTTTTGAGGTCTGCAGGAATGTCTGCACAAAGTAGGCACATTCAGAGGGATGCTAATAGCTTTGATCTTTAATATCACACTCTCTCCCTTGCCTTCAAGTTCATCACGGGAGAAGAGAGATGAACAGACTGACTCTAAGATGTCAGAGAGACCTAATAGCCAAAGTTATGTCTTCTCTCACCAACTGTCATTGAGAAGGTGGGGCAGACAGTGCCCCCTCCCCACCCTGTCTGTGTTGTTCTTGCTGATACTCACCCACAAAATGATCATCTCAATCCCATGTGTCTGAACAGCCTTGGAGCCTGTCATCATGTATACCCTGGCTCCCTCTCTTTGGGCAGGTCACAGATCGTAGGTGATGGAGCCAGGCTTATAGGAAGGTGAGAAAACATCAGACTGTGAGGAAAGTGAGATTCTAGCTTGGTCTCTTTTGCTCACTGAGGCTGGAGCCCAGCCTGATCCAGGGAGCACAGGCTCTGCTGTGTTTGAAGGAGTCAAGGCTACTGTCAGAGAAGAAAGAGCAGCAAGCACCACCTATCCCATGGTCAGCTCTCACTCTTATCCTCTCCCCTGCAGACACTCAAATGGGGGAGCTTCTGGAAGCATTTGGCCCTTGTCCAATGTCACAGGGCTCTGGGTTATGGAAGGTTATTAAGTTAGAGACTTAGGGAGTCACAGGGTGGGTACTTTGTCTTACTTCCTCTGGCACCAGGTGGTAGCTCCCACCCCCAGCACAGGCTGTCCAGGCTGAGATCCTCTGTGCCCCCTCCACTCTAAGCCACTCATTGATGCCCATTTCAACTGACAAAATACCCCTTTGAGTGATTGGCTATAGACCTGCAAGCTTGGTGGAAGAGCTCCGTGCATGGCCCTTACCTGGCATGGACACAGGGAGTGGATGTCAGCCAGACAAATGCTCTGAACTCGTCAGCTAGGAATGTTAGCCACTGGGAGAGGGAGAGGCATTTTAATTCAACAGTATACCCATGGCAAATCAACCACTCTCCAGCGGAATGCCACACATCCAAGAATATTTGGGCAGTACAAATTGATCTTGAAGGATTAAAAACAAACAAAAAAGACACAAAGTTGGGTAGGTAGGGAAGGAAAAGGAAACCAGGGAAGAGTCAGAGGAGTGGGTGGATATATGATCAAATGCTTTGGTGGGTGAATGGTATCAAATGTATAATTGCAAAGAACTAATGCATTTTTTTTAAAGAAAAAGAAGTAGCCTCCCATCCTTTCACAGGAGGGCGTCTTTTTGGAAGATATCTTAAGCAGTATGACCTTGAGGTTTGACCTTGCTGTACTTTGGAGCCCGGAGGCTGTGCCTTAAAACATCTTTTCCACTACTCACGCTTGCTGTGTGAACAGTGTTCTTCTTGTTCTCTCTGCCCTCCCTTCCCCTCTTCCCTCTAAGAAATGCTTGTTTTCTCTGCTAAATATTTTTAATGTGGGGCTCTCCAGTCCTTACTAATAAGAATAACGTAGTCTCCTGTGAGCTCCCAGCACCCCACACGAAGCCGAAGCCCTCATGCTTGGAGGGGCACAACCTCATGGTATGGAGTCCCCCCCCACCCCGCGCCCGCTGTGGTCTTTGTGCTGAATCAGCAGGGCTAGGTCCTGAACCAGTTTTGTCAAACACTTCTCTTCCTCTCTTCCACTTTCTCTCCTATAAAAGGCTCCGGACAATTCTGATTTCAAGAATGTTTGGGGGTACCGTGCTTAGTTCGGGGTGCTTGGCTTGGAAGCCCTTAGGGACACCCAGGAAACTTTTCAAAGTTCCGGTGTCCGAGCTGCATCTAAGCATGGGGCGGCTACTCTAGTGCCTACTGAATACACCTTAGGACCCTGTGTACAGGCAGGGTTAGACTCTGGATGCTTTCCAGCCTACTCTGTTATCTGAGGAAGAAGCCTCTAGCTGGTAACTCCCTACCTTGGCTGCACAGTAGGTTACATTGATTGCGGTAGTTTGACTAACTCTTCCCTCGAGACCCATGTGTTAAACTGGTACCCAGTGTAATACTACTGAGAGATGGCAGGGCTTTGTGAGTGGTCCCTTGGTCTTTGGAGCCATGTCCCTGAAGTGAATTTTGGGATCACAATCCTTCCCTTTCTTTCTTCACACTTAACCACAAGCTGAATGACTTCCCCTCACTCTGTCTGTGGTATGATGCCTTGCCATAAATCACAAACTACTGATAGAAACTTCCTAAACTATGAGATCACCTCATCCCCCAATTTTCTCTCTTAAGGTTGGTGTTCTAGTTACAGGCTATATTGCTGTGAAGAGATACCATGACCACAGCACCCTTTATTTTTTATTTTATTTTATTTTTTCGAGACAGGGTTTTTCTGTGTTGCTTTGGAGCCTGTCCTGGATCTCGCTCTGTAGACAAGGCTGGCCTCAAACTCACAGAGATCCACCTGCCTCTTCATCCCGGGATTAAAAACATACACCACCATTGCCCAGTTTACCACAGCACTCTTATAAAGGAAAACATTTCATTGTTTTGGCTTGCTTACAGGTCAGAGGTTCAGTTCATGGTGACATGCAGGCAGACATGGTGCTAGAGAGGTAGCTGAGAGTTCTATATCTTGCAGGCAACAGGAAGTGAACTGTGACACTTGGTGGGCTTGAGCATATATGAGACCTCAAAGCCCACTTCCACAGTGACACATTCCCTCCAATGAGGCCAAACCCACTCCAGCAAAACCATATTTCCTAATAGTGCCACTACCAATGAGATTTGGGGACTGATTACATTCCTACTACCACAATTGGTCACTTCTTGCATTTTGTTACTGTAACATAGCATACCAGGAAAGTCAGAAATCTAGAAGAGGGAGCCTGGCACTGGGCTTTTCAAAAAGCATTTCAGATCAATCCCCTGTACAGCAGAGCTTGGGAGGCAGACTGCTGTGGCCTTGGCCAGTTTTCATGGCTCTTCTCAGGGTCAGTGCCCTTACTACTGTAAAGTTGGGAGGTGGTGGAGCCCTTAAGGGTGTGGCCTAATAGGGTTTGTGCTGACTAGTTTAATGTCAGCATCAGAAAAGGAAACCTCAATTGAGAAAACTCTCTCACCAAATTAGCCTTTGAGAAAGCCTGTGGTGCATTTTCTTGATTGATGGTTAATGTCAGAGGGTGCAGTCCGTTGTGGGCAATATCACTCTTGAACTGGTGGTCCTGTACTGTATAAGAAAGCAGGCTGAGCAAGCCACGAAGAGCAATTCAGCAAGCAGCACCCCAATATGACCTCAGTATCTCTTCCCAGCTCCAAGTTCCTACCCATACTTCATTGAGTTCACACCCATACTCCACTGCATGATGGGTGACAAGCCATAAGATGAAATAAACCCTTTCTCCCCAAGTTGACTTTGGTCATAGTGTTTTATCAAAGCCATAACACCCCTAAGACAGAGATTTTTTAGATCTTTAAAGAGATTAATTTTAGTGGGGGCCTGTTGTCTCTTATAAAGGGGTTGCTATTAAAGTACAAGTGGCAGCTGCCCACCCTCTAGCTTGTCCGGACACTTTCTCCTCCTGAATAGGCTTCTAATCTTGACCATCCCCCATGAGATGAGCAGCAGGAGGGGCCCTCTCCAGGACTGGCACAGTGATGCTTGCTCTCCTGTCCTTACAAACTGTGAGCTCAGGAAACCCATTTTTATTTTACTTACTATTTTGTTTTTGTTTTTGTTTTCCAGTCAGGGTTTCTCTGAGTAGCCTTGGCTCTCCTGGAACTCACTGGTCACAGAGATCCCCCTGCCTCTGTCTCCCTGGTGCTGGGATTAAAGGTGTGCGCCACCATCACCACCTGGATGATTTTTATTTTTTAAAAGTATAATTAGCATACAATTTTTAGGGTTCATTATGGCATATTCAAACAATCCCCCTTTGATTCTTCCCCTCCCCACCTCCCCCATCCTCTGTCCCCTTTTGCATATCTCCCTAGTCCACTTTCTTTATCTACTTTCATGTCACCAGTATCCTGTTGCCCCTTCCAGTCCCTTCATTAACATCTCACTTCCCCTCTCATGGTCTTTTTTTTCCTCCTCATCTCATAGTCTACACCTACACTCACACCTACATAAATATAGATATTGCAATCCCTTCCTTTCCAAGATGGAATCACAGCACTTAATATAATACTTTCAGAGTTTGTCCGCTCATTTTTCTTCATAGTTGAATACAATCCCATTGTATACGGGTGCTATATTATTGCGTCATCTGCAGATAGGTATGTAGGCTGGTTCCAATTCTTTGTTATTTATGAATAGAACACCAATGGACATGGGTATACAGCTATTTTTTTGTGGTATAGAGACCTTTGGTGTTTACCCATAAGTGGTATAGCTTTGCCTATAGTTACTTCTATTTTTAATTTTATGAGAAACCTTCATTCTGATTTCCACAGTGGATGTGTTATCATTTTACCCCCCACCAACTGTGGGAATGGGGCATCCTTGAAAGTATTTGTTGTTGTCAATTCTCTTGCTAACAGTCTTTCTGACTAGGAAGATATAGAATGTCAAAGTCTTTTTAATTTGTGTTTCTTTGGCAGCTAAGGGTGTTGGACACTCATAAAAATACTTACTGGCTCTATTCTCTCTCTCTCTCTCTCTCTCTCTCTCTCTCTCTCTCTCTCCCACTCTCTTTTGAAACATTATTTCACTATATAGCTCTGGGTAGTCTAGAAATCACTTAGTAGAAGAAGATTGTCTTAAACTCAGAAATATCTGCCTGCTTTTGCTCCCTGAGACTAAAGGTGTGTGCCACTAAGCCAACATTTCTCATTTTGAGAACTATTTATTCATCTTAGTATTTCAGTAACCCATTGGCTTTTTTGTGCTCAGTTTTGTTGGAATTTATGAATTCTGGATATTAGCTGCGGGTCTGAAGTAATACCGGCAAAGGTTTTCTCCCATTTTGTGGTCTGTCTGTACTGCTGAGAGTGTCCTCTGCTGTTTAGAAAGCTTTTCATTTCATGTCAACCCATTCATTAATTCTTCAGGCATTGTCCTGCTCTTTCAGTGTCTTGCTAGAAAGTTCCCGCCATGCCTATTTCTTGAAGTGTATCCTACATGCTTTCCTTTAGAAGTTCCAGGAGTTCAGGTTTTAAATTAAGGTATTTGATTCACATTGGATTGATGTTTATGCAGGGTGAGAGGTGTGGATCTGTTTTTATTCTTGTACAGGTAGATGTTCAGTTTTGCAACACCATTTATAGGCTAGCTTAGCCTTTTTATTTACTTTTTCTTTTCCAGTGTATTATTTCAACAACTTTGTCAAAATATAGGTAGCCATAGCTGGATGAAACATTTTGTGCTTTACGCAGCCTCAGATGTTTTGTTATAGAGACAGAAAATGGACTAGGACAGAGGTTATGGGCCCAGCTCTCAGGTACTATTGGAATTTTGATGATGAGCAGCAGAGTCCTTCCTTCCTTCTTTCCTTCCCTCCTTCCTTCTTTCCTTCCTTCCTTCCTTCCTTCCTTCCTTCCTTCCTTCCTTTCCTCCTTCCCTCCCTCCTTCCTTTCTTTTACCTACCACTCAAGATATGCTGCTTTCACCTTTTTATGTGTGATCCCTTCCTTTCTAGTCTCCATAGAAATCTTCCAAAGGATGGACCCCGACGAGTGCCTTTAACACCACGAAGTGTCCTACAGACTCCCCGTCCCTCTTCCACTCCTGTTGGCAGTGATCTAGGAGAATTTATTTATTTATTTATTTAGTGCTGGCTTAGGAAAACTATTCTTAGTGCCCAGGGACATTTACAGAGTAATAGCTTCTTCATCATGGGGGCACCATGGCTGGAAAGCAAGACACTGGCAGTTGTGAGGATCCCAAACTGCAGATACAGAATGGGATAAGAAGGAATATCTATGAGATTTGACACCTTGGAAACACAGGGTTCTTTCCCATGAGACCGTAATGGACAACTGACCAAACACACCTGTATGGAGATGCATCCTGTTAACATCGCTCTCTCTCAAGTCCTGGCAACTGGTAGCGTGGCAGAGGGGAGGACCCTGTGAATGAGGGGACCTGCCCTGATGGTTAAGTTTCATTGGCAAGAAAATAACTTCACTCAATCCAGATTTCTACTTTGCCTTCTTCCAGCTACTGGCAACCCACTTTAAACTTTCTGTTTCTGGGTCTTGTTATTTTCAGTGTGATAAGAACCATTTAGTACTTGTTTGGTTTTTGACTGGCTTATTTCGAATAGCATAATATTCTCAAGGTAAATTCATGTTGTACCATGCTCTAAGGTCTTCTTTGGTTTAAGGCCTGTGCCATGTTCCATCGCAGATATCTGTCACTTCTTGTGTTGTCATTCATCTTCTAACTGACATGGGGTGCTTTTATCTCCGGGCTCTTGAAAATAACACCCAGTGACCCTGGGAGAGAAACTGGGTCTTTTAGGTTACACTTCCATCTCTTACATGTGTACCCGGAAGTGAGTTCAGGTCTTATATAGCTTATCTTTGAATCCTTTGAGTAGATGCTGCACTGTTTTACAAAAGTGATACACTATTTTACAGTCATACTGATGGTCCACGAGCCCCAGTTTCTTAACACCCTTGTTAACACTGGCTAGTTA
The DNA here is from genome assembly GCF_003668045.3 of Cricetulus griseus. NCBI lineage: Eukaryota > Metazoa > Chordata > Mammalia > Rodentia > Cricetidae > Cricetulus > Cricetulus griseus. Next base: position 5,862,736 of record NW_023276807.1, read on the forward strand.
CTGCTTTCTTTTCCCTTTATGGGGCTCTTTGTGGGGACTTGGCTGCAGTTTCAATTTGCATGTCTGTGGTGATTACTGATGCAAATATCTTTTCCTGTGTTCACTGGTCATCTGTACAGGAAAAACTATCAACTCAGGGTCTTTGCTTGTTTCTCAGTCAGATTGTTAACATTAGTTTTTTAGACATGTCATCATGTAGCCCAGGCTGACCTCAAATTTATTATGTAGTTGAGGATGACCTTGAACTTCTGATTCCCCCACCTCTACCTCCATAGAAGCATGTGCCACAATGCTTGAATTTGTGTAGTGTTGGTAATTGAACCCAGGGCTTCTGAAGTTCCAGAAAAACACTCCACCATCTGATCTATACTCCTAGCTCCATTATTTACTGAGTTGTAGTTTTTATGTCCTTGATAATAACTTCTTACTAATTATCTGACTTGAAGGTCTTCTTTTCCACCAACCATTCTATGTATTGTCACTTTTCTCTGTTGAATACTTTCTGTGTTGTGCAGAAAATTTTGTATAATACGATCCCACTTGCCTATTTTTGCTCTTATTGTCTGTGCATTTGGGGTCATAGCCAACGAATTGCTGCTCAGTTCAATGCTCCAACCTTTCTTTTTGTATTTTATTGTAGGTGTTTTCTTCTTGTGTTTTATTGTAGGTGTTTTAATAGTTCTGAGTATTATGTCTAGCTCTTTTATACATTTGGTGTCAGTTTTTTTATGTATGAAATGAAGCAAAAGCTCTATACATGGTTGCATGTGGATTCGCCGCCGTACCATCTTCGAATGAAGCAATCCCTGCTCTCATTGTGTGGTCTTGACACCTTTGCTGATCATGGTCTCTTCTTGTGTGAATAAAAATTCATTTCTTTGTTGTTGGGGAATGTTCTCACCCTCACAGGGAGCACTACTCTTTGGCTAGTGTCTCCTGGATTCCACCCACAGAAATCTTGCATCCATTTCTCTTCAGTTTCTTACCCGGTACTCAGTTGCTATTTACTCATCTTTGGGTCTTTCCTTGAAACTCTGCTTTAAAAAAAAAACTTTGGGGATCAATTTGCCTTTACTTATTTAAGCTAAATTTTCCTTATAAACAAGTCAAACAAAGCAAAAATATTCCAAAGCCCTTCATTTATTATGCTATGTATCTTCACCATGTAATTTTTATTTTTATTTATGTTTTTACATAGCAAAAGGTCTAATTTGCACTTCTTTAGGAACTTGTATCTCTGAAAAGGTCATAATTTGATAGGATATCCAAGAAACCTGGTTGTCTCACTGTTATCTTTGAATGTGTGGTCTGCCTTCTGTATGCATGGGCTCTATAACTTTAGATTCAACAGCCAGGTATTAAAAATATTTGAGAAAAACTGTGTCAGTGCAAAACACATGGAGACTTTCCCACATCACTTTCCCTTAGGTAACATGTCTCACCCATCATTTGCACAGCATTTATTTTTACTGAGCATCATAAATCATCTAGAAATGATTCAAGTATTCAGAAGGATGTATAGAGGCTCTATGCCATGCCATTACATGTAAGGGGCCTGAGCATGTTTGGGTTTTTATATTTGTAGGGGGAGGTCTGGTGGTCCTGACATGAACTTCCTCTTGAATGATGAGAAGCAGCTGAATTGTAATATGTATTGTAAAGACTTCTAACTGTGTACCCCAGTCAGCTCTTCCTTCCTGTAGTGGAACTACTCAGCTATTTTTTTCCTATTAAGTGAGAGCGTAAAGATGGACAGAGTGAATGTGGAAAGAAATGCCGGCATCACAAGGCTGTACTCCAAAGAGCAGTAGATGCATCTCCTCCTTGCTTCCTTCTGTACCTGGCAATAATATCCTAGCCAGCTGGTCCCTCAAGGAATGGTCCTCAGACCAGAGCCATTGGTGCTGGATGCTTCTTGTCAGAGATGTGTACAATCTCAGGTCCCATGTAGACCTTCTGAATGTTTTTTGCTTTTTAACAATACTCACCTCCCTCAAAAGCTAGCCAAAGATGACATTGGAGTTAGTTGCCCAATGGAGAGATTTGGGTTCCTGTACAACTGTGTGAAGAGCTGCTTCTCCAACTTGAATGCTTGTGCAGTACTGTTAGATTAACGAGAACTAAATTCCTTGTATGTAATTCCTGGAAACCTAGGGGTGCTTGTTACTCAGCCAAGCCTCCCCTGACTCATACATGCGGGCATTTACTTGCTTATTTGTTTAATTGTTTTGTGGTGCTTGTAAAACAGAGGCTTCACATGAGTGATGGATATTCTTGGCTATCAACTTGACTATTTCTGGAATGAACTACAGTCCAGAAATGGAGGCCACACTTGTGATTCAGATCGTGAGGCTGGAAGAGGTAGGCTTTTGATCTGGATCTTGAGGAAGGTAGGCACACCTTTAATCTGGGCCACACCTTCTGCTGAAAGCTTATATAAGGACTGTAAAAGGGGAATTGTAGTAGTTGCTCAGTTCCAGCCTCGTGGGACTGAGCAACTCCCACGAGGCTGGGACTGAGCAACTACTAGGTTCTTGGACTTTGCATTGACAGATAGCCACCGTTGAATTAGTTGGACTGTAGTTTGTAAGTCATTCCAATAATTTCTCTTTATATATATTCACTCCACACATTTCTGACTCTAGAGAATCCTGAATAATACAGCATATTAGGTGTTTTGATTAGTTTTGTTGTCAACTTCATACACCTGGCAAGAGGGGCTCTCAACTAAAAACTTGCTGTAGTCATCTGGCCTGTGGGGCATTTTTCTTGATTGCTAGCTAATGCAGGAGTGCTCATCCTATCATGGGTAGTGCTACCCCTGGGCAGGTAGCTGAAAATGAGACTGGGCTAAGCCACCAAGCAGCATTCCTCTGTGGTTTCTGCTTTTAGCTCCTGCCTTGAGTTCCTGCCCTAACTTCCCTCAATGATGGGTTGTGACCCTAAGATTAAAGTTTGCTCTTGGTCAGTGTTCTTGTTACAACAATGGAGAAGCAATTGAGAACGGTAGGCTAGTGATGTAGCCTCAATCCCTTTTGCATGTAACCATATCTATCTTTACTTTTCTGTGAAGTGGTTCCTTGAATATTTTTTTCCTGAGCAGGTTACATTACATTTTCCCATAAGACACACACACACACCACATCATCAAATACAAGAAATTATTTTTATTCTATCTTATTTATCCTATAAATCAGGACTGGCAAAGTGTGGTCTATGGGCCAAATCCAGCTCTTGGCTAATTTATTTATTTATTTATTTATTTATTTATTTATTTATATTAAAGTGATTTTCTTTCTTTTTAAAAAACTATTTTAATTTTATTATGTGAATGGTAATTTGCCTGCATGTATGTCTGTGTACCGTGTACACACAGGGTCTACTGAGGTCAGAAAAAGGGTGCTGAATGGATCCCTTGGAACTGAAATTAGAGACAGTTGTAGGCTTCCATGTGGGTTCTGGGAATCAAACCTGCGTCCTCTGGAAGAGCAGCCCATGGTCTTGACTGCTGAGCCATCTCTCCAGTGCTAAGGTGATTTCCAGTTAATATAAAATTAACAGTTTAGAGCATGGGATTCACTAATATTTATTACATTCAAAATGGCATGCAATTTGTTAGTCCTTGAGTTTTTAAATTATTCCAGAAAAGGACTTTATTTCTAAATTAGTTACTTCCTTTTCTCATCTCTTGGTCATCATTAATCTGCTTTATGTCTACTGGAGTGACCTCTTTTATATATTTTAAATGTTGTGTTTCATATGTTTTATGGGACCTTTTTCAATCTAGTTTTTCCTCACTTCATGTAATCTTTCCAAGTATGTCTCAGTAGTTTGTTTCATTTTATATCAAAGTAATATCCCACTGTATTTGTCCTTGTTTTTGTAAATAAGGCTTTCTTGAATATGACCATACTCATTATTTTACACTTGTTAGGCAATTAATTCTCGTTATTGGCAGACTTTTGGTGGCGTGACACTCAGAAAATACACAGCTTACAAATGCCAAAATATTCACTGTCTCATCTTTTACAGAATGTATTTGTTAATTCTTGTTATTGAAACCATTTCCTTGGAATGTTACTGTCAATACTGAACAAAGAAATTCTGGTCTCAGTAGATTTGATTTTTAAGATCATGATCTGATTGTAAGGTTCGTCTCAGCTAATAAATATATAAGAAAGGTTCCACAGACTTTGAAATGCTTGAGGTGGCACTTGCCCTGTGGGGTGAAGCAGCATGCCATGAAGTTACAGTGGGAGAGCAAAGTGGTGCTGGTGTAGCAGTAGACAGGCTGCAGAGATGAACAGGAAAATGAGAAGGGAGGGAAATGCAGCCAGGGACTTCAAGACAGGAGTTCTCAGTGGAATGCTGACACCAGCCATACAGAAGAAATGAAGCAGGGTCTCCTCCTATTTGAAAGTAAATTCCAGAAGAATGTAATGATGCTCAAAGGAAGCTGGGGATATGTCAGTGTAAAATATTGTATGGAAAATCCTGCAAGAGATTCTTTAAGCTCTATGGAAAACAGAGAACATAAAGCAAAAACTTCATTGGTGGCTAACTGTATTGGCTGCTTTTATGTCAACTTGACACAAGCTAGATTCATCAGAGAGGAAGGAGCTTCAGCTGAGAAAAGGCCTCCATAAGATCCAGCTAAAAGGCATTTTCTTAATCAGTGATCATGGGGGAGGGCCCAGTTCATTTTGAGTGGTGCCATCCCTGGGCTGGTGATCCTGGGGTCTATCAGAAAGCAGACTGAACAAGGCATGGAGAGCAAGCCAGTTAGCAGCACCCCTCCACCATGGCTTTTGCATCATCTCCTACCTCCAGGTTCCTGCCCTGTTTGAGTTCCTGTCCCGACTTTCTTTGGTGATCAACAGCAATGTGGAAGTGTAATCTTAATAAACCCTTTCGTCCCTAACGTGTTGTTTAGTCATGGTGTTTCATAGCAGCAATAGAAACCAGAAGACACTAACATTCAATAAAATGGCCTCAAATGTAAAGCTTTCATGTGGAAAATTCTATCTGAAACACTAAAAATATTGTACAAAACCTGGGGAGCTGATGTCTTCAACAGTAAAAATAACTCTTACAAATGAATATGAGGCCAGGTGTTGGTGGCACACGCCTTTAATCCCTGCACTGGGGAGGCAGAGGCAGGCAGATCTCTGTGAGTTCGAGGCCAGCCTGGTCTCCAGAGCAAGTCCAGGATAGGCTCCAAAGCTACACAGAGAAACCCTGTCTCAAAACACCCCCCCAAACAAACAAACAAACAACAAACAAAAAACAAAAACAAAACAAAAAAATGAATATGAATCTAAACAGTTCAGTGGAGATCATTGGTTAATGCATAAGCTGTGGACTGTACAGGGAATGCCAGTGTCCACAAACAGATTCTGGTGGATGCAAACATTACAGATTATCCCTGTAAAGGTCATGTGAGTTTAAACACCAGATCTGCTTTGTTGTTCACGGACAGGAGGATAAACACTTAGGATCCTCGGGGTGACTATGGAGGGGAAGGACTTCTTACAGATGTTCAATTCAGTAGTTTTGAAGAGAAATCTAATTTCAGGTCATATACTGAAACACACGTGGGTTTTGACCCCACATCTACATCTTGGATACTTTGACTTGTAGAATCTAGATTAAAGATGTTCTTGCTGCACTGGAAATCTGGATGCTCTCTCAATGCTCATCAGTAAGTCTCATCAAATAAATGGTGGCATGTCCAGGTGGTGGATCTTTAGGAAGCCCCTGAAAGCAAGGTTGAGACGTGCACAATGATGTCCATTGTGAATCCCTCTTTTCTCTTCACCAGGCTTGCTATTATTCTTGTCATTCTCTTGGATTTAGGGACACTTTTTTTGATCTGGGAGGATTACTCACCCTGGTGATGAAGACTAGGAGATCTGGCAACTACACGGGCCAGACCCTGCAACTACCGAGGCTAGACTCAGGGTTATGTGATGACCTACCCCAACATTCACCCCATCTGTGTTCTGCTGGAGCATGGGGTGGGGGAATGGGAGGTGAGGAGTGGGGGGTGTCAATCCTGTGGACCCAAGGCTGTAGGATCTCCATGACACAGGGCATCAACAGGATATACAGGAAGAGTTCCAGTGAGGGCCCAGCATCTATGGTGCAGCAGAGACCCGGGACCTCCAATCAGATCAAAGATTCATTTTGATAAATGCCTGCATGCGAAAGTATAGGGATAAAGGGGTTTTCTGTGTGACTCACTGTGTCACACCACAGCTTCCAGGACGAGATTTTCCCCTTCTTCCTCTCCCCCTTTTTCTCTTAAATTTTATTTTGTTTTATTTTGGGGTAGGCTGGGAGATGGGTGGGGTTGGAAGGCATGCTGTGAAAGACACAAAGGATTAAAAAATAAAAAAGAACTGGGCCATGACGGGAAGAAACCCAACATGGAATATGGTGGAAAAAAGCACAGAGCATGAACGACCTCCTTTCTCTTATTTGTGATACCTGTGTTCTGACTCCTCTGGAGAGATGAAGAGGTGACATGGGTATGACATTAGAACAGAGTCTGCCAAGTGTCACTGTCAGTTATATATCACAGTGACAGCCAAGAGAATGACTGCCTATAAGGAGAAACTGATGTGAAGCCTTCAACTGGGGTGGGGGCGGGGGCATGAAGACTAGTCAAAAAAAAAAAAAAACTTCAAATCTTTCAGTTTGAGAAATTTCTGGTTAAGTAAAATGACAATTTTTGAATCAAAAGTATTTTTCCTTCATTACTGATGGAGTGTGTAGGTAAGTGTCTGAAAAATGTACTGTATGGGTGAACTAGTAGAACCTTTCTCCCCATGCTGTAAGATTCTGTACACAGTAATTCAGAGCTGGGCCTAATGGGATTTCTTACAAGAAATATAGAAATCAACTACCAGGCAGAATGAGTTCTATTTCGGTCATGTCTGAATTCTGCTTTTGGCGAGAGCTGACACCAACTTGACTGCTGACATCGAAGCCCTGGTTAGCAGGTGGCAGATGACACGGTGTAGATGGTGCCTATGGAAGCTATGCACTTCCTAACGACTAGGATAGGAAAAAAAAAAGAGGACCCCAAATTCCCATCTTTCTTGAGACTGCTAAGCTAACAGGCCCATTGTGAATCTGCCAAGGCCCTGTGTTTGGCTCAGACCAGGCAGTCAGAGAGCCCGTATCTCCTGCCCTTGTCTCCAGCCATGGTTGTTTGGATCTTTGCTGGTCCTCTAGTTCCACAGGCCAGCAACAGGAGTACTAAGTTTTCACTCATACCTTTGGCCTTACAGTTAAAACAATCAATCAATCAAGCAAGCAAGCAAACAAACAAAGCAGGAATTCCCAGGGAACAGCTCTTGCAAATATTTTAGCTTAGCTGTTCCCCCCCTAAAGTACGCAGGTCCAGGGTCTTCCATGTCAACTGTGTATGCTGTGGTATGGCCACTGTGATCCATCTGGGGAAAAGGTGAGTTTCCAACTGGCAGGATTGACAAAATCGTACCATGTGACTCAAAAATGGAAGAAGAACTGCTTATCTGGGAGTGATTATGTAATGTAGTGTGCACAGTGCAGTAAGCCTCATGTAATAAAGCCACACTCACACTATCCCTGCTATTGGCTTTCTGTATCCATGATTACACACTGTTACAGGACTCAACACAGACTGTGTGTGGTGTGATGGCTGCGTACTGTACTGTTGTTCTTTAAGCAATGCAGTGTAGCAGCCATTTACAGATCAGCAATCTAGACGCGAGCTAAGGTGTAGTTGAGGATGTGTACAGACTTAAGAAGTTCTTGTTATTTTCTACGAGAGACTTGGACATCCTCGGTTTGGGCATCTGTGGGGATTTTGAAGCCCAGCTTCTGTAGATACCAAACTGCGTGTAATATGGTCAAATTAATATCATAAGATTTTTCTTAAGCTAAATGAACAATGGAGAACACAAGTGTGCAAAGTCTCATTGTTACTGAAAACTGTGGGGCTCAGAAAGAAAAAAATGGCTGGGAGAGCTCAAGCCCATATAAAACATCCCTGAAATGGGCATCCTGTTCTTGCCCAACACCCTTCAGCTGGCTTCTTTTCAGAGGTGATGGGGAACACAAGTTACCTGCTACCTTAGGAACAATCCATCCTCATATTCTCTGGGTAACTAAACTTGGAATTGATGATAAACTCTGTCTTAGTAAGGCTTGCCCAGTCCCTGGGTAGGAAACCCAGCTCAGAAGTTGCTGAAGTGGTCAGAGATGGGGCAAGTGATGTTGGGTCTCTCTCGTACTGGGCAAAACCTCCTCTACCTCTCCCCAAACTGAAAACCGGGCCTAGACGGTAGGTGCCAGACAGTATGTGTTTCTGCCTTCTGGTAGTAAATTTAGTTGGAAACCCCTTTCTTGGAAGTCCTGGTAGGGAGGAAGAGAAAATCAGCCTTCATAAACTGGGTGGACTAGACAATGAATAGTCACTATGTAGTATCTCTCTCTCTCTCTCTCTCTCTCTCTCTCTCTCTCTCTCTCTCTCTCTCTCTCTCTCTCTCTCCCTTTCTCCTCTCTCTCCCTGTTCAAAAATCTTTGTCATCAGGGCTGAGTCTGTCTCACATGAGAGGAATCCACAATTAGATGGAAATATCCTGCTACCACTTACTGATGACCTCAACCTGCAGCCGGCAGAAGGCAGGGACTAGATTCTGCACATGTGCTCCGTCTGATTGTGTGTGTGTGTGTGTGTGTGTGTGTGTGTGTGTGTGTGTGTGTGTGTGTATGTGTGTGTTTCTCTAATAAAACCGAAAAGTCCCAGAAACAAAAGAACAATCCTCCCACCTCCATGCCTCCCCACCGTGAACCCCAGCATGCATTATTGTCTTTTATTAGTTCTTGGTGAATGATACAGTTTCTTACATGGGTGGAAATAGAGACAAATGATTTTGGTGCTGCATAAAAATAATAGATTTTATAAGAAGGCTGTCTCTTCTATCTGTGTGTATTTGTATGTGTATTCTCATGTATGTGGGAGCACGTGTGTGTGTGTGTGTGTGTGTGTGCGCGCGCGCTTGCTTGCTTGCACATGTGTGCTTTCACATGTGTTCGGCTGAAGATCCGAGATTGAGGCTGGGTGGTTCCATCACTTGATGCTCATTTTATGTATCTTATATATAAGAAGCACATCATTTGTATGCTGGCTAGCCAACTCTGGAGATTTCCCCTTGGCTTTTATGTGGATGCTGGGGATCCAAACTCAGGTCCTCTGGCTTGTGCAATGAGAGCTTTCCCTGGGGAGCCATCTCTCTAGCCCCACCCCTCATTTTCTCTTGGTGCTGGGGTATGACTTCAGGGCTGTGCTTATGAGAAAGTTACTGCCCTTTCCTACTCCATTTCCCCCCTTGCCCTCCTCCCCCACTTTCCTTCCTTTCTTGTCTCCTGTGGGTCCATGCCCGCCTCCCTGGACTCTACCCTTTGGAAGAATGCTGGTGTTACAGGCGCCCACCACAATTCTTACTTAAAACAAACAAAAATAAGCCAAGAACTCCAAATCTACTATCAGTCAGTAGAGAGTTATGGGAAAACCCAAGCAACCTACATCTGAATGCTGGTTTCCTGTCACATACTTTGACAATAGGACAAAGTCATAGCTACAGGTCACTTGTGTGGCTGGTGACTAGCTTAGTTTCATTCTGCTGTTGTGATAAAATACTGACTTAATGCAACCGGGGCGGGGGAGGGAAGGTTTTGTTATGCTTCCAGATCACAGTCCATCATTGAGGGAAGTCAGTGGAGGAATCCAAATCAGGGACCCAGAGGAAGGACACAGGATGAATGTTGCTTGCTGGATTTCCTTCCTTCCTTCCTTCCTTCCTTCCTTCCTTCCTTCCTTCCTTCCTTCCTTCCTTCCTTCCTTCCTTCCCTCTTTCTTTCTTTCTTTCTTTCTTTCTTTCTTTCTTTCTTTCTTTCTTTCTTTGTTAATTAATCCTTCTCTCATATATTGCATCCCAACCACAGTTTCCCCTGCTAGCCACCCACCCTGCCCCATCCTCCCCTCCTTCAGAAAGGGACAGGCCTCTCAGGCATATCAACCAAACATGGCATATCAAGTTGCAATAGGAGTAGGCACCTCCCCTCTATTAAGGCTGGGGGAGGCAGTCCAGTAGGGGGAAAAGGGTCCTAGTCTTTGGCTTTCTTACAGACTCATGCTTAGGTGGCCTTCTTATATATCCCTTAACCACTTCCTCAGGAAACAGTGCAATCCACAGTGGGTGGAACCTTCCTACACCAAGTCACAGTCAAGAAAAATTCCTCACACTCATGTGACAAAGGCAACTGTTCAATTCAAACTGTTTTCAGGTGATTCCGGGTTGTGTCACAGTGACAGTGCTAAGAGAGTGGCCGAGGCTTTCATCAGGACTGGTGGGTGGAGACTTGGCAGTGTCCCTAAGCCAGGTCACACCTTAGTGGAGAAGCACTGGGCTTTGAAAAGAAGGGGTGCTTCAGTCTTCTGTTTTTTTTAGATGAATTGAGAAGGTGAAAACTGTTCACCCAGGGTGAAAGACAGATCCTGTTTGCATCATCAGCCTGATCCCTAGCTGCTGCCTCTCCACTCATGATCCACACTCCAGGATGTACCTTGGCATGCTCTGCTTGTCCATGTAGCTTGTACCTACAGGGCTTCACAGCCGATATACCGAGTGTCCCTGTGTGTATTCTCTCATGGGACACTGGGTTCCATCCTGAACTCTGCTTTGGCATCTCTCTTCCCATTAATCCAATTTACACCATACCCGATGCTGAAGAAGATGGCTATCCTTTGGATTTCCATTTCTTCTCTAAAATACCACTTCCCTGCTATCAACAGCTACAGACACAAACAGCATGCTGCCCTGCACTGCTCCTTTCTCAGTTGGCGAAGACCCTGCCTTCATGGGGATTGCTTCCTTCCTTCTTTTTTCCTTTGGCTTTTCAAGATAGGGTCTCTCTGTGTAGCACTGGCTATCCTGGAACTCACTCTGTAGACCAGGCTGGCCTTGAACTCACAGAAATCCACCTGCCTCTTCTTCGTGAATGCTGGGATTAAAGGCATGCACTAGTACCACCTGGTTGGGGATTGCATTCTAAGAAAACAGATGAGGCCAAATAGTGTCATGATAAGTACTATAGAGGTTTTCTAGTTTGACTGTCCCTGTAGACTGCGTATAGACTTGTACAGGATAAACCAGATATATAAAAGAGTACTAGTTCACACCAGGTGTCAGTCAATGGCTGGCAAACCAGCCATGAAGGACTCTGAACTGGGTTCCTAATTCTCAGCACTTAAGGAGGCAAAAGACAGGAAAGACAGTTTGACTAGTCTTTATGGTTGGAAAGCTTCTCAAAGACTATTTCTGCAACATTTCCAGAGATAACAAGGAGCTTTCATGATGATTTAATAAAGGAGCAGTTCTTATAGACAGAGCAGAGGTCTTACCCTTTCTGAGGAATGGATGAGGGTGGGCTTGAGAGAGGTGGGGGGATGGGGAGGAGGGGAGGGAGGGGGAGCTGTGGTTGCTATGTAACGTGAATAAAATAATAAACTATTAAGAAAACCTTCCTTCCTGGCATCCAGTCGTCATTCCGATAGATCACCCACACGACACGAAGCAGACGATGGCTCTGAACTTCAGGGTTTTATTTCTATTAAATTCTGTGGCATATGATCTCGAACAAACATTTGTTGTCAATATTTGACAAAAAGTCTGATTCATCAAGTAAATAAAGCATTAGAAAAAATAATTTCATTCCTTTGCTTAACTAAATCCATTAAGACTCTAACAGAAGTAGAAGTGGGGACAGAGGGTATCCAAGACAAAACAGGGAGACCCATTGCACATTTGCATTTCAAAATTAATTCCTGCCCTAATTATTCATCAGTAGAGCATAAATTAAATAAATACAACTTAGAGTAAGCCTTGGGACACCCACAGGATTTTCCTCTCCAGGGTTAATTGTCATCACGGCTCATGGGACTCTCTGCTTTTGCTGTCTTTCTAGAACCGAAGATGAGCTAGAAGCTGAAGCTAGAGCCACGCAGAAATGAAGCAGACTCAAGGGGAAGGGCTGCACCCAGGTGGGGCATTGACCTTTGCCTGTCTTATGGTTTGGATCTCAAATGCCCCCAAGGGACTATGCTTAGAATGCTGTTCCCCAGTTGGTGGGTTAGGTGACTTTTAGAAACTGTGGAACTTTTAGGACATGGGGTCTGGCTTTCAGGAGTGTTTTACTTGCAGGAGGCCTTTGAGAATTCAGACTGACCCTTGGTCCTCACACCCTTTTCAGTCCCCATTGTACTTTACAGACTTAAATGACCCCACCCAGCTGTCCTCATTGGGATGGTTTCCCGAAACTGTGAGCCCAACTATTTTTTTTTTCTTTCTGTTTCTTTTTCCTCTGACAGATATTTTGGTCCCAACAATGAAAAGGTGATGAATACAACCTGTGTGAGGCAGGGAGGTCCCTGGAAAGTGTGGGGACCCAAGAATTGTCTGGGAAGTCTTACTGAAGCTACACCTTTACTCATGTTACTTGTGACTCCATGGCTCCAAAACGGAGCTAGAAAAGCAGTAAATGTAGTTCAGGATGGTGATATTTACCCACCATTTTTCCAATAACAATTGAATTTTGTATTTATGTCCATTAATTCAGGATGTTACAAATATACTGTAGAACAGATAGTTCACACAACAATATGTTTCTCAAGGTTCTGCAGGCTGAGCAAGCCAAGACCAAGGGACAGTTTGATCAAAGTTCCTGGTGAGGTTCTTTCCACCCCCACCCTGTTTGTCAATGGCTGGCTTCCTTTGTCCTTACATGGTAGGGAGACCTAATCACTTCCTAAACACTCCACCAGAAACTGCCCTGCTGGCAGTTAGGGCTTTAACATGAATTTCAAGGAGCCACATATTCAGTCAACAGCAGCCTCAATCTGTGTCCACAGAACTGCAGGAGGCATTCAGCACAGCTGGAATCATTTCTTTGTCACGTAATCAAGCACACATTGTTGGCGATCTCCATCAAAAGCTCACGAAACAACACAATGATACTGAATAACAAACAACCCCAAATCTCAGGGACTTCAATTAAGCATCATCTATGCTCATGCTTCCTGGGCTGCAGGTCAGCTGATGTCTGGTGGATGGAGGCTGGGCTCAGCTAGGCAGCTTCCTTCCCAGGGTGCTCTTCAGTGCACAGGCTCGGGGTGGAAGACTTTGTTTTCTAAGACAGGTTTGAGTTCAGGCCTGGTTCACCTGCTTCTCATTCTGTAAGATTCATCAGAGGGCATAGAGCTGTCTGGTTTATAATTCTCTCTCTCTCTCTCTCTCTCTCTCTCTCTCTCTCTCTCTCTCTCTCTCTCTCTCTCTCTCTCTCTCTCTCTATATATATATATATATATATATATATATCTGTGTGTGTGTGTGTGTGTGTGTGTGTGTGTTGTATACATGTGTACACGTTCCTGTGAGTGGATATTTGTGCCCATGCATACATGTATGTGGAGGCCAGAGGTTGACATCTGATGTCTCCCTCTACTATCTCCTATTTTAGTTTTTTTCTTAAAAAAATAAATTTATGTACTTATTTATTTTACCTCTCAGCTATAGTTTCCCCTTCCACCTCTTCTCCCAGTCCCCCCCATCCCTCTGTTTCCACCCCCTAATCCACCCCTCCTCCTTTTCTGTTTGGGAAAAGGCAGGTCTCCCATGAGTATCAACAAAACAAGGCATATCGAGTTGTAGTAAGACTAAGCACCTCCCTATGTATTAAGGCTGGGTAAGGTGACCCAGTGTGGGCAATAGGGTCCTAGGAGCCAGTAAAAGAATTGGAGACAGCCCCTGTTCCCACTGTTAGGAGTCCTACAAGGGGTCCAAGCTGCACAACTGTAACCTATATGCAGGTGCCTAGGTGAGTCCCATGCAGACTCCCTAGTTGTCAGGTCTGTTTCTGGGAGTCCCTATGAGCCCACGTTAGTTGATTCTATGAGTTTTCTTGTGATGTCCTTGACCCCTCTGGCTCCTACAATCCTTCCTACCCCTCTTCTGCAGGATTCTAGGAACTCCACCTAATGTTGTTTGACTGTGGGTCTGCATCTGTTTCCATCAGTTGCTGGATGAAACCTCTCTGATGACAATTGGGGTAGGCACCAGTTTGGTCACAGGAGATGGCCAGCTCAAGCTAATCTTTTTCTTTTAAGACGGGGTCTGTCACTGAACCTGGAGCTCACCAACTAACCAGTAAGCCTTAAAGATTTCCCTGTTTCTGCCCCCTCCAGCACAGAGATTACAAATGTGACCTCCATGCCCGGCTTTTTGCATGCTTGGTGGGGATCTAGATTCAGGTCCTTGTGATTTTTTTTTTCCTTATGCAGCTTTCCCAGTCCCTGGTTTATGTTTTTTTTTTTTTTGAGGGCAAGTAGCAGCTCATGCTGGGTTAAGGATTGAGGCTCCATGTTGACACCCGGCCATCTGCTCTTTCATTGGCAGATAAGGCTCAGGCTCAAGGTTAACCACAGTGGAACAAAACCAAACCCTTCCCAAGGAGGCCCATACTTATGTGTCAAGATATGAGCCTTGAATGCTGGTTGAAAAATAATTCAATCTACCACGATTATCAATATTTAATGGAAGTCCTTTATTTACAGATTTAAGCATTTACACATGAATTATTTAGTGTACCTTTCCTCTTTATTTCTTTCATTTTTTTTTCTTCTGAGTTTGTTAATTATCGGTATGTTAGATTAGCTAAAAAATCTTTTCTCTGTAAGACAGCTATGTAGAATTTTTAGATGAACTTGACTTTGAATGAACCTTTTGCAGAACAGCCTGAGGGGGCCATCCCAGCTCTCACCCTGCTGTTTGAGGAATGGTTTTATGGGATGTGGGTCTGAGGGTCTTATTTGGTTTCCAGGCCATGCGCTGAGCCACCTGGTGCAGGCCAGACATGCAAGAATCCCACCTCCCCAGATGTGTGCATGACTCCAGTGCTCTGATTACAGCATCACCTCTCCTCTGTCACCAACTGGCAACTCGAGGCAAAGGATGTTTTTCTGATCATTTTGCACTCATTAAGTGCAGCTGTCACAACAGCGAATGCTGGGATGCATGCAAAACTTTTCCGCCATGTCAAAATAAGCCGAGATGCCTTAAAAAAGGACACAAAACCTTTGAAGCTTGTTTTCCAAAAGTATTGATGATTTCACCTTTTGTTGTTGACAATGGAGACTGTTCCACATAACCTAGTTTAAATCTTGGCCTGTAGATGGATGTTTCTGTCCCTCCTGGTCCCTCAGATGTTCAGTCCCAAATAAATACACAAATGCTTATATTAATTATAAACTGTTTAGCCCATTAGCTCAGGCTTATTATTAACTAGCTCTTACAGCTTAAATTTACCCATAATTCTTATCTATGTTTAACCACATGGCTTGGTAACTTTTCTCAGTAAGGCATTCTCATCTTGCTTCTTCTGCGTCTGACTGGTAACTGGTCTCTGCCTTTCTTCCCAGAATTCTCCTATTCTGCTGTTGTTGTTGTTTTCTTTTTTTGTTTTTTTCAGAGACAGGGTTTCCCTGTATAGCTTTAGAGGCTGTCCTGGAACTAGTTCTTGTAGACCAGGCTGGTTTCAAACTCACAGAGATCTACCTGCCTCTGCCTCTTGAATGCTGGGATTAAAGGTGTGCACCACCACTGCCTGGTGAATTCTCCTATTCTGGTCACCCTGCCTATATTTCCTGCCTGGGTACTGGCCCATCAGTGTTTCATTAAACCAATATGAGTGACGAATCTTTACAAGCGCATCATCCCACAACATCGTCCCAGTCAAAAGGAGCATCATCCATCACAGATATGGAACAGAAGCATTTCACTATGAATTTTGGGTTCCATCATGTCATTCCTGGGCCCCAGTTTTCACTGGTTTGACTAATCTCTACTAACTTGGTATGGTGGGAACTCACAAAGAAATTCTATATGGATCAAATAAATGAAAATTTATTACATATCCTGATAGGGAATTCTAACAAGGAAGAAAAATTCTGGAGTCCCAAGCAAAGCCACTGAGTTAGCTCTCAGATGGGAAGATCATGATTTTGATGTGGTCCTCACACCCAGGCCCCTGTGGGAGACACTGATAAGGATTATGGATGCTACAGATGGTCCTGCTGATGGAGTCCTCCTACGTCTTCCTGAGTTTTACTCTAGACTAAATCAAAGGCTGGCTCTGGCCTTTCCATCTCTGGGAAAACTTCCTAACACAACTCCATGCTGGGTGACAAGGCCATCTTTTGTGTCTCCTCCGTCTTCTTTGCCCAGTTGTTCTAGAACCTCTGGCTCATGGATCCATGCCAGGTCATTCAGCATTACCTGTGACCCACAGAACTATTATCAGAAGACAGAATGAAGAAAAGAGGGAAGGGGAGAGAAGGGAGAGGGAAAAGCAGTAGAGCCAGGCGATTGCAGAGATGGGAGGTACATCGTTCTGTCCCATGTTGCTGTGTACACCAGGTAGCATGTGCTTGATATCCTTGTTTTTATCTGTCTCCTCTCCCCCTGTGAGGGCCACAGCATAGGATCCTAGATATTTGGGAAGCAGTTCTGGTTAAGTAATAAAAGCACTCATCCACGGGGTGAGGTGTCAAGAATGCCTCCACCTAATGTATTTGCAGGAGTACTTCCTATTTTGTAACTGGCAACTGAGGATCCCTGGCCCCATGGACAGATCCCAGCAGAGACTGAGAGCCAAGTGGCTCATCAATCTGGACTTCCCCATTCTTCTGTCACAAGGTGGGACATTTCAGTGACTGAAAGCCAGCACAAGGTTTACTTCCCACTTGCTCTGCCTTCTTGGGATGGTTGATGTTACTTCTAGGCAAATGAGATGGAATCTGCAATGTGGCTTCTTCTACGATGCCATGGTGGTGAGAAAAATCTAGAGACAAGATAGAAACAGTGAAATAGACGGAGTTACAGATGAGATCCTGGATCCTCTAGTTGTTATCTCCATGTGTGCTCGGGGCAGAGATGAGATGAGAAGGAGCAGGGCCCATCTAGGTGAGGGTGCACTGAGCTTCAGGTGTTTCAGGGTCTTGGAGGAACCACCAAGGAAGGTGTCCTTTGCCTTCCTCAGGCTCTTCCACCCCTGGGGAAGTGAGAAATGTATTTTCTTTATTTCCATAAAGCACACTTTGGCTTTAGTGCTCTTACTATGAGTTGAGTAGCTCTTATCCAAAATTCCTGGGAGTAGAAGCATTACAGATTTGTAAGAATTACCTGTGCATATGAGATGACTTGGGGATGAGACCCAAGCCTGGAAACTATAAAGTTTGCCTGTGTTTCATGTACACCTTATAGACATAGGTTGAAGGGTCATTTTGTGTGCATTTTGTTACTCATCATTTAAAAAATTTATTTTACATAGCAACCATTGTTTCCCCACCCTTCTCTCCTCCTGTTCCCTCCCCCACCTCTCTTCTACTGCCCCCCCATCCACTCTTCCTCCATTTCCATTCAGATGGGATAAGGCTTCCCATTGGTTGCGCAGCGTTTTCAGTTTACATGTGTTTTCGATGCTTCACAAGAGGTCACTGATAGAATTTTCCACCTAGGGCAACACATCGGCACTCACAACATTTTGGGTTTTGGAGCATTTCTGCCTTTAGATTTTTGGAGTAGGGACAGTCAGCCTGCAACTTGAACTTACTAAACCACACAAAAGCTAATCTGATAAACTTTTATCACTAAGTCCACAATCACTAACCGGGAATTATCTCCTCTTCAAACTTGGAGGAGCCATGTACACGGACGGAAATGTCCCAAGACATCTACTGTGAGATGTGTACCTTAGAGATTGCTACAGCTGCACTCTCAGGCCTGCTGCAGTGATCATGTGCTGGTGCAGGGTGGTTCCTTGACCTCCCTGAGGCAGACAAGGAGGATGAATAGGAGGAGGCAGAGGAGATGCAGAGAAGCAGAGTGAGCTGAGATGGAAGCTGGACCAGCATCCATGGCTTCCTGGGCTGCGTTCTCCCTACCCTGATGGGCTTTGAGACTTAGGTCACCTTTGAGTGTGTATGTCCTTCCTGACCTGGCAGGAAATGTGTGGATGACTGAAGAGTCAGCTGTGGGCAGTGAGTCACCCTGGCTGTCTCCTGGTCCTTCTTTTGCCCCGTCCTTTGCTGTTTCCACTCCTCCACAGTGTCCAAGCTGACAGACATGTCCCTGCAGAATGGCAACCCATATGCCATCCCTTAGGCATCGCAGCTATTTATTTCAATTATGTTGTTCATGCGTATCTTAAAAGTAGAGTCTATGCCTTTTATATTAAATATAAAGGATTCACAATTCAATATAATTGGAAATATTTTTTTGAGTATTGTTCTAAAACTGTTAAGTATTATTCAGGAAGCCCCAAGGTAAAGCAGTTGCCTGGAAAGGGACCCTGAAGACTGCAGCTCACTTGAAGAAGCCAATGGCCAATCCCCCAAATCAGGACAGGCATTGGCCTAGTGTGCTGAGGACCACTCCACACTCGGGAGACTTTAGAATTTATCTTTTCATTAGCGGATGCTTTGGAAAGTGCACTGTCCCTAATTCCCTTCGTTGAAAGATGGAAACTTTAATGTGCAGTTAATTAAATGTTGTGTTGATTCACAAGCCCTGAGCTCTCTGAGGCCTCAGGGAGGTGGAGGCAGGTTTAGAAATCAAACAACTAGAGGGCTGGCTGGCCCCATCTGACCATGGAGCAGGCAGCACTGTTTGCTGTACAGGCCCCGAGGCCTTGGAGTTACCCCAGTGGCCAGGACTGAGTTCTGAGCCCCAGGATACCCACCGGAGAGACAAGTGAGCCTGAGGTAACAGGTCTGGGCTTTGG
The DNA here is from genome assembly GCF_003668045.3 of Cricetulus griseus. NCBI lineage: Eukaryota > Metazoa > Chordata > Mammalia > Rodentia > Cricetidae > Cricetulus > Cricetulus griseus. The sequence continues at coordinate 5,881,624 of NW_023276807.1, forward strand.
GAGAGGGGAAGGTGGCCCAGGCCTCCGTTTCTCTGGCTGCATGACTTTCAGATGAATGTTTTCTCTTCCTTTTCCCCTTTTCTGGGGCTTGAGCCATCTTTACGCCTAGTGGAGCTTGGTCACACTGGAGTTCTTTTCACAAACAAACTAAAGCCCCCAGCTGTGATGCTGGCTGCAGCCCCTAGACATGCTGGCTTTTTTTGTGCACTGTCATTGACTGGGACAGTGGGAAGTTGCTGAGATGGGCTGTGTGTGTGAAACACAGTGGCAGCCAGCCTAGGTTAGGGAACATGGACTGGGGTGACATTGGGGGTGCTTGACAGAAATGCAAAAGTCTATGATAGAAGATTGAGTAGGAAGACAACTTCCCTCCCTCAACCTCATGTTTTTTTCTTCTTCAAGAAAAAAAAATGACTGAAATACAATTATGGGATGTAAGAATGGGGTAGCATGACAATTCTACATATCTTACAATGATCTGATCAACATAATTCACATTTCCATTTGCTTAAACCATGACTGTTGTGTGTAGCAAAAATAATAAAAAGCCAGAGACAGGTATTGGGGTTCAAGCTGAAGATCAGAAAAGCAAAGCAGTCAACCACTAGAGAGTTCTTACCTCTACCAAGGCTGGGGAGTCCTGTTCTCGGCAGACTGAATACACTGCCTTCCTGTCTCCACCTGCCTTATATTCCTCTCTAACGCTGGGATTAAAGGCCTGCACCGCCACCGCCCAGCTTCTATGGCTAACTATTGTGGCTGCTGGGATTAAAAGTGTGTGCCACCACTGCCTGGCCTCTATGGCTGATTGGTGTGGCTATCTTGGTACTCTGATCTTCAGGCAAGCTTTATTCGTTAGATCATAAACAAAATATCACCACAGTCCCGTGTCTTGTGGACTCTGGTCCTCTCCTAGTGTCCGGTGCAAGCCATCCTTCTTTGCTGCAGAGCTCTGACAGTCAGTTCTCTCAGCTAGTCCAGTTCTGAGACAGGGAAAGGAAAGTTCTGTACATGGGAAAGGAGTGGCTCTCTTTTGCAGAGAGAGCATGACTTGCTCCAAGTACTGAGCGAACGCCTGTGAACAGTGACAAACTTCTCATCCGTTTGGCCCCAACTAAAGGCACAACTTATGTAGCTACCAAATGACAACTTGCAGGGTTATCTGCCACCAGAGCCTGCCTCCCTCAGCCCCATGCATGGCACTCGTACCTGGTGCAAGTGAGCTTGCTTGACATTTGGGCACCATATCCCTCCCTCTGGTCATCTTAGTTAATATGCCCCCAAAAGAACTGGCAACGATGCGAGGGCTGAAGGCTTGGCAGTGCTACTATCTTTCTTATTATGAATAAAAAAAATTAAACCCAAGCTGATAAACATATTTTTTTTCACACTGAATTCATCAGGAATACATTAACATTTTCTAAAAGGTAAAGAGAGGGGAAAAAATGGAAAGAACTGAAAGGAGAACATTGGGATGCATTTGCCAGATAGCATCTTTGTTTCCCTCAGGCCCTGTTCTGAGCCAGGGCGTCACCCCCATAACTAACACACCGGGAAGGAACCTATGGACCCATGATCACTCATGCTGAGCAGAATGCATTCCTGGGAGCGCAGCCTCACTCATCCCTGGGAAGAGGCACGGGGTGCGAGCACACAGAGTGTTTTGCATAGGCACTATGAAAGGGTCCAGGCAAAGCAGGCTTTGCAGCATTAGTTATGATCATATATGGAAAAAAAAACAGTTACTTTCTGGGTGACATATGGCTGAGTTGGTTCGATGCCCAGGAATCTCAATGTCCCTCCCAGGAGGGTTAGCCCTGGCTTCATCCTTCACCCATGACATCCTGGGGACAGACCTGTACAAGAGCTCCAGTGAAGAAAATGGCACCCACCTGTGCCAAGACTAAAGCTGCTTTGGGTCCTGGTGCTTGGCAAAGGCTGAGTTCCCTTCTGTGGTGACGACTTTTCCTAAATCAAAGGAATTATGAATGGAGCCCAAACCCATCTGTCTAAAACTCAAGCATGGTGATAGTCCACAGTAAACAGCAGTAGTCACTGTGACAATAGCACAGAGTAGAGTGCTTTTTTTTTTTTTTAAATCAAAGGTGCTGTCACCTGCAAAGAAGGAACCATTTACCTATTCACCTTGTTCTGATACTGTGGTGTAGACCCAGACTCGCTTCCCATATATCCAGTTCCAGTCAAGAAGTCACAAAACCTGTCCCCACTCAAGGGTTGTGAAAATTGTCAGTTCATACATTTTATTCATTTAGCTGACCATGAACGAACTCAGTGAGCTCTCTTGAAATCAGCTCTGTACTCAGAATAGGGATACAGGACAATGCTTACTGAGAAAGGACTCAATACTTTTAGGCAATTTTGAGGACTGAGTGGTGCTGGAAGGTGCTGTTCCTCTGGACTGGCTTCTGCTTAGGATACTGCTGGGGACCCTTCCTAGTTGTCCACATTTAACAGTCCTTTAATCCGGGACTCTCCACACTTTAGGCAGAGATCCAATTCCTCTTCATGCTGCTGCTGTGACTGTTGGGACTGGATAGAAAGTTGGTGAGAGAGTTCAGCAGGTCCCCAGGATACCTAACACTCAGAAGGTGATACTGAGGAGAAGACCTTGGGGGGAGTAGGGCATCACTGGAGTTGGGCTGTGGGTTCTTAAGTTGTGTTCAGCAGGATGATAACTCCAGGCTAAAGTTCTTCCAAGTGAACTGTTTTGCCCTGCCTAGGGATTGAAGATTCCCTTAGAGTTCCAAAAGGAATCATTTGGGAAGATTTTGGTAAGTGAATTAGAAGAAGGGAGTGCACTGGCTTGCAGGCTGGATCAGTGAGGAGCTGAGAGGTCTCTTCAGTGCTGGAGAGAGGACAGGGCACATCGGTCGGAGACAAGGGCAGTAACAAGAAAGGAAGGGAAGCTGGGAGGGAGGGGGAGAGAGAGAAAGAGAGAAGAGAGAGAGAGAAAGAGAGAGGGAGGAAGAAGTAAGAAAAGGACAAGAGTGAAATGGGTGAGGGTGAAGACATTACATGAACTAACAGTAAGGGTACTTGAGGTGACAGTGACTCTCTACAGAAGCAGAATCACTTCCATGACAAGGGCAAATGCACTGAAGTAATGCTCTAATTTTCATGCTGAAAGGCACAGCTAGAATGGGCCCTGTTTCTCATGTCCCTACCTCTTTGGAGCTCTTCAACACACACCCAGTAGTGTTTGTTTCTCTGTCACATGCCCAAGTCGGAGAAGAATGGGAAGGAGGCAAATGGCTGCTTTCCTCTGTCCCCCAACCAGAAGCATGTATGGTTGAGGCTGACCTAAGTAAGAACCTCTCACTGGCAGCTTCCCAGAGAGGCAGCAGGTTCAGCTCCGAGGACAATGAACTCCTCCACATTGGAGCCACAGTTTCCTTGCCCTTTGAGAGTGCTTGTCTGGGTCCCTGGCTTAAGAGGTCTCATGGTGCTGATTTCAGGCTAGCTCCACCATCTCAAGTACCATATTCTGGGCTCACACACAGGGGACATCACCCACACTCATTGCCCAGGACATAGAAAGGCTACTCTTCTGGTTCTGTATAGACGTTTCAGTGGTACAAACCTGATTTCTGTAATCTCCTTATGAATATGTGACCAATCTTCTCTGAGCGCTATGCACAGGGCCTGTGCCTGGGGCTTGGAACTGCTGTACCTTCTACAAGTCTTTTCACAAGATCTTAGGATGAAGTACATTTGGGAATCATTGTCTGATGCCGAGAGGTCCAAGGGCTAGTTCACAGTCTCATGGCTAATCCTGAGTGGCTGCAGGTTTTGAACCCTCGTTTTGGGGCTCTAGGTAGAGCACACTTAAAAGAGACTCACAGCCTCTTCTATAGTTGTTGGTTTCCATGACTTAATTTGCCACACTGAAGGCACTGTGGCAGAAAAGAGTTTTGGTAATATTCCAGAATGAAGTAGGAAGGGGACACTGCTGGGTTCTTGGCTTATCGTAAATCAATCATTACGTAACTAAGCAGACTATGCCATGCATCTGGGATATTATTTCTTCAAAACAATGATGAGCAATATGGAGCCTTGAGACTCAGGAACAGCTCTTGATCTGAGCAAAAGGCACAGTTGAGAAGCAGGAGGCCCCTGGACACATACACACTCAAGTTCAAGCCATATTGAACCCTCCAGCTGTGACTGACTTGCTGGACTGAGCCTGAGGAGTTGGCTGTCAGCCTGGGATGAAGAGAGGATGACCTAAAAGTGTGGCATCAGAGGTCAGATACCTGTCACTGGTGTCTTGAGTTAAAGAGAAAGGGCATGTTCCCTGCCCATCCCACTCATCCTCAAAAAGGAGAGATCAAAGACTGACTGACTTTCTCTTCTTCATGAGTAGCCAGAAAAGGACAAAATTTCTTCTGGCAGGAATTTTGCAAATATTCCTGTCCATTTTGCTGAAGTACTTTGTGTTTTATTATAATTTGTAAAATACAAAGGACATTGTTTTATGGCAGACTTTTCTGGGAAGATGCAACACACACAGGCACGTTTCACTCCCATGTCCATATAATTTAAAATAATATAAATAAAATTCTTAAAATAAACCAATGCAGATGGCACTCGAGGAATGATATCTGAAGTGGTGGTCCTCTGGCCTCTACAAGCATGTGTACATATGTACATGCTCATTCACTCATACATGTGCACTCACGAACACGCACAGACATGCATACACGGAATAAAAATAAAAAGCATCCATCCATCCATATATTTTAAATCAACTTTAGATGACTTTTTATACATATATTTTATTCACAATAAGTCTTGTGTTATACTATATCATTTAGTCAGAAGATAGAGACAAAATTGATCAATATACTCTATTGATACTCGACTCTCAGGTTTTAGTCCCTGAAAGTCTCTTGATGAGACTTTTGCCACTATGTATAATTTCTGGCAACTCCAATATAATTATACAGGTCTGATATTAATTCAACTCTCAGACAGTGAAATAGTAGCCAGAGCCACCAAGATCTTATTTCCACAGTGACTGTGGTTTTGGTGAGCCAACATCAGTATTGGGCAGAAACAAGAAGTGCCCTGAAGAACAAGTTGGCTAGCAAATGAATGAGAGCCAAACTGTTGGCAGTGCTTTCAGGAGCTCTGCATGCTGGCATGGCTTGGCCTTAGGTTGATGTGTCAGCAATACCATGGGAGCCAAGAGTTCACGAGGCCTCATCCTGTCCAGGCATGAAGACTGTAGTGGGTCTGTCAGCAGTTCTCTGATGACATGTGACTCATGGGATAAATGGCCTCGTGGGGCCCTTGACCCTTTGCAAACACTGGTCTGTGTTTAGATGGACGTTTAGTAAGGACATGGGTGGAAGGAACTCTGAACTCTCTCATCACTTAGGATGGGCTTTACAGTCTTTTGACATTTGAATTGCTGGTGTTCAAGTTACCACATTTCGTGTGTGTGTGTGTGTGTGTGTGTGTGTGTGTGTGTGTGTGTGTGTGTGTGATCCATACAATGTAAATTCAAACATTTGAAAGTGTTATTATCATCTCTGCAGCACTTCTTTAAGCTACTTAGGGTTCATGGATCATGCTTACCCATTTAAATTTCATGCAGCACCTAATGGTGACTTATACTTGTAGTTAGGAAGCACCTCAGCCAGCCCTTCCATAGTCTCCACTTACCTTTGCCACAAGCTTGGAAGGGTGCCCGGTCACCATTATGTTTAGTGTGTAGCTGTGAACTTGAGGCTATGTGTGAGTTGCCTAAGACCTGTGATGGCCAGTGCAGAGCTGGCCTCTGGCTGGAAGCATGCTACCTCTGTCATCCTGCCCATGAAATCAAGGTATCCCAGGGAAGCTGTATGGCTGCTTTACTTCTTTTACATTTATTTATTTTCTAGGAACACGCAGTACTATAACACAAGTAGTAGCTAGAGATCAGAGGAACACTTGTAGGACTCAGTTCTCATCTTCTACCATATGCATTCTGGCAATCGAACTCACATCATCAGGTTTGGTTGGTAAGTGCCTTTACCTTCTCAACATTTAGCTGCCACCCCTTTCTTCTCTACAGAAAGAAGAATGCTAAAGCCATTAGGGAAGGACTGTCCCATCCTACTTTGTAACCTGTCCCATTATCCTAATGATCTTCATAGTTAGGAACTCTTTTTTCACATTGCTTTCAATTTTTAAGAATTATTTATTTATTAATTGGTGTGTGTGTGTGTGTGTGTGTGTGTGTGTGTGTATGTGTGTGTGTGTGAGAGAGAGAGAGAGAGAGAGAGAGAGAGAGAGAGAGAGAGAGAGAGTTGTCAGAGGAACATATGGAATAGAAAGTTGACATTTGTGAAGGCCACAGAACCACTGGCAGCAGTTGGTTCTCTTCTTCCACATGTGGGGCCTGGGGATTGAACTCCAGTCATCACACTTGGTGGCAAGTGCCCTGACTATTGAGTCACCTCACTAGCCTATTGATTTTAAATCCCTGTCACTCAAGTTTAAGGTGCGAGATTCCCACTGTGTAAAAGAGAGAGGAAGAATAGATGGTTATACAATTCTGTATACAAACCCCTAGTTCTTTGGGAACAAACACCCACACACATGTATGTGTGCACCCTGAAACACACACCCACATTCAGACAACTCCCACTCTGTGCATCCTTTTACTGTAGTATAGTGAAAAGTTCAGCATTTCTTACCCTTTGGATATTGTTTTTTTTTTCTTTTGAAAAATATGTTGCTTGCCCCGCCCCACAACTCCACAGGAGGAAGTCATAGCTGGTAATGCCAACCTGGGCTAAGCCTACGGGTAGGGAGGTGATAGGCCTGAGGGAGGTGGGTAGGCAGGGGTGAATCACCTACTGTCGTTTTGCTAAATGGACATGATGTTTAGCTACTCTTCCACCTATACACTCATAGACTATACCCTTGGTTAGAGATGCTTCTTTTTGCATTCGGATATAACTGGTCTGTGTGTTGAGAACAAGTGACTATTGAGTATCCATCCCTAAATGGGACATTTGTATAAACCTCCCCCCAAACTCAGGGGACATCATGAAGAAATATAAGATTCGTAGGATGGGAATGGCTGCTGTAGCATGCTTTCTTATGGGCAAGACATGGATGATATACCCATTAAACTCACAGCAGCAGTGGCTACCTGCTCAAGAGTTTCACAAGATTGGGCCATGAGCATTCTCTCCTGAATGGAGGAAGGGATCATAAGACCCCATCTTCCTAGAAGGGAAACAGGCGATTAAACTTGCTCAGGGAGGGTCATACTCCTTAACGTTAAAGCCATTAGTACATTGCCCCCACCCAAGTAAATAGCCCCACCTACATTTATACAGGAAACCCCAACTAAATATGGTGAGTCACCCATAAACAAACAATTGGCATACAAGTTGGAGGACTTGGAAAGAATGGATTTATTGGTAGGGGAATAAGAGAAGATAATGAGACTGATCAAAGAATACTATATACATATATGAAATTGTAAAAAAGCAAATACATTAAATACATAAAAATAAAGACAAATATCCCACAGATTAAATAGAAACTGACTTTTAATTCCTCAAAGGTAATGTCTTCTAGCAGTGTGCACTGTTCCTTTGACAGCAAGTGAAATAGATGCTTTTACCGGCTGAGTTTTAGGAGCCCTGGGGCTGTCACTTTAAAGTTTATAAATCAGACTCTCCTCCTGAGGACATGCAGACTGCATATAACAAATTCCAGGAGCTGCATGGTTATGCAGTGTTGTCTTCTTAAATTGTGAGACATCAAGAACTGGTTTTAAAATCTGGAATAAGCCAGAGGGCATGATAGTGCGTGTCTTTAGTCACAATATTTGGGAGACAGAGATAGGGCTTGAACTTGTAAATTAGGTTTAAATTTCTCTTTGAGTTCCAGTCTAGTTTTCATAGTGAGTTTTGGTGAAACCCAGTCATAAAAACTAACCAAGTAAGCGGGCAAAGTCTGGAACAGTGTACACATACACTGGCAATTAGTGGCACACAGTGGAGAAGCTCCCGTGCTGTGCTTTGCTCTGTTTCATTTCCATTGTTATTGTGGATGACTGTGTATCTTCATGAGACCTTATTTAGAATGTAATGAGAACTTCCCAAGTAAACAGTTGATTTCCAGTTGGGCAATGTGTTGGAGTTCAGGACCTAAAGTGTGGGAGGCACTAAGACAGGAGGCAAGAAGAAATCAGGGGGAACCAGGGGGAAACTCGTTCCAAGTGCTTAGATGCCTCTTAGCCATCTGTCTTCCACACCCACCTTCACTGTGTCACCCATCAGCCGAAATCAGGAAGGTGAGCGAAACTGAAGATGCAAGGAGAGACCCAGAACGAGACAGTCTTTGTTCAGGAGAGAATTACATTTGATTTCGTTCCAGGAAGAAAAGATCAGAATGCTGAAAGGGAGAAAAGAAAGGAAGAGAAGAGAGACACTAGAGAGGAAGGGCAGGGGTGTAATGCAGTGCAGAGGGGAACCACCTTGGGTGGGGGTTTTGGTCCCTCAGCAATCTGGCTCAGTCCCACTACTAACTTTGTGTGGGGCCGGGCTGAGCGCTGAAGGCAGGATCAGGGCAGTACCAAGCCCCTGGATTCTCCTGTACTTTCCTCTACCCAGCCTTCCCATGCTGACCCCTACCTCTTTTTGCCAGCTCTTTCTCTTCTTGTCTCCTTCCACAACACTACTCCTCTGTGTGCATACAGCAGGTACAGATTCCCCAACGCAGCCATGCCCATCTGGTCCACCACCCCTGCATGGAACCCTGTGATTGGCTGCCCAGAAGGATCTGCAGTCCCTCTAGACAGTGCCCACATCTGTGCAGTGCATGTGTGATTTCCTAAACATAAAAGCAGAGAAACAGCCATAACTCCATTTGTACATCTCAGGCAAGGACCCAGCCCCCTCCCCCTCCTCCCACCCCACCTTTGAAAGCTCTGCCATTGGCCACAGGAGCATCACTGTTTTCCAAATCAGCTCACTGAAGCCTGGCCCAAGGGCTGTTTCCTGTGTGGGCAGGTGCATTCCATAAAGGAAGAGTGGGAACACAAATGAATGTGAACACATGTAGCATCTCCTAGGCACCAGGCTATGTTCAGCATGAATGTATCTTGCAGATCTAAGGCACTGTGATTTTTGTGCCAAGTTGTCATATTTTTCCCCTAGACTAGCAGATTTTGATCAATGTTTAGTCAAGGGGTCTGGTGTTCCGTATTTCACAGGTTTTCTTCTCTAAGCCACAGTGTTTTCCAGTCTGATAAGGTAAAAGAGTGTCTCTCACCTGCCTCCTCTCCATTGTCAGTCTTCTGTTTTGTTCTTCCCCCTTGCAGCTGTTTTCTGCTTTTGCCTCACACAGAACCGCTAGCAAGAAGAGCTCTAGAGAATTAGTTAAGAACGAAGAGGGAGGAGAGACAAAAGGTGCCTTTTCCCCAAGAAGCAGGGAAACACAAGGAAAAGGTGTTAGGAATGGGGCGCAGGCTTGTCAGGGAGCGTGCCTACAGATGTCTTCTCTCCACATCCCTCAGGCCCAGGCAGCTCTTCATCATTTCTCAGCATCTCTTTGGAGACAGAGACATGAAAGCGAACCGTAGGTCAAAGGCGGGGATGAGGGCTCTGGGCTCCTTTGTCCGTAGCTTCACATCGCCTCTGTGCCCCTGGTTTCCCCAGGAGCAGGTTCAGCACTACTCACCATGCCACTCACATCTTCCTCCTGGATGACAACATCACACCTTCGCCATCCCATTTACATTTCAAACTGCCACCCGTCTGCTCTTGATTAATTATTTAGTAACCCAACTACTCTTGAGTGTGTGTGAGCTCATATTTCACGTAAAAGGTCCAACCTTTTTTTTTGTCTAAACTTTCCTTCCTTGAATCTCATGTCGTTTCCGAAATGAAATGCCACAACCTTTTCTTTCTACAGCCCCGGTGCTACACTAAACCACGGTTCCCCTTCTTGGTGGCAGACTACCTGGGCTGAATCCACTGTCTAGGTGCTCCCCTACCTACCCTAGATTTGAGCCACCCCATTTTAAGTAAGTAAATGACAGTGTTTAGGAAGCACAACTTCAAGGTTTCTTTATTTTTAATTATTGGTAGCACGTATGCAGAGAAGTGTGTGGGATTGGGACTTCACAACTCAAGGGAGTTGGTGGTATCCCAAGCTTAAGCACTGTTTACTGTAATGGATGAATAGTTTGTATGCTCTGTCTGAACATTATTTCTGTTATCTCTTCAATGGGCATGAAAATATCTCTTCAATGGGCATGAAAGTGTGTGTGTGTGTGTGTGTGTGTGTGTGAGAGAGAGAGAAGAGAGAGAGAGAGAGAGAGAGAGAGAGAGAGAGAGAGAGAGAGAAAGAGAGAGTTGTCAGAGGAACATATGGAATAGAAAGTTGACAGTGCTGCCTGAAAACTCTGAGACATGATCACTGTTTCTCAGTGGGAATGAAAGTTAGCATAGAAGTATCTTCATGAACAAGTGGGGAGTTTATTATGTGGATACATTTATCCTGTGAAAATTTTTCTTACCAATGCTGGAGTCAGGAGGCCAGAGAACTCCAGTTTCCTGGCTAGTGGGAACTTTGCCAGCACCCTTTGATGTTCTGAATTCGTGTTCTGAGGCTTACTCATCAAAACATTCTAGAAAGTGTTTTATTTTTCTGGTCCTCAGTTCCCTCCCCTGCAAAGTGGGCCATACCTCAAGAGATACTACTGAAAAAATGCTGATTGTCAATGTTAGATATAATCTGCCACATAGTTGATGGTCAGCAAATGATTTTGCTCTTTTCAAATCCGGGTGGATTAATGTTTGTTTATAACTAAGTTCAGCTTGGCTTTCAAAGGGACAAATAAGGTTCTGGATAATCAGTCCTTAAAGAACACAGGTCACAACCTTTACCTCGGGAGGAGAAGTAATTTACTTTTTCATATCTATCTATCTATCTATCTATCTATCTATCTATCTATCATCTATTAATATATCTATCATCTGTCTATCAGTCTGTCTGTCTGTCTGTCTGTCTGTCTGTCTGTCTGTCTTGATCCACTCTCTGTGTACCTTGAGACTTCCCTCTCTGTTCTGGAGTCTGGAAGGGAAAACTGAGGTGATCTGGTTGTGCTGTTGGATGGTCTGACATCAAACCCATGTTTATGAATTCCACCTGTGGGCTTGTTCAGGAAGCCAGGATGGTGATATATGACTGCTTATGTCTTATAGGGTAACCCCACAGCAGTCACACCACGCTGGTAATGGAATCTCAACCATTGTTCCACTCTTCAGCTATGCAATCTCAGGAGCGGCAAAGGAACAGGCCTCATTTGCACCCATATGAAAAGAACAGCCATGTTACCTGGCGCTCACCACATGTGGGCTTCCACACTCCCACATCAGCTCAAAACTCACCAGTGTATGGAGTTTGCTGGCCTCTGGCAGATTCCATGACTTCTTGTTGATGTCTAGGCCTGAGCCTCAAATCTTGTCTTATTTCTTTAGTTTGTTTTCTCTTATTCCCTTTAACTAAGAAGTTCTTCTTAGATGCTTCATATAGAAGGCAGAGGGAGTGGACCCTGTGCTTGTTGGTAATATGAGGTGTTGAGTATTTGGATTACTGTCAAAGAACTAAATAAACTGCATCTCTGTTCACATAAATAAAAAAAAAAGCCAAAGTAAGCTTCTGAAATAAAACCAGTGATTCTGGAAGGGTCCAGAAGGTGTGCAACCCCTTTGACTCCATCTTATAGGGCTGACAGATGCCTGTTGGAAATCAGTTTCAAAAAGAGGTCAAGGTGGAGAGCCCAGGAGGCTGTCAGTTACTTTCTGTAGTAGAATTGCAGCTTCCCGAGCACATCCCTGGCTGCTCCGGGACAGCTCTTTATGCCAGCAGACTTTTTATAGTAAAGGGAAAGTACTCTTATTATAGAAGCTAGCAGAAGTAACTCTCAGTGCCTCAGTTTCCATATCTACTTTCTAAGAGCTAATGTGAAGACTCCATGGAATACATGGGCAGTATGGGGAAAACATACATCCGCTTAAGTCCTCCAGGTGTTAGAAACGACTCTGCCAATTGAAAAATCGATGGATCCAAATGTGGGGCAGGCAGTAGCAGCCATCCCAGAGGAGAGGCAAGGCTCTGGAGCCTGTCCAGGGAACTCTAACAGTCGTGGAAGGTAGTTCTGTATGCCAGTGTGAGCACCACCTGGCTGAGAATGCTTTCTGCCCCCCTTACCCCTCCTTCTCCCAGTCCCTTGCTGGCCTGGGTGGGCAGAGCAATCTGCTGTGCCTGTAGTTGGTATCTGAGGCAGAGGAACCGTCTAAATGTGCGGGTGGCTGCAGCCAACCTGGCCCCTTATAAGGAGCCGCCCTGCATTTGGTGATCTTTGCAAATCAACTCTCACCCAGAAGGAAGACTGATTAGCACCGGGTTAGTGATACAGAATGCCAAGTTCGTGTTAGAGATGGCACTTCTGGGTAAAGGGAGCCCAGAGCCTTTACCGAAAAAAGTTTTTGGTACATATTTCCCAGGCATAAGGTGTCCCTTAGGGCAGAGCCTAGAAAAGCTGAGAGGCTTTGCTGTACCCCTCCCATCCTCTCAGCTCCCTTTTTTAAGTATATCTGTGGAAACTTTTTCCATGTCCAAGATGGACAACCAAAGTTTTGCCATTCAATTTTCATTATGATGAGCTTTTAAATAGGAGGAAGATTATGATGCTGTTAAAATAAGATCAGTGCTACAATAAACTCTAGCATCCCAGAAAATTTGAATAGGACTATAGTGTTGATGTAGTAAGTATAAATGTCATCAGTGGTCACATACGTGGAGTAAGTTACTACCTCTATGTCTCTCTACATAAAAATCTTGGCATAGATGTTTCAGTTCGTGCTGCTGACACCGTACTTTTCTTTGGGTGACAGTGACTTTCCTGTTTAAAATACTAGAATCCAGGATCGTCTGATCTCCAAATTTTGCTGCTCCTTGATCATGTTTCCATGTGAGCTTGCAATTCCCAAGAAGGACACAGCTCAGTCCAAGATGGCAACTGTAGTGGCTTCTTATCATAGCAGATTCCTGGTGCCTGGAAAGAGGGACAGAGAAGATCCAGTAAGGGGGAGATACTTGTTCTGTCAAAAGGGAGTTTTCAGGAGTCATGGCACTCACTCTTTCTTTATAGCCCACTGGTTATGCCTGAGGATATCATGGCTGTGGTTATATGGCCACATCCTTTTGGCCACAGTCTACAAGCAAAGAATTGGAGAGCATGCCAGAGACCCCGATGGCCTCGCCATTTCTGTGGTTTCTGCTGCTCTGTGAAATATCTCTAACATTCCTCTATCTGTCCATATTCCCTAACCAGTTAAGCAGGTACCCAGGTTTTTCTCAGCGGTTCCTGAGTGTTCCATTAAGCCAAAGGAGCTTGCCTTTGTCGTGATCACTTTTAGTCTCTGAACGGTTTCTGCTCTGGTTCTTTCATCACTTACCTTCCCCCATTCCCTTTTGAGGTGGTAATAGAGCCACTCATATCCAAGATATAATGTTTTGGTCACTTGCATTCATAGAGAACCATAGGTACTGAAGCAGTCAACATTTGCCAAGGTCTCTTAATTTGTCAGTCTTTACACTCAGTTTGTATTGTTTTTCTTCCATCCACTAGCACAGTCTTGGGAAATGAATGCTGTTCAGAGAGAAGAGGAACAGCACAGGAACATGAGACAGATGGATGGTAGGCTTGAACCCTGGTCCTCCAGCATGCCATGTCTGAGCTCCATATCTTTATCAAAAGTTAGGAGGATTTCTTTCAGAGAGCTGAGACCCCTGAACCAAGCAAGCACATTATCTGTTTGATTTCTCTGGCCACCGACATTCTGTATTATTCTGCTATTTCTTTCTTAACATATTGGTCATTGTAAAGAGATTAGGTAATAAAGTGACCCACAGTGAATAAAAACACTGACCGAATCAGAAAGAAGCTTTTGGTAGGAAAGTTCCCCTTAGTATCCTCAAACACTTTCTGGCCCATAGATAAGCTGTCATAGAACAATTTAGCATCATCCTTTCCCAGGTTAGTTAAGTAAAGAAAGTGAGAGGAGAGGAGGACATGAGGGAGCAGGAAGGTTGAGTTGGGGGAAGAATAGAGGAGAGCAAGACAAGAGATACCATAATAGAGGGAGCCATTATAGGTTTAAAGAGAAATCTGGCACTAGGGAAATGTCCAGAGATCTACAAGGATGACCCCAATTAACAATCTAAGCAATAGTGGAGAGGCAATCTTAAATGTCCTTCCCAGATAATGAGATTGATGACTACCTTATATGTCATCCTAAAGCCTTCATCCAGTAGCTGATGGAAACAGAAGCAGAGACCCACAGCTAAATACAGAACTGAACTCCTGGAACCCAGTTGCAGAGAGGGAGGAGTGATGAGCAAAGGGGTCAAGACCAGGCTAGTGAAACCCACAGAAACAGCTTACCTTAACAAGGGAAGCTCATGGGCCCCAGACTGATATCTGGGAAACCAGCATAGGACTGATCCAGATCCCCTGAACATGGGTGTCACCTCGGCAACATATGGGGCCTCTGGTGGTCGATCAATATTTATCCCTAGCATACGAATGGAATTTGGGAGCCCATTCCACATAGAGGGATACTCTCTCAGCCTAGACACACAGGGGAGGGTCTAGGCCCTGCTCCAATTGATATGATAGACTGGAAGGCCTCACTCTCCCTGGGGAGCAGAAAGGGGATGGGATAGGGGGCCAGTGAGGGGGCAGGGGAAAAGGGGAGGGAGAGGGAATTGGGATTGACATGTAAAACAAGCTTGTTTCTAATTTAAATAAGAAATAGGAAAAAAGAAAAGCAATCTGATTTGAAGTCATCTGATTAAAGGCAAAAAAAAAAAAAAAGAAAAGACAAGAAAAAAAAAAAGAAAAGAAAGTGGTGCTGAGCCCTGTCAACACTTGCTTTCAGGACAGCTAAGAATCTGAGGCTCTGTCATCATTAATAATAACCAAACATTACAATTAAACACAGCACAGCAATCTAGTGAGTGTGTCCAGAGAGTACTGTCCATCCATTTTGCCTGATTCAGAAATTTCCCAGAATATTGGCAAATGGGATGGATGGGTAGAGAAAGAAGGCAACTCCAAAGAACATTTGAATAGCACAGAATCATCCACAAGTCCTGGGCTTAGAACTGAGTATCCAAGACTGTGGCTCATGAAGCATGAAACTTATCAATTCGGTGGTCATTGTGAGTTAAGCATGAACGTGTCTGTCAACTGTAGAAACTGTTGTCTATAAGCCCATTCTGGTCCTAAAGATAGACTGAGTGGATTCCTGCATTGATGCTTGCATTGATCGGAATGCATTGTGCTGTGTTATGGTAACACATACAAGCCAAGATAGTAGGAACCCAACCCAAGAGATACTGATACCCCATCTTTACAATGGCCACTGCAGGTCAGTATGGATATTCTCTATATGATGTCTCAGGGATCAAAGTTCCTTCCATTTGGAGATGTTATCATCTCAGCACATGGCTCCCAGTGGAAGAGAGATCACAGGAAGTTCATAACTACCTTTAATAAAACACACATTCTTTCACAAAAAGTCTGTGTAGCTATTTCCTCTGAATTACATTAATCTATGTGCTGCTCCAAGGCTTCTTTACCTCATCTATGTTGCTTCTAACATGTCTAGCTCTGATTCCACCCTTCTTCCCAGAATTTTCTCTGCCCCCCCAAATTCTGCCTAGCTATTGGCCAATCAGCTTTTTGTTAACAATGAAAGCAACAAAGTTTTACAGTGTACTGAGGTATTGTTCCACAGCAATACTTCTTGGGAAAGGAAGAAAACCCAGAAGGCTTAGCTCAGAAAACTAATGAAACTTATAGGGAAGATAAGACTCTTCTGTAGGGCTTGCCACAGGTTGGGCAAGGAGTGCCAGGGATGTAACCTTCATGAGCCATTTGTTGATACAGGTGTCAGAGAGTCAGCCATGCTCAGGTAAGTAACTCAATCACACTCATTGGTTCACTCAGATGGAATCAATTCTTCTGTTGTTAGTGCTCTATTGGGTATGAATGGCTACTCATTTGTAATGAAAAACCAGCTAGTTATCCCATGTGTCAATGAAGGAAAATGTAGATATGCTAAGTATGAGGCATCTCTAATTCTTCTTCCATGGCCAATATCATTCACCTTGAAGCAGACTATTTTTCTAGAAGAGCCCATACATCTGGTAAAAGTTCTGTGAGATGCAACCTGCCTGTGTGGTGTGACTGCCCATGGTGAGAAAGGTTTAAGCCTGTGTCCTATATTCTCTGAGCAATTTCCTGCTTGTATGATTATTCTAGCTGCAGAACAGCAGCTGTGCCTCTAGAAGGATCTTTATAAATCCAAACGACTAGTGAAAAGTCCATGTGGAAAATCTGGCTCCCATACACTACCTGTGATACTCAGAAAATTCCTCTATATAGAGACAAAACTGATTCTGGGATATAAGAAGCTGGACTGTATTTCACTAAAAAAACTTTATTCTCATATTTCTATTTGAGGAGACATGGTCCTGTACAACGAATTTCTACATTTCCAGTAGGGTGCAGAGGTTTGTTTGTTTGTTTTTTTGTTAGGACCGAGAAGAATGTAGTTCTTACCTCACAGTTTTTATGAAAGTGTAGTTGATTTCACTCACAAAAGTTACAGGTTCCATCACACGTACCTAGAAACTTGCCTCTGGAAGATGAATACTCATGAGTTCCTTCCCAGTGCCATTCTGTCACTTCTTCAGATGAGTAGTTGGCCTACAGAGAAAGGAAAGACTGGGTATGTAAGCCTTCTGGAATGATCTCCTGTAGAGTCTGGTTAGCCACTTTCAGAAAACCATCAACCTGTACTTGGCCTCATCTCCAATGCTTCCTATCAGCCTTGACCAGAAACTAATGCTGTGTTAGAGTTGCCTACGTGGCTTTCACATTCCTACAATTAGCTTTTCTCAAGGCCAACACTGATGCTTGGCAGCAAGTGATGTGAGGAAGAGACACTGGAATGGATTTCAACAGGCATAAACTGGAACAGATGACTTCATTTCCTTGGAATTTATTCTCATGAACTTGCTATAGAAGAGGGTGGATTATGGTTGCTTTTAATTACCCAAGACTATAGATCCTGAAAAGTCATGTTCTCAAGAACCTGCACAATGCTATGTATGAGTTTTTACCTACTCTTCACCACACCTTTGTGGACTCAGAGAATTCTAAACTTCTCCATCAAGTTATTATCTCCAGCTATTACTAATGACCAAGACTCAAGAAACTTAACCACAGGGCTTGTCTAGTGGCTGATTTCCAGTCTTCACCTGCCAAAGTAGATTATTTCACTCACACACTACTAAGAAAAAGAATTATATATAGGTGATACGATTATTTTGAGACATCTCAAATGGAATCTTTTCATAAATGGCATAAGTGAATATTCCATTTATTTAGTATTGGTTGGACACAAATCTAAAATGACAAGTTTGCCAATTACAAGGCAGGCATTGTTTTAATTTTCTTTTTCCTTCTTTACTCTTTAGAACCACAGCAATTTGAAGAATTACATAAATAAGTGAGTCAATCCTCACCCCAAAGTAATGGAAAAGCAAACTGTTAACCCACTCACCCCACAAAGAGCTTTATTGGGAAGTAATGTGTGTCATTTGTCATAAAAAGAGATAGACAGCCCATAGAATTTTAGTATCCACTCTCTCACTGGGATCTTCTTTTTCTCTGTGTCATTACTTTGATAAAATCGAGAACTGTTCAGTCACTCAATAAACTTGGGTCCTCAGTTCAGATTTACATTTCGATTACTTTTTTTATTTTTTGAGATTATAACATAATTACATCATTTCCCCTTTCTGTTTCCTCTTTCTAAACATTCACATGTACCCTTTCTCACTCTCTTTCAAATTCATGGCCTCTTTTTTTATTGACTGTTGTTACACCCCACCCCCACATTACATTCCTAAACACAGCCTGCTCAGTCTGGATAATGTAATTTGTATGTTTGTTTGTTTTCAGGGCTAGCCATTTGATATTAGAGAGACAGCTGGTGTAAGGATCAGGGAGTTTACTGTAAAATTGCTTCTCCTAGGAATGTCAGAAGCTACACCCACAAGATCTCATCAACATGACTGCCTAAACATGGGCTGAACAAGGACAACCACAATGGACATGCCAAAGCAGACAGGGGAAAGATCATGAGGCCTCAACCCTACACAGAGAACTATAGGCGACCAAGGAACGCTGAGAGCGGGAGAGATAGTCTTCCCCTGGGAAGATTGGAAACTTTTGCATTTCATTTTGTATTTTCAGACATACAGTCCTTGGAGGTCACTAGGTTGTGCACCCAGACAGTGGCCTGTGAAAGGGCTACAATGTCAATGTAAAATTCTTCACGTTTTTCTTGATTAGAAAACATGACCTAGTTTTAACCATAATGACAGTTTCATTGGCCCACCTCATTTGACGGACACCTCATGGAAAGCCTGAGCCTCCTAATTCACATGGTTAGATACTTTTCACATATTCACATTGTGGATGGCTCAGCTCATTTCCTTTAACCCCAAATGAAAATTGGCATCCTCGTTAGGCTTCTCTCAAAGCAGATCTTTAAAGCTTACCCAACACACGTGAAAATTGCATTTCACCAGGCTCCAAGACCAGCCAGCAGGCTTTAGCAAAGACTACATTTCAGAAGCACAGATCTTCAGTTGTGCAAAGGACACTGCTAAACTTCTGGCTTGGAAGGTATCCTGATATACCTAATTCTATTTATGAAACTGCATATGTGCTTTGCAACTCGTTTAGATCCAGCCCCTTCAGCTCGAGATGGAAACCATATGTGTGTCTAAGGCCCTTATGTTTTGCCTTGGAGAGTCTTGGATTTTGTTTTGATTTCATCTTGGCATCATGTTCAGATTTGGAGGTATCCTGGTTATGTCCTTGACCCCCAGGGACACATGGGAGTACATTTGTTACTTTAGTAATATTCTTAGGGAATCTCATTTCTGTATGTCTAAGAAGGTCCTGTGGCTTTTCTTCCTCAGAAAGCTGTTGTAAGTACAACAGAGATCTGAAGAAAATATGTGCCGATTCTAGTTGACAATTTCATACACAGATAAAATAGTATTTTTTTTTTTTGCTTATTGTGTGAATCCATTAGGTTGTCTCTTCCTTTCCTTGTGATTCATTCCCCCCCCCCCAGTCTGGTGTGGTCATCAGCTTCTCATGTGAAATGAATTCAAGAATTGGGGCTATGCTCCAGTGTGATATTGCTTTTCTCCTTTTTTTTTTTTTTCCAAACTTCCAATAGTCCATGCTTGTCTCTGAGCAAGCAGGTGGTGTGAACTTCAGAGCACAGTGGAGAACCTGAAATGGATTCAACCTAGATCCATCTTGGTCCATTTTCTTTTGTTATTACCCGAGCCAGGGTAATTTATAAAAACATAGAAAGAGTTTATTTGGCTCATGATTCCAAGAGCATGGTGTTCACATCTGCTTGGCATCTGTTGAAGGCCTCCTGCATTGTAACACTGTTAAGGACATCACGTGGTAGACAGAAAGGAAGTAGCAACCCCTCTTCCTATTAAGACCTAACATCATCATGGGTGCCCCACCCTCATGACCTCATTAAATTTTAATTATTTCCCAAATACCTCACCTCCAAATGCCATTAACACATGACCTTGGCAATTAAGTTTCTAACACACAGACTTCTAAGAGATACGAGTAAACCATGGAATCCTCTAATGGCTTCAGGGAGCAGAGCGGTCTGCTTCTCTATCCTGGGCTGACTGCATTTGTGTTTAATATTCGTTTTCATCTCTAAGATCATGCAGAACCTGGCGGGGGCGCGTCAGAGAAACAGCCACCCCTTCTTTTGTTTCTATAAAAATCAAGAGCCATTCTTCCTAGGCTGTTCAGGACTGCTTTCAAAGGGAAACTAGTTTTCTACCTTAAAAAATTATAAGATCTGATTGGGAAAGATTGATCAGTTTGGTTATTTGACCTCATGGTATTAGAGTAAGAAGGATCATAAATACCTATCCTATGCAGAAACGCTCTATTGCCCTGCTTGCTAGGTTCCCATTTACTCCCTGCTCATGGAATTAAGGAAATCAGGTTAATGACAGAGGTGATCAGCTGAAAGCATCCTCTTAGTGGAAGCCTGGGTGATAAAAATAAGCTATGCAGTACACCAAGATTAAGGAAGAATGGGAGTGAAGGTCCTTTCATGGATTCATCTGAGAAGATAGCAGACCTTGGTGGGCAGTCCCTGGGGATTGGAGGATGACATTTAGTGGAACTTGAGTCTGTGACTTGACAGGCCTTGGCTTTAAGTTTTTCGGCCACCCATTGGCAACCCTGACACTCATTCACTTTTGGTCTATAACACAGATATCATCTACATGCCTCCTGACACAGTACAGTGACAATTTCAAGGCTGATGGCAACTTGCTGGAGGTACCCAGGGCTGAGTGACAGTACATGGATTACCTTGCTAAGGTGGAGATAAAGATGATCAGCTATGCACATGAGCTAGGGAGGCGTGGCTAGCCTTTCTGATTGGCTGCTCCCTAATTATTCAAGTTTGGGAAGAACCACTAAGATGTGCCAAGGTATTTTAGGATCTCAAAAAGTTAAAATGTTTTTAAACGTAAAAGTAAAAATAGCTTACATATATTTGCATTTTTGTGTTATTTTAGGACTTGTATTCTACTCTATGTTTAGTATTAGACTGACAAGAGTATAGTCCAAATGAATATTTGAATATGCAAGGCTATGCCTGTGATAGTTCTATGATGTAAAAAAACTTTGGGTATGTATGTGTAATGGTGTGTGTGTGTGTGTGTGTGTGTGTGTGTGTGTGTGTGTGTGTGTGTGTTCATACTATTGTCAACATGTGGATGTCAGAGGATACCAGTGATTGATCTGTTTTTATTGGGTGTGCCCCAAATGACCTCAGGTTATATTACCAGGATGCACCTTTTGAATATTCACTCAGTTCCTGCATTTCCACATTGAAGACCGAGATCCTAACACATGATACTGTTGGGGAGAAAGTACCTTTATAGCACAGAGGCACATGACAAGTCTCTTCCTGGATTAGAACAATGCCTCATGTCATTCCAGCAAGCCAGCTGACTGGGAAGTTTTTGCAATCACTGAAGCATCTTCAAAAACAATTGTTTGACAGGTAAGTAGTCTCAAGTTAGAAACTGCTCATTGATTTAGCAAAGCAATCAGTATCTATTAAAAAGTCAAAAAAAAAAAAAAAACCAAAAAAAACCAACAACAAAAACCAGGGGACCAGCACAGAACCCAGTTGTTGATTATTTGTAGGTTTTTTTTTTTTTTAACTTCCGAGGTCTGTTGTTTTTATGGTCATATGTAAAGTTATCGTGTTTATATAAAATAGAGAAAGCCATCTATTCACACAGCCCAAACTCCAACTTTTCACTAATAACCTCAGTAATGTATGTAAAGTTTCCAAACCCTGTGTGAGCATAAATATATTTATATGGATTTGGAAAGCTATGCAAGCATACTGTATGGCTGGTGATTTGTTCATTCACATGTGAGTTAGACTTGGTCAATTGATTACCTGTGTATAAATTCAATGTGTTGGCTCTTTGACCACCTGTTTTGTTAACTCTGGCCAAGAATCTTAAGTATCATTTGTTTATAAAGAAGAACAACAATGAGAAGGGGATGATGCTCAGCTGTTATAATTCCAGGTGAGGCAGTGCAGGGCTTGTATTGTGATATGTGCACAGAAAGCATCCCCATTTGACTGGGAGGCTGCAATGCTCAGTTGTCCTCCTCCATCTCAAATGGTGAGTTTCTGTTTGAGCAGTGTTCTGTCTATCGACTGTCCCTGTTGGAGATACTTCAGGCTTTATCTCTGATGCTTGCTTCATCCATACTCCATTTCTGTACCCCCCAAGGAGTGCACATTACCCTTCATATCATCTCCCCTTTTAACTAATGCCCTTCAAATTCAAGATGTCAAAATTTGATTGTGTGACACCATCTTCACCTCTCCTTCAAAAACCTGTACCTCTGTGAGTGTTCTCTCATCACCCAGTTGCCAGGGGAGCAACCCTCCCCCATAGTCAACCAATCCACACACTCAAATCTCCATTGTCCATTGCATCACTATTGTAAGGTACCACCATTCCCCAATTGACCTTTCTTTCAAATCCCCCCTGACAGAGAATTCAAGCAATTTCCCCAGCATCTGTTTCCTTCTTAGCACTTACCTTGCCTCCTATCGATGCATTTCTGTAACTATGCTAATTTCATTTCCATAAACTGGGGATCCTGAATAGGACACTTTTGTTTGTGTGGTCCTAACATCCTCCAAGTAGTAGAAGTTCTATTCAAAAGTGTGGCATACATAGCTGGATCAAACTTTCTTCTTGCCGTGGCCTAGTCACTCTCTGTCTCCTGACTTTTCTCCTCTCCATTTACCATCTTGCGAAACAGTGTGAACATTTTGAGACACATCTAGGCATGCCATGTTCCTCAACACCCTGCAGCAATGCTAAATCTGGGTCTCTCCACATAACTTTGGCACATTCTGACTCCCACCAGTTTCTCCAGCCTCATCTTTTTCATTTCTGTTCCCATTTTACTGCTGCCCCTCTGTCTTTTCCCTATTCTTACTCTCTTCCCCCACTTGCCTCTTCCTCAGCCAGGTCTCAACTTGGCTATCACCTCTGAGGAATCTTCTTTGTGACATTTCAGAGGCTTTTATCACTTGGTGTTGTGGCTCTGCTGTGCTCTGCACATGTCATAGCTCTTTGAATGATGGCGTTGATCTGGTATGTGATTTTTCTCCCACTCCCTTGCAGCCTCTTGCAGGTAGAGCCCAGGGTCCGTGAAGAAACAGATATCAATGCATTGGCGCTCGGTTCATGTGGAAGGTATGTACAGTGCTGATGGGGCTAAGTGGTGTCTGTAAGTGGTGGTATGTCAGTCGGTGGGCTCACACTGCGATACATACCTGAGGTAATTAACCTCATAAAGGAAAAAGGCTTATTTTTCTCACTATTGTGGACCCATGACTGAGCAACAGTTGTTGAGGATCTGTGGGAGAACAGAATGCCATTGAGGGAAAGTGTGTGCAGAAACTTAGTCACCTTAAGGCTGCCAATCAAAAAGAGGATAATGGGAGACCAGAGCTCCATTTTGAAGGTATAAGCTGAAGCCACCTAAGACCTCCCTGTAGGTCTCTTAGTAGTGTCAAGGAGAGTCTTCAATACACCAGCCTTTGGTGGGGCAGGAGGCTTCCAGACCCAAATGTTAGAAGATGTTAGGTTGGGTTGTACAGTCTGTGGCCTCCTTGGGTCAGTTATCCCCGAGAAGGCTCTTCCCAACATAACTGTATTTTCTAGATCCTTCTGGGACTTTCACTTCAATAGAAAGTAAGTGTGGCAAGGGGAGAGGATAAAGTCAATGGACATACAACAGGAAAAGAGGAGTGAGTGAGGGCACCAGATAAAATGCACTGGCATGCAGCTGCAGGGTTCACAGCTCATTGTCATCCCAGGGATTTGTGATTTGACTGTCATGGTGTGTATGACATCATGTGTGAGGACTTCTTTGGCTTTGATGGGATATAAGCATTGTGTGAAGAGGGCAGAAAACCCTCAATGTGGGTTGTAACTCTGATTATTACTTGAATCATCATTCTAATTTTGGCAAACCTCTCCTCTCCCTTCCTTTTCCTCATTCAGCTTAACTGGCATTGAGACTTGGGCTGCCAGGTCCTTTAGGTTCAAGCTAATTTTGAGAGAAGCAGAAGCTTGCTTCATATTTGAAAATGTGAACACAAACCCTTGTGTAGAATTTGTGTTTTCACATCCAGTTGCAACTTTCAGAAAATTGTGCCATTTTCCCCCTTTGGTATAGATGATTGCTATTATAAACAATAAAATATATGTGATGTCTCAACCATAAACCTTTCATGTGCAAAGAGTCTCTAAGTTGAGTTGTCTTAACATTACGAAGCAAAATATTTTAAGAAACTCATAGTAGAATTAACACTGACAAACTCTAGTGATCAAGGACATTCTCTTTGCTCGGGGATGGGGGGTGGGGGGGGCAAGACAGTTCATAATTGCACAGAGTATGTCCTATCTGCAGGCGTGAGGAGATAAGTCAGCTTTCCAGGCCCAGAGGCACTCAGATCTAGGGATGGAACAAACCGAGCCAGTTGAGTTAGCCTGGTTCTTTGACACCAGAGGTGAGCTCTAGTTCAGTTTGAGCAGCTCAAGGTCAAAGAAAACCCTAAGTATTAAGTGGCCTTTTCCTCCACCCATCACTTGCATGCCCCACACTGGCCACTTTCACCACTATTGTGGCCAACGTGTGGAAGGCAGCTCAGGTCTGTCTCAGGGTGTTACGTCACCATGCAAAGCTGCCATGTGGATGAGCCACTCTTTTTTTCTTGTTTTTATTTTTATTTTTCATGAGAGCCATCTGCCGCATGTTCCCATGAGGCAACAGTGACCATGTATTTCTAGACGTCTTCTTGAACGACCAGGCTCTAGTCAGAACAGATACCATTTCACCTGGGCCAAATAGTTTTCCTAATCTGACTCCTGATGCCTCTTGGTAAGGCAAGAGACACTTGAGCATCCTTCCCACTGCTGGAGTCATGTGGTAACATGAGGGAGTTTTCAGGGGGTAAGTCTTCTTTACTCTGAAAACCACTGGACCCACTTCAGTGTGGTGCTGGCCATTGCCTGCCCTATTCTTGTTCACTAATTTCTAACCCCCATTTCTTGGGTTTTAATCTTTTCTGTTCGTTTTCTTAAAATGCAGGTATTCTACCCCACCCACAATCAAACAAAATACACGCTTTACATGGGGGAAGACAGATAGGACAACATTTCTATTAGAAAAACAGGCCCAAGGAACATGGCTCTAGATGCTTGCATGGCTGGTATCACAGAATCTGTGTCTTCATCTATTTGCGACTTTCACAACATTGTGCCATTTAATCGAAACACTAGCACCTAAGAATGACTTAAACTACGAGTTTTTTGGGAAAGTAATGGTGAACCAATTTCAGGGATTTTACGGCTAAAGTTAGACATAAGCAGCACGAATGGCTGGTATGTAATGTCCCAGGGCAGTGCAACTGTCAGTGAGTCACCATCTAAATCTAAATGCTGAGAAATGGGCAGGAGAATCGTTTTTAAGAGGGCTTAAGAAAGAAAGATCCTACAGCCTTTAGCCACGATGCCATGCATGCCCTGTTCTTACCTCTGGGAAGGCGATAAGAGTGTTTGACAGAGGGGTACTGGGTGACACCTGCGCACACCAGTGGCCCACCATTTTCTCCTTAGTTTATCATTGCTACATGTAGAGCTAAGAATTTGGGGGAATAAACCATAGTCACAACCCACTGTGTTTTGAGGAACTCAGAGTCACACAAAGGAAGGGTCGGTTTGTCAATTTCTACAGTTACTTTAACAGATTGCCACAGATAAGATGGTTTGCTGCAAACACCACCACTTTATTTATTTATTTATTTATTTATTTATTTATTTATATTATACTGTTTAGTCAGAAGTGCAGTGTAGATAGATCTCAGAGGACTGGATTCTTGTGTGTTCTCATAGCTGCTTCTCCTGAAAGCTCAAGGAAAAAAAAATCTGTCCTTTGGTGTTACTTGTTTCCTGGGGCTACCCACAGTCCTTGCTACATCACCAAACTCTGTTTCTCTAAGGCCTTCTGTGACTGCAGTGGCCTTGTTGCCCAATCCAGGTTTGACCCTCCATCTTGCTATTTCTTAGATCCAGCACACAGGAAGTATGCTGATAACTATTAGCAGGGACAGGTTCACAGAGCTCAGGGATTAAGATGGGGACAGTTAACCAGCTCACCACAACATTTAAACCAGTAAACTCTTTGATATTGGTCTATATTTATAGCACTGTTGACTTCCTGCTTGGTAAGTAGCATGCAGCTAGCACGAAGGTCTATGATCAGTGTCTAGACTGTACAATCAGAAGCATGTACTACAAATGAAGTTATATCACGGATGGAAAGGTCTTTGGGGCCTTGTAGTGTGGTCCACTGGAGAACTGAATGAACAAAGACTCGGACTTAGTGTGTGCAGGAGGATGAAAATGGTTCTGGAATTGGTTTGGATGGTGTGTGTGTGTGTGTGTGTGTGTGTGTGTGTGTGTGTGTGTATGTGTGTGTGTTACATGCCTCTTGTGTAAAATGACAGCATTGTCCTAGAACCTACACACCTCTGCTGTACACTTCTCATAATCCCTATACTGTTTATAACAGAAATAAAATATGAATGCTGTGCAGGAGATGTTAGACTGCAGGGCTAGGGAACCATCATGAGAAACATGCCTGCAAATTCACGGCAGATGCACTGAAAAATATTTTCCAACCACAGTTGGTTGGTCATGTGACACGGAAGGCTGTGTGCATTAGCAGGCTCTCCCTGTCCTGTTCAGAGTGTTAGCTGGTTCCAGCAGGTTGGCAGCTTAATGCTCCATGCAAACTTTGCTGAACATGTGATCTGGGAAGCAGGGCTTGGAAGACAAGCCTCACTGTCTGGGGAGGACCTGGTCGGGGCTAGTGCTGCAGCCATGCCCACTGGCTTCCCAAGACCCAGGGCTGCTCTTCCTTGGGAGTGTCAGGCCTCAAAGGAGGAGGTAGCCTGGGGTGCACTCAGTTCTCACCTGATTGCTGTTCTCAAGACCTGGAGTGGTTGAGTTTGTACTTGGGTAGCAGTTAACTGATTTGAGCCTGCTGCCCTGCTCTGTAACTTCATCCTACCTTAATTCTTCTTGTTTATTTGTATTTAATATTGATAATACACGCACACACGCACACACACACACACACACACACACACACGCATATAATGAGGCAAGGTCTTACTACATAGCCATAGCTAGCCTAGAACTTGTTATGTAGACAAGGCTGGCCTTTGTGCTGGTTAGTTAGTTATCTTTCTTTTTTCCAGGAGGAAGAACTGCAAATGTATCTTACTGTTAACCAAAGCAAGTCTGATATTAATTGAAGCAAATAATTCACAGAGATCCCCATCCGTAATACCTCAGCCAATAATAAGATATCTCAAAACTATATGCATATTTAAAACAATTTGTCATGTGAGATAAACAAAGTAACCCAATATAGCATTAACACATATGTTTTCAGCAGTTTAAAATAACTACTTACCCACATCCTCACACTTCAGATAAAGCTGCAGTGGCAACACTATGGCTTGAAGATCAGTTTTCTCTCACAAAGTTGATATAGAAATGTTTTAAAAATAGGTTCGCAGTGCAAGGGGTAAACATACACTGGTGTTTAGAGTTAACACAAATACATGGTAGAAGATTTGGCTCAAACAAAAACTCAGAGTTCCTGGGGAGATTGGATCTGGGGGACCCAAGACCATGTGCTAGCATGCACTGTGTCTAAAGAAGGCTCCACTCCTCCTTTGCAGTGGCTGCTTTCCCCTTTTGTACTCTCAGAGACAAAAGAGATGGACAGCAAGCTTTCTTCCTCTTTCACAGGGGACACTCATCCACGAAAAGCCCCTCATCTTTTATCTCATTATCTCCCAAAGATCCTGTCTCTTCACACTTTCTCATGGAGCGTAATAGTTCAGCATATTCATTGTGGGAAATGGACCCACGATATATATGGGTCCATTTTATGCAAGAAAATCCAAACTCTCTTGTACAAATGTATTAACTGTCAAACAGATTGGTCTTAAAACTCAATTTTATGTTACCCTTGCTTATCTCACATTTGGGCAGTCATGTTGGTGAGACTTTTTGGGTGTAGCTTCTGGTGTTACAAGAAGACACAATCTCACAGCAAACTCTGTGATCCTCCTGTTCTTACAACCTTTCTGCCCACTCTTCTGAGATGGACCCTGAGCCTTAGATGTGGTAGTGTTTTATAGATATATCCAATGGGCATGACCAAGTGGATGGGGAAAAGCCCATAAGGTCTCAACGGTGTACAAAGAACTACAGGCAACTAAAGGAATCTGGGAGCAGGAGAGGTGGCCTTCCCTAGGGAAGAGCACACCAAATGGTGGTTCAGTGCCAAATGGTCAGCCCTGAAAATGTACATACAAGTAACATTATACAGACTGAGCAGGGTATTATATACATACGTTGGTACATACCCACACACATACATGTGATTTGCAAGAGAATTGGTGCAGCTGAAGATATTCGTATTAAGCAAATTAGTGACAAACGATGCCATGAATTTGAAAGAAAGTGGGGGCGGGGATGGGTATATATAGGAACATTTGGTAGTAGGAAAAGAAAGGAAGAAATGTTATAATTATAACCTAAAACCTACAAAATCCTCAGTTTGTTTACAGAAGAATAAATAACCCCATTCAGTAGCTTTGTCCTTTGACAAAGAGTATCTACCAAAAGGTCTTATGCTTACATGGCATTTCATGGTCATGAAACCTTTGGACTTGTTTTTCAATCTAGCTTCAGGTCAGATTTGGAAATACTGATATTTAATTGCTTTAAATTGGATTCCACATTGTGACAGTGGTACCAGAACAAATTTAGTGTCCCTGTATCATGAACTTAAGTCTCATACTTTTATTTAGCACATTTTTTTGTGGTATGAAACCAAAGCTTTGGGAGCCAAGCAAACCCATATTTGAATTCTTGCTATGAAGTGTTTTAGTTACATAACATATTGGGTATGCCTCTAGGTGAAGAGAAGTTTTCTGAGATTTCTTGACATTGTTTATGATCAAGCAGATTATCATATTTCAAATGTTTAGCACAAGACTGGAGTCTAGCAAGCACCTGGTTTCATTTCCTCACTTCTTCTCACGCCTCTGGAGTCCTAACGTCAAAGACAAGATGCTGTCAGAGGTGGCTTCTGATGCCGAGGACACCCCTTATGGCTTGTAGGTAGCTGACTTCTTGCTTCTTTCTGTGCCCTCACACAACCTCTTGTTTGTGTGGATGTGGATATGCCATGAGAGAGAGAGAGAGAGAGAGAGAGAGAGAGAGAGAGAGAGAGAGAGAGAGAGAGACTATTAAACCCTTCCTCCCCCAACTTGCTTTTGGTCAGGGTGTTTCATTACAGCAATAGAAATCCAAACTAAGATCCACATGGCTATCAAATTATGATCAGACAATATAAATTAGAGGGGTTAAAAGATTGGGTAGTGACTACAGAAACTTAAAACACATGTATTCACGCCATGTTTTAAAATACAAAATGGTTTGATCCCAGGTCGTATTGAGCCTCCATCCATTCTAGAAGAATTTTTTTTTTTGCAATAAGCATTTCAATAGTTGCTAGAATAATAGGTACCTTCTGCATCTTTGACCAAAATACTGTTTTCTTACCCTGTTAGGAAAGAAAGAAATACATTTCCTAGTAATAATGAGTCCTAAAGACATACTATAAATTCTGGTATGCCTCAAATTAAGGAAGGCAGACATTTAAATAGCTGACCTCACAGAGAACATAAATTAGAGGGTAATTACTTAAATGCTCCTCAGTTTGTGAAAGGATTTGCAACAGGGTTCCTCTAAATAGCTAACCCTCTAGTGAATTGAAATTACTGGTGTGTGCATTAAAATGATTCCACCCCTACCTCCTTTTAAGAAACACACCTGTTGCATAAGACAAGGTGTGTCCGACTTTCGAAAGGCCAGAGGCTTTTCTGTCTCACTCAGCGGAATTCCAGCTGACACACAACTTACATTCACTGATTTTCCTCCGAGGCGGAAGGATGAGTCAGCAGACATAGCAAGCTCGAATCTGTGTAAGGTTCTTTTCTGTGTAAGGTTCTTTTCCTGTCTGGAGCAGGGTGAGGCAGAGACTCCCAAAAGGTCCGGGGTTTGAGTTCCATGAAGTTTTCACTGGAGATGGGTTTTATAGAAAGTTTGAGTGTTTTGTGGAGCTCAGAGCTTCCATAGGCTGAGCCTGTCTGTCCTGCAGTTGCTATAGCGATGAAGAGAGGGGTAGTACCAGATGATGAAAAAAAAAATCCCAGAAGTAAGAGGAGGTGAATCCAGTGACCTTGGCCTGACACCAGTTTTAAGACACCTCTAACTTTTCAAGACAGGGTTTCTCTGTGTAACCCTGGCTGTCCTGGAATTTGCTCTGTAGACATGCTTGACCTCCAACTCAGAGATATGCTTGTCTCTGCCTCAGGAATGCCAGGATTAAGGTGTTTACCACCACTGCCCAGTAACTCCTTTAGCTTTAACTGTTTTAACCATATAACATGGAAATGTGGCCAGGAAAACTCTTCCTTTAATGTTGCTTTCCCTGTCTTCATCTATAACTGACAAGCATCGCTAAGAAAGTCTAAATTTTATGAATGCTATTCCGGAGGAGGCTGGTCTTTTGAAATCATAGGGAAATCCATGATTCCTATTACTTTGAAGGTGGCTTGACTTTCAACCTGTACTAAGTTTGTCTCTCCAGCTCCAGGTGCTGTGAGAGCAATGACTTCATCCCCTTGTTTGCATTCAACTAGATGCTTTCTTTTGCTTTTGGATGGAAAGAATATGTTCAAGACTAAGATCCAGCTTTTCAATCCCAAGCCTTGGACTTCTGCTAAGTCATTTACCCACAGCTATTTTTTACATCAATGGTGGCTCTTCTCACTGGGATATATAGTCACGGAGTCAGACAAATCCTGACATAGGTTACTTTATGTGTCTATAAACAATCTAGGAGCACCAAGTGAAAGGAAACCTGTGATATTTATCTTTATGAGTCTGACTTAATTTGCTAACTATGGCTATCTTTAGTTGCACCAATTTTCTTGCGAATCACATAACTTCATTTTTCTTCTTGACTTAAAAACTTCTACCATATATATATATATATATATATATATATATATATATATATATAATATTTTCTTTATCCATTACTCTGTTGGCAGGTAACCAGGTTGGTTACATAAATTAAATATTGTGAGTGGTGCTACAATAGATATTGATGTGCAAATCTCTCCATGATATGTTGACTGGTTGGAATCCTTTGGGTAAATACACGGGAATAATATAGCTGGCTCATATATAAGTTTTCAGTATTTAAAAGAGCTTCCACACTGACAAGTGTGACACTTCCACTTCCACACTTCCACACTTCCAAAGTGACAAGACTGGTTTACATTTGAACCAGCAGTCCCTTTTCTCTGTATCCTTGACAACATTTGTTGTTGTTTTCTTTTAAGATTTCACCTAGATATTCTATTTTGAAATATTTGATTCCTTCCATTCTTTTGTAAATATTTTGTTAATTCTTTGAGCATTTTATACATTGTGTTTTGATCATACTCACCCCTCCTCCAACTCCTCTGAGATTGATCCCCACCATTCTACATCATTTTATACTCACCCATGCCCTTGATTCCAGGCCTCAGGGGTCATGAGAGAAGAGGATGTAGAAGGATTGTAGGAGCCAGAGGTAGTAAATAACTACAACAAAAACAGCATTTGGCAGACAAAACAGGGCAATTGGACATATAAACTAACAGTAGTTGTGACTGTATAAACAAGACCTGCATAAGACCAAGCCAAAAGTCTACCATGGAAGGAGAAGGTGTACACAGAATCTGACCCCTTGCTGAGGAGCCATTGGTAATGGCTGGGAAAGGGATAGTTTGTTTTCTTTATTGGTGTGGCCCCTGATACATTGACAGTGCTCTGGTTGATGGCCACACCTAACAGTATGCAGCCAGCACAAACTGGACTTAATGAGTTAAAAAAGAAAGGTTGTTGTTTTGTTAATGACTACTCTTATTACTGGATGAGACAGAATCTCAATGTAGTTTTAATTTGTATTTCTCTAATGGGTAGTGTGTTGAACATTTTTACACAGTTATTGGCCATTTGTATTCCACATGCTAGACATTTATCTTTTATATGATGTATAGCTAGAAAAGGCATTCTCCCATCCTATAGGTTGTTTTTGTTGTTGTTGTTGGCTTTTTTCTTTAACTCATTAACTTGTTGTTTTTGCATGGAAGCTTTTTAATCCCATGAAATTCATTTGTCATTAATGGCATTATTTCTTGAGTGACTAGATAGAGTCTTTCCCAGAATGTCCTTGCTTAGTGCCTATATCTTAAGGTGCTTGTCCCCTGATAGTTTCAGGGTCTCGAGTCTTACATTAAGGAATTCCATCCATTTGGAATTTAATTTTGTATTGGGTGAGAGATAGGGATCTAGCTTCATTTGCATTCACTTGTTCATTTGTTCACATACAAGTATCTAGTTTTCCTAGCCCTATTTGTTGAAGAGGTCATGTTAGGCTATTCAAAGTATTTTGGTAGCTATTCCTTGTCATTCTCTCCAATTCTGAGAGAAATGAATAACCTCTTAGGGGAAGGTAGACATGCCAGTCTTCATTAACTTTTTTTGAGGACATACATTCCCATTACATTCTATAAGATGTTTCCTTGATATTAAAAGGTAAAATATTCTGGTTTCTTGCTTAGTCACTATTTGTTATTGGTTGATGTGAACTTGTATTCTTGTGAATTAACATAAAGATGCATATTTGCAAATTCATTTTCTGGACTCATGAATTTATGTCCTTCCTTTGGGTAAGATCCCAGTAGAGAATGCTGTGTTAAAGAACACACATAATTTCAGGGTTTGGGCTACATGTTTTCAAGTATGCTTCTACTGTTTGGTCAGTTATCAATCAGCTGCAAACAATGAAAACCAAAATGACTACAGAAGGAAGAAACAACCAGTCAATGCAGCCATGGGGGTGGGTGAGGCTGGAGGATGTGTCCTAGGCGGAGTGTGTGGGTAAATAGTCCTGAAGTTTCATTATATGCACTGCCTGTCATTCATAAGTATCTAGTGCTCCCACAGGAAGCTACTCAAGCAGGAAGCTTTTAGTGGAAACCCAAGTACCCCTGTTAACATTTTGCCATTAAATGGAAACCTTGTCAGGGCCACCAAGAATGGTTGACAGGCATCCTGGAGTTGTGGAGAGGTGGCAGTTTCAAGTGACATACCATCTATCACTGCTACAATCTCTTCTGGAGGAATTACTCCCTGGAAACTATTATCTCTGTAAAATCGAGCCAATGTTGCCTGTGTAGGAAGCGAAGAGGTGTAGTGGGTGTGTTATTAAAGGCCAAGCTCACTTCCTTGGATGCCTGACTGCTGTTTTTCAGCAAGAGGGAAACAGTGTCAAGCATGGATCATTGGTTCAGAGGATATATTGTCACTATGGGATACATGTGTCGTTTTTTTCTAGGTTGCCATTTTTTAGTTGGTGTTACAACTAAGGACCATGGTAGCAATGGAAGCATCATACCCTCCTGGCTCCATGCCAGGAAAGATGCTGTTGCTTCTGTCAGATTGAAGGAAGTCCAGTTCTAGCTCATCTCTTCTCTGACCTGATGGATCTGTTGAGCCATGAGTTCAGAGACATCAATCCTGGGAGAGGCAGTTCCTGTGTCCCCTCCACATATACTACTATGGTCACTTAACTTCAAACCCATGAGGAAATGTTAGAGTTCTTGGGGAGAGGTCCTGGCAGACATCGACAGGATACTCTTTTCTACAAGATCTTTCTATGAAGATTTGCTCCCCACACACCTGAGGCCATTCTACTGTGAGCATGTGCCTATTTGCCAAGCTTCTCTGTCACCAGCCTTCACCTCTAAACCTTTGATCATGTGACAAAACTGCTGCTCTGTCTGTACTTCTCCTTATTTCTCTGTCTAGAGAAAGTGAAAAAGAAAAACAAACAAAAGGGAGACTAAAAAAGACAACTCTTTAATAAATATTTGCTGTTTGAAATCTTTCTTCACTATCTTTTCTGGAGGCTGGTGTGATGGTTGAACCACCATCACCTCATGAGCGTAACCAATGTTAGCATGCAGAACAGCCTGTGAAACAGGTTCTTTTAATCACCCCCCCCACCATTTTCCAACCATCTATAACGAACGCCCCATGAGGCTTAAGCCTGGCATGCTTGAGTGCTGGGTACATCCAGCTTAATGGCTTCATGGCTCAGGTAACACAGCCAGTTCTTGATGGCCAGCTCAGGACACCTGGTTACTTGTTACCTCACAGTCAGGCACTTAATCTATGGGATCTGTAAGTACACCAAGCACCATGCCTCCAAAGGATGATAACCATATTCACAGGGACATAACCTTGCTTCAAGGTCCTCTGAACACACACTGCTGTCCTCCTATGAGAATTTCCCTCACTTTGTACAAGCATTCTGCTCTGTGTCTCTTACCAGGGCTGCTGTGTCTCAAAGACAAAATGTTTATAGGGGACTGGCCATCTGGAGGGCCTTCTATTACCCTGGGTCTCCCTGAAAAGTGATGGTGCCCTTGTGTAATATTTGGTAACTGGACCAAGCTGCTCAAACAAATGTAGAGACTTTTGCCCTTGAAATTGAAAGAAACTTCATGAGATGTTGTGGTGGGTTTATGGTGTAGCAGAGGGAGGCTATTCCTATGGACCCCAAATACTGAAATAGTCAAACTTTTAACGGTGGTAAAGAGAAGAGCTTTGACTTTCTAACTCATTTATACTGTTGCTCCAAAGATAAGTCATCTACTATTAACCTCCTATCTTATGCAATGGTGATGTGATCAGGATCTGTGGAATGGATTAGGAAAGAGTCAGGGAGTTGACATAGCCCTGACATCAGACAGTGAAGATGTACTTCCAAGTGAAAGCAAATTGCTTCAAGTGAATTATGGTTATTGGAAAAGAAACAAAATTGTCAGGTTGATAGATTCCTATTAGGCACCAGGATCTGTTGATTTGCTTCAATAATGAGATTATCCTAGGAGCAGCAGGGGTATTTGATATCACCATCCGATTATGTTAATATGACATCATTTCTCAAGGTCCACCTTTCTTTTACATAGACTAAATGGGTGAGTTGTGTGAGGATGTCATCTGCACCACCTCCCTTGTTTCTTTGGATATATGATGGCCAGCTTGATCTCCATGAATTCATCTGTGATGTGTGAGATTGCTTTGGGTTTGATGTTTAGTTTGAAGCACGGAATGAGAATACAGCTGGGGAATCAGTTCCTTCCCTTGCATGTTTGTTCCAGGGAATCCACAAAGGAGTAGAAGTGCTCGCCACAGGATGGGGTCAGAGATCTATGTGCATCTTATCTTTACAACTCATCCCTTGATTGGCAAACCACAATGGCGTTCTAGATCCCCAAGAATTGGTATTCATTTAGAGTTAGTATCTACTAATCTCTGAAAGGCTGGGAATTTTCCTGTCTTCTGCACATATCTGTATGTTAACAGCTGAAACAGGTGGAAAAATACATCTTATCAGTAAATTTGAGTCAAATCAAGCTCTGATGCTGTCTTCATGGTCTTAACAGTCTCGATGGGAGATCTTGTATGTCTTTAACATCTTTTCTTCCTTCCCTTCTTCCCTTCCCTTCCCTTCCCTTCCCTTCCCTTCCCCCTTCCCTTCCCTTCCCTTCCCTTCCCTTCCCTTCCCTTCTTCCCTCCCCTCCTCTGCGCTTCCCTTTCTTCCATTCCCCTTCCCCAAAGCAAGGGGCTGAAAACTCAAAGCACACAATTTACTACTGACCTACACATCTTTCTTTTCACAAATATTCCTACTATTCGTTGACATTTAAGTTCTTCCTACTGATCCCTCTCCCAGGTTCCCCCTCCCCCTACAGTACCTAGTTATAATCCTGGAAGAAATAAAAGTATAGTATTGTATAATGACATTTTGGTCAATAATGGACTACATATTATAATGGTTTTTCTATAAGATTATGGTAGAGCTGAAAAATTCCTGCTGCCTAATAACACTGTAGCCACTGTGACATCATAGAAAAGCACATTCTGTGCATGTCTGTGGTGATGCTGGTGTAAACCTACTGCACTGCCATTCATATAACAATACAGTAATGCATTTATGCACATCACATAGTAATGGACAATGAACAGCCATGCTGCCAGATATTTATGAAGCTGTCTGTGTTATCTTACAGTATATTTTTCTACTTCATGTAGTCAAAATTTACTATGGGACAGTCTGTCCTTTTACTGAGATAGCAATGTTTCAGATGTCCCTCCCTTATCTTTTTGTTTTGTGGTGCTGGAAACGGACTCACATATGCTAGGCAGGTACTCTACTACTGAGCCTTTGGTATTTTGGGACATGGTCTCAAAGCTCAATCTGGCTCTGAATTTGTGATCCTCCTGCCTCCAACTATGGAGTAATGTCATTATGAGCATCAGTACCATATCTAACTTATATCTCTTGTTCACATCAAGAACTCACATTGATTGACTATGGCATCTAAGTTTGTGTAATTTTTTTTATCATGTTTACAATAACACACATGCACACACACCCATGTCTGGATTGTGGCTAATAAACCCAGTGATACTCTATTATAGAAAACTGACTTTCTATTTGTCAGCAGGTATCAGTTGCAAATAGTTTCTTAATTAAGGGTGAGACCCTGCATCCACATCCTTCTTTCAGTTCTGGGACCCCCATCTGTCTTGAACCTGAGAGATCTGCTACAGTTGTGTAAGTTCAGATATGCATCAGTCCTATTGTGTCTGAAAGACACTGTTTCCTTGTGGTCACCCACTACCTCTGGATCTTGTGCTATTTCTGCCTCTTCTTCCTCAGAGATCCCCAAGACCTGAAGGGAGGATTTGAAGAAAACTCGCATTTTGGACTGAGCGCTGCACATTGTCCAGTTGTAGGTCTTAGTGTCAATTCTCCTCTTCTGCAAGAAGAAGCTTCTCTGATGAGGCTGAACAAGACACTCATCTACCAGTATGGCAGCAGGAGTCATTTTATTACTATGCTTCATGCCTAGCATTTTCACGTGGGCTCTGCGGATAAAACTCAGGTCCCCATGCATGCAAGCATTCTTCACTATACCTACTAAGCTCTCTCAGCAGCCTGAGGCTGTTAACATCTGCAATTTAATAACTTTCAGGCTCATGTCTTGCTTCAATTTGGGGTTATTTAAGACCCATTGCAAGAACAGAGGTCAAAGCTTCGTCGCCTCACATGCCTTTCTTTAAGCTCAGTATGTGGTCAGAAGTCTTGGGGCCAACACTACACAGCTCCATCCTTCTCTCAATGCAGTGGTTTTACAGGCAGCCATTCAGCAGAACCTGTCTTGAGTAGTTCTCCAATGTTCACAGATGACACTAAGACAATAAGTGTAATGTGCCATTGTGTATTGTGAACCACACTTTCTCATCCCTGTCTGATAACAGTATCCAGCTCTAGATGCTCTGAAAAAAAAAATCAGATTTATTTTTTTAATTTACTTGAGTGTATGTTATGTTTGTATACTACATGAATGCCTGATATCCACAAAGGCCAGAAGGGGGCTTTGGATTCCCCTGGAGCTGGAGTTACAAATGGTTGTGAAGCACCTTGTGGGGCCTGGGAGCCAAACCCAGGTCCTTTGTAAGAGCAACAATTGCTCTCAATTGCTGCACCATCTCTCTAGCTCCTGAGCCCAGATTCTTAGTTTTATGATTCTGTGGCTTCCAACACCTAAGTGTGGTGTAGTTACTTGAAATATTATCACTGAGAGCAGACAAAGGTGTTTGCCTCAGGTTGATTAACCAAGGGTGTTTACGGGGCTAAGTATTAAGTCGCTTCTCGAATCATCATAACAGTTGAGACTGAAGTTGTTGCTCAGATTTCAGGAATAACTTTAAGGCCCGGGATTGGCATTTCTCCATCATGAGAAAGTCTTTCTTCCACTCAAGACCATTGATTTTAGCAGCTAGATGGATGCCACAATGTCTTCCACTTTGTCCTAGCTTATTATACTTGATTGGTACATTCTAAATGATGTTGAAAGCATAGCTGGGTGACACAGAATTGAGCTTTTCATCTCTTCAGGACTGAAAGTCACATTAGGAAGAAGTTGTGTTGCACTCCAAATGAGTCAACCAGTAGTGCCCCTGCAGAGTGGGAGAAGGTGGGTTTCCTCGGGGGTCTCACCTCACCCTCCTAATTTTGATCAGTTTGATATATGAAGCTCTGCTCCTGTTATTTTTATCTCCGTCTGTTGTGGATTTTCCTCTGGTATTCCTTCCTGGTTTTGACCATCTCTCTATTTTCTATATTTTAGTGTCAGTCTACTCATCCTTGCCTTACTGGTTTGTAAGAGCTTTTTAGTACATGTTATCATGAGGTGCGTGTCGAATGTTAATGTATGAGCACCAGTAACCGAACAGGCTTGACCCATGTGTGCTGTCTCGTTTTATGTCATCTTGACACAAGCTAGAGTTACCCAAAAGGAGGTAACCTCAATTGAGAAAATGCAGCCACAAGATCTGGCTGTAGGGCATTTTCTTAATTAGTGACTTATGGGTGAGGGCCCAGTCCATTGTGAGTTATGACATCCTTGGGCTGGTGGTCCTGGGTTCCATAAGAAAGACGGTTGAGCAAGCCATGACAAACAAGCCAGTGAGCAGCATTCCTTCATGGCCTCTGCATCAGCTCCTGCCTCCAGGTTCCTGCCCTGGTTGAGTTCCTATCCTGACTTCCTTCAGTGATGAACTGTGATGTGGAAGCATAAGCTAAATAAACCGTTTCCTCCTCAACTTGCTTTGGTTGTGGTGTTTCATCACAGCAATCGGAAACCCCTGTTAAGACACCATGAATCTTCACAGAAGCTTCCTTTGGAAAACAAGCAAGCTCTGATGACAGTTTATATTTTATTTTTATTGTTGCTGCTATTTTGTCTAGTGGCAGAGAAAACACCACACATTCACTTCATGTCTTTTTCTCTTTTTGCAGAGCCCACACCTGAGCATTCTTGCTTCTTAAAAGAATAGGATGCAAAATATTGTATAAAGTTTAAAAGATGGATATATAATATTAAATGTTTGACAAATTTGCTTTTATCTTGTAAAAAAAAAACATTTAGGTTTAGAGCATTCGAGCCCTAAGGTAAGCTGGCATGGCAATACTATATAGTTGTTCACAGTCAGGTCAAGGCTTATGATTTTCTTTGGAGCATGACACCTATCCTAGGCTGCGTGGTCTCTGAGGGCTACTACCAAACAATGTGCCCGGTATTAGCCCGTGCTCAATACAATATTTGTCACATGAACAAATAAATGGCTTTGCCTACCAGTTCTTTGAGAGCACAGGATTTGCCTCTGTAGTCACACTTTAATAATCCCCCCCCCCAGTCGGGCATTGGCGCACGCCTTTAATCTCAGCACACGGGCAGCAGAGGCAGGCAGATCTCTGTGAGTTCGAGGCCAGCCTGGTCTCCAGAGCGAGTGCCAGGATAGGGTCCAAAGCTACACAGAGAAACCCTATCTCAAAAAACCAAACCAAACCAAACCAAACCAAAAACAAAAACCCAGTTATGTGCCTGTTCTTTCCCAAGTATCCAGGGCACTTACTTCTCTGTGATATCACATAGTATTGTTTTTAGACGCTAAGCTTTCCTAGTCTTCGTCCAACAAGAAAATCAGTAATGAAAGAACTTCCCACAAAGGTCCTTTGTAGGAGGCTCACCAGCTGTGAGTGAGTTTCATGCTTGTCTAGGCTTATTGGATGACAAGCATGTACCTGTCCTTTCCATAACCCATATTAGTTGAATGTCTTATGTGTGTTTTTCCATGTAGACTTCTCCCAGTATGTTTTAGAGGCACAAATGCAGAATAAAGTTCACCTCTGTGCTTTGTTTAAGGACCATGAGGACACACTTGCCTGCTGATCCACTCCATTTACTCATGTTCTCTGCTAGGATTTTAACAACCAGGACAGAATTTTTTCTGCAGTGTCACAGCCCCTTTCCACTCCTTCCTAGCATCAGGCCACAATAAGAAGGAAGACGATGTAGAGATCATATTGTCTTATTGGAAAACCCAAATGGAAAGAAGAATATTGATTTTAACCTTATTTTAATTTATTATTGGTGTGTGTGTGTGTGTGTGTGTGTGTGTGTGTGTGTGTGTGTGTACCTGCCACAGTGTATGCATGGAGATCAGAGGACAACATAGGGGCTTGGTTCTCTCCTTCCAGATTTCCACGAGTTCTAGAACTAGAACCAAAGTCATCAGGCTTCTGTAGCAAGCTCCTTTATCTGCTGAGCCATCACCCTGTCCCTGCAAAAGAAACGTTTTGAGGCCTGTATTAAATGGGAAGAAATTAATGTGTACATTGTAAGAATGTTGGCTGACTATAAAAAGATGAAATCATTCAGAAGAAAGGATGGTAAGGCAGAAACACCTCACGGAGCCCCAAAGGATGCACCCACTTGCCTATCTGTCGCATTGGTGGAATCAGAGTCGGCATCTTCAGGCATCCTGCAGAGTCTCCTCTCAGATCAAGCTGAGAAGACAGGTGCATCTCAGTCCCTGACATGCGCCAATTCGGGAGAGTCAGCTCATTAAATATAACCCAATTTCTCTGCGTTAGCGTTCAGGGTGTGAGACAATGCATTGTATACTTTTAATAATCTTTAAAGCATTTCATTGTTTCAAATTGAGGTGAAGATAAAGTTTAAGGGGATCAATATAAAAAGGGATGAGAATGTTAGCTAGATCGTTGTACAGACATGGAGGAAGAATGGAGATGGGTCAACCTGTTGGGAGCTGTGAGCATTGGGGAAGGTAGGAAGGGATGTTTTGGGGAGCAGTGTTTGATGGTAGAAGAGAAGTTTTTCAGGGGTCTCAGGTTGGCAGAAGAGTCAAGGCCATGCAGGTGGAGATGGAGGGACACATTAACAGTTCAGTATCTCAGCTTCTCTAAAGATTGGACTAATAATGCCTCCAAGAACCAGGTATGATTTGAGCATAGGTAATCTGCCACAAGGAAGAAGGTAAAATAAATACATACATCTTTATTATAATAAAAGTAATAGATGGTGGGGCTTAATGCCGGGCCTCAAACATTGGACCCATCTCTTTCTTTAACCAATTACTATTTCTCTACTGTCATTGTCTTCTGGGACTATTGGGTCAGAACTATAATAAGAAACAAATAAATTTATGTTTGTAAAACAGTGAGCTCATATAATTGTGGCTACCATCTTCATTGTCATCATCGTCGTCGTCATCATGACGTAATGTGAACCTAAATAGATGACATGTCATATTCAGCACTAAGTGTGTCTACTATGCTGTATATGGTAAGGATTACACATCTGGAAATGTTGATCCTGGGTTATTGGTGATCTGTGAAGCTAGGCATCATGAGGTCTAAATTTTACTAGTGTTTAAATGTTAAATACACAGCTTTCACAATGAAATAAAGCATGGTTTTACGCATTTAACTTTTTTTATACTTACTAATGTGTGTGTGTGAGGGAGAGAGATAAAATAGGTAGGTAGGTAGGTAGATAGATAGATAGATAGATAGATAGATAGATAGATCACAACATGCATGTGGAGGCCAGAGGACAACTTGTAGGAACAGGTTCTTTCCTTCTATCATGTGAGTTCTTGTAACTGAACTCACATTATCAGGCTTGGTGGCAAGTGCTCTTACCTGCTGAGCCTTGCCATTGGCTCTGCCTTTCATTTTATATGATTTTACATGTCTTTAAATTCACTCAGTTCTTTTTCAACAGGTGTTTATTGAGAGCCTACTGTGCATCAAGGGCTATACCAAGTGATTGGCAGACAGATATTCCTTCCTTCTTAATGTATTTGGGAAACAAAAAGTTTTACACCCTATTCTTTGTACAAGCTACTTATTAGAT
Source organism: Cricetulus griseus (assembly GCF_003668045.3). NCBI lineage: Eukaryota > Metazoa > Chordata > Mammalia > Rodentia > Cricetidae > Cricetulus > Cricetulus griseus. The sequence continues at coordinate 5,923,428 of NW_023276807.1, forward strand.
GTTAGGGCTTGCAACACAAAGAAGAATTCTGAAAAAGGGTTAAATATTTCAAAAAATATGAGGCAAAAGTAAAAATTCCCTTCTTCCAAGATATGTGTATATTTTAAAAAGTCAAATCTTTAGGTTTTATTTAGGTTATAAAAATAATCCAAATGTACAGGGCAGTACCAGACACTGAGATTCAGTCTGCCCCTATCTACAGCCATGCCACTCTGAATGCTCCTGTTGCTGGAGGCTAATTTCTAGGCTCCATCATAATAGAAATGGAAGCACAGAAAAGAAAAGGGTGAAAAGAAGCAAACATAAATTTGAAAGATGGTGCAAACATACAAGTAGCAATTTATAGACTGAGTAAGTTATATTTTGAAATATAAATGTAAGTGAATATACATCCATGCACTCAATAACAACAAAAATAGAGACCATGGATTTGAAGGAGAGTGGGGATGGTCATGTAGGAAAGTTTAGAGGGAAGAAAAGGAAGGGAGAAATATTGGAACTTCAATAAAATCTCAAAAGAATTGCAAAAGTTTCAAAGTTGGGCATTTAAGGTCATCCATAGAATTCCAAGAGGTATGCCCTTCCATGTGATCCAAAATAAAAATTCTAGGAGATGTTAAATTTATAAAACATACATTTAAAAGTTATAAACCATGAATACTTCGTAGAGGATTTTAAACCTTTATTAAAACAAACATTTGAAGTACAGAAAACCCAGTCGCATCTGTCTCTACTAAAACATAACCTTGAATTTTGCCAAAATTGAATTTGACACAATTCAGGTCAGGTTTCCTAACAATGGCACCCTGCACCCTGGGACCCCTGGTCTGTCCAATTCAGAGACTTCCTTCATCAGTCACCCAGCATCTAGCAAGTCCAATCCAATTCTGAGCAGGAAAAGCAATTAAATATTCTAAGTAGAGATAAGAGCATCACAAATACCCAGTTTCTGTGGTATGACCTGGCCATGGCAAAGTCTCTAAATGCAAGAATTTATTACAGAATTTTAGCCAGCCTATAAGGCATTGATTTTTTGCAGTGTATGTAGATTACTGGTTTTAAAGAGAAATTCCTAATGATGTTCATCTTTAATTTTTCTCTGCAAATAGAAAGGAGGCAAGTTGGGCATAAAGGCCTCAGTGTAAGCAAATGAGTGTCTTTATGGCTGTAAAGATGTATTGTGAGACTTCTCACAAAAATAGGAACCCAGCAAACTGCCTGGGAGTAATTAGACATAATCTGATGCATGCAACCCATAAAGGAAGAAGAGCTAATTACAATCACAATACACCGTGCTTAGAGACATATTTATTGTGCTTATTCTTAAGATGTTTACGTCACCTGAAGGAAAGGGGCTGCAGGAGCATTTCCATGTAATCAAAGCAGAGACCAGCTTCTTCAGGAACCATATTTACTTCAATCACTGTAGTTCATGGCAGGCACATTGGAATCCGCATTAACCTCTGGGATCCTTCCCTGTGCAAGTTAGCTCTGCTGAAGAGAAAACACACTAAACTCATACCCACCCCCCCACCTGTCCTCACCTCACACACACTGGAGGTAAAATGATAACAACCACTGTTTCTTTGAGGAAGCGTATCTATGGGCGCATGTACTTATGAAAAGATGAAGCAGGTATGTTTAATCCACAAAACTGAAGCCGACCACCAATACCCAGCCTGTCTTTCCACAACAGTTGCCTAAGTGCTGCCCTCACATGGACCATTCATTACGGCCGGAGGCCAACTCTGCATGGTGATGTTACAGTACAGAAGTGGCGACTGACGAGCAACACCCCCACCACTCACATGGAACTTTGACTTGCTAAAAATCAACCTAAGGGGGAGCACATCTACCCCAGTCTCCAGCTAGTTTCTTTTGGAGTCTATCCTGAGCATATCTGAGTGTGGAGAAGAGAGCTGAGACGAATGTCTAATTAGGATAAAAAAAGGGCATAAATGACTGTAACTTTACCATGATTCTGTGGCCAGCTGTTTCTGCTAGGGCAGGGCTTGTGGAGACAGGCCACTGGTTAGGGATGGACAGGCAGGATTCTGTATCTCTTGCTCTGTACAGGGAAGAGGGGCACACACACAGGTGAACACTTAAGGGATGGCCTGTCCATGCTGCTTGGGGCACTGGTAGTTGTTTCTGGCACGGTGAGCATTTTTTTTTAATTTAGTTTTTTGTACCCTTAGAAAGAGTTCAGCTAGGAAGACAGTACATGCCACAGATTTTGCAACCTTCTCCTAAGTGCAGCCCCCTACCCTCTAGTGCCTGAATTCAAACTGGCTCCCTGGAGAGGGTAAATCATGAAACATATGCTTAGTCTGAAAATGGAGCTTTCAAAGAATGTGCTGTTGGAATATGCAACGGATTTCCTTCCATTGGAAACTTTCTCTTTGCCCCAAAGATTTGTCAAAAAGAATCAAATGCATACACATCAATTTACACATTGTGGCAAGACAAGTAGACTTTGTGTGTGATCTTGTATATTTGGGGGGAACAGTCACTGATGTTGGAAGAGGGCATCTTTACAAAGGTTGTGAATGCTTCATGATTTTTCTAGTGGACACTGACCCTTCATCTTAAGGCCCTGGAAACAGAAGAGGCATTCCTCCTCAATGACTGGGACAGGATTGGCTAAAATGCTTAAGTAAACTGATGCATGGAATTCCTCCACGTTTAAAGTCTTAAAGATGTTAAATTAGTGGTTATATTTTTATAATAAAGAACTGCAATGAAGCTTTGGTTGAGCCTACAACAGTGACAAAGAATGTGAAAGAGATATTTTAGAAAATATCAGGAGCCTTGAAAAAAATAGTAGCCATTTTTTTTATGTGGTTCTTTATGGTTTTCTTCAACATTTGTTATTTTCCCAAATGTGAAAATTATAGGAGCCACTTTAAGAGTATCACCAAATAGTGATACTTAATAAAGCTCCCATGCCATTTAAATCAGTGATGTCAAAATAGAAGGCCCTGTAGCAAGTCAGGGTTCCAACAGCCAGGCTCTGCCACTTAGAGATATCCTTAGTGCGGAGAGCACACTCTTCTACCTGACATGTTCCAAGGCTGTAGAGAACATATCACAGCAACATGCAGACATGACCCCTGACATAACCATGTAGCCCTCCCACCCAAACTACACAAATGGCAGGTCTTATTCTTACACACACACACACACACACACACACACACACACACACACACACACACTCCATGTCTTTCTCTCTGCATGTTCTCACCCTAAATGTAAAAAAAATAACATACGTATACTATGCCACCCTTGAGAAAGCACGCACTGCTGGGGGACATTACCTTCTGTGCTGTGGAGGATTCATGACTTTTCGCCAGCTGCTTGGCTCTGTCCGGACATGTTCCAGTGATCACCCTGTTAAGACTGGCAATTAAACAGAGTCTTATAGCTAGGAGACCCCAAATTCTATCCCTCTGTCCTCTTTGCAGTACTCAATTTGATTTTTCCCCCCTGCGCAGAAGAAAAAAAGTAGGCATGCATTGTAGATGGGTGTGTGTGTATAATCCTGACACACGGAAACAAAAGTGCCAGCACTATATAATAAAATATGGATTCCCTGCCATAGAAGAAAATGAATTTCGCAAAGGTGCAAATCCCCCATAGTTTTTTTTTTTTTTTTTTTTTTTTTTTTTTTTTTTTTTTAAAGAACTGTGTGTTGGAAAATACACCTGCTTCCTTGCTGTATTTCAACTATCTGGTCTGTTATAGAGTCACACAAGAAGTTCCTGGTTGGTTAACCTTTAAGAGTACAGAAAGATGGGACTTTGGTCTCATCTGAAGAAAGGATATGTCCGAATTAGTAAATATAAAATTCTTGCAAGCCCGCCATATGTTATAAAGGGGAAAATATTTTAAAAAGAATCTACAAAGTGTTGCCCGAATAAAGGGAATTATGACAAAGAGCATTGTGCAATTATTTAAGACAATGTTCGGTGAGCAGAAAGGAAAAAAAAAGTGTTTTAATGTAGGACTGTTGGGAATACACAGACTGTCAGGGGGCCTGAAAATAGAGCAGGGATGACCAAAGTTGAGCGACCTAATGACTTGTGACATCTCTCCTTAAAAATAAATCTGATGATGGGAAAGGAATAACACATTTTAAAAAATCTCTCACCCGATCGGCAACCCAGATTTCACATTATTAGTGCGGACAAGTAAATTTTATGTGATGGTTTGTTGTATTTAAAGACAGTGTAAAACTCTCATTGCAAACAGTTGTTTACAGTGCGTTTTCCAGCACTGAGCTGTTTTAAAGCTCAATTGTGCATTTTGCAGATAAAGTGGGAAAACGAACTGAAGGCTGTATTGTAAGCAGTGGTTGCCGTGGAAACCCCAGTTTCAAGAGCTGGTTCTCCATTACCACTTAATTTAGGCTTCCTAATTGCATTCCACTAAATCGGCAGCGACAATATCTGCAGAGCAAAACTGCATGCCCAGTCTAGCGCAAACCTCTTTGAAACAGGCTTTTTGAAAGCCAGGAGCTATAAAAACTCAGCATGACGCGGGGCGTATGAGAAACCTGTAGTTCAAATGTACCACTGCCTGCTTTCTCATCCTTGGTAACTTCAGTGCGCTCCACACCAATCTATTAGTTCAGTCTACCTTAAAGATCATAAAGTTCTGTCATGTGGAAACTCATCTGTCCAGCAACACATTGGTGCAAAATAGATTTAATTGTACTCCCAACTCGGTATCATGTCCATCTTATTTTACTACACACCAGCAGGTAGCCTGCACGCAAAGTCTCACTTCCCTTGAACTGCCCTTGCTCCACAATGTGAGGAGAACAATACTTTCTCAGTTTAAATTATTTGCCACTGTTGGGCTGAGCGGAGAGCTAGACCGCCCATATGTGACCTGAAGAAGAGGTTTGTCAGAACCACTAGACATAAAAGCGTTCCAATTATCGACCACACTGCCTTAGTAGAGGAGGCAACTAATATGATAGTGTGAGTGACTGCGCCAGTGAGGGCCTCCTTCATCACTGTCAGATTACCACTCCAGTTAACTCTTGTAAATCAGTCACATTATGCTACTGGTGGAAAAATAAACACAGACCTATTGTGCTCCAGCTTCTAGAGGGCTC